>NW_006432227.1:5651188-5711623 GCF_000325575.1 Pteropus alecto
AAAATTTACAATATTATGACCATAAAAATATCATTTACTTTGAGTCAAGTAATTCACTATGTTTATGTTTACATTTACTTAGGAATTGATTGCCTCTTATTTATGTTTATTTCTCCATGTACCTATGGCTAATTCTTCTACTGTCCAATAGCCGCAAACAACCTCTCAATATAGTACTCTAAACTAAAAACTCTCCCCATTAATCTGTTCACTACATGCACTTTTTTCCCCTCCTAGTGAGCCTTTTGTTTTCTTGCTCAAATCTGTACCAACTATGCATGCAAGGATGCCCCAATTCTCCTGCTATTTCCTTTAATCTCATTCTGAAAGGTCTCTTTACCATCTTCCTTTGTCAAATGTTCCATTTTCAGTGTCTGACATTTTCATTTTCCTAGGTTTAAGCAATGATTTGTGGAACTCACCATTCTAAAAAAGAGGTCACAAGAATGAAAGTTTTGGAGACTTGTTTATGTAATTTTTAAAATTCTACTTTAGAATTTGATGAATAATTTCATGTAGTTACATAACTTTAAATTTAAATTAATTGTCCTTCAACATTTTTGAAACATTTACCCATTTTCTTCTAGCTCCCAATATTGCCGTTAAGATTCTTATGTGCAAAAAGTTTTATCACTCCCCTTTTGTTCTCACTATTAAAGCTTTTCATCTTTATTTATCATCTATCTATCTATCTATCTATCTATCTATCTATCTATCTATCATCTATCTATCTATCATCTATCTATGTATCTATGTATCTATCTCTTTTAATCTATCATCTATCATCTCTATGTCTTTCTCTTTTAATTTTAAAATGATATGCTATAACAAGGAGGGATTTTTTTGCATCCATTATTCTGAATACTTATACATATAGAAATTCATGCAAGTTAATGTTGGGGATAATTGTTACATTATTTTTGTAATATCTTTTTTATTTAATATTTTTCTTTATAGAATTTCAATAAGGTGCATGTTTGAGTTCCTATATTCTTTATTTCCTTATATTTTTCCTACTAGTCTCATACTTGGAAGGAAATTTCTTTATCTTCTCTTTCTACCATCCTATCTTATACTAAAGCTTTGATTTTTTTAATTTATCATGCTTTAATTCCTGAGTTCCTTTAATTCTTTTTCATTTTTTCTCTTTTTATAGCATAATATATTTGATTCTCTTTTTTGAATATTAATTTTTCAAAATAAATTCTTGACTTCTTTTTGCACCTTGGCTATTTCATCTGAGTTCTTTTGCTCCTGTTTATTTACCTGCTGTCTTTTATGACGGCTTCTGTTCTCAAAGTTCTAATGATCTTGGCACTCTCATACACATTCAGCAGTGGAACACGTAAACGCTGATAGAAATGTCAACTTAACTGGAGGAAAAAGAAAACATGTTTAAGTGAAAATTTCTTTCTTAAAAAGTTTGCTAGAACCAAAACCTGGTAGTGCTTAATGTCAGAATATAGATGAAATAAGCAAATTTTAGTTAGATATGAAATCTGAGAGCCTGAGTAATAGACTGTTTATATTATAAGTATACCTACTTGCTTGTTACTATTTATAAAATAGGACTTTTAAATTTTATTTAAAGGAATCATTTTTTTCTTCACTTTATCTTCATTTCAATTGCCCCAAATCCCACATACACCTGTAATTGTACTACTTTTTGAATATTCTGAAGATAAAAAATGGTGGGTTTTTATTTATAATTCCATCAGTAGTTTTATTTTCAAAGGATGCCTTGAAGTTAAGTTGATCTCCAATAATTTCAGAGAACATTTTCGTGACCTCATATTGTTAATATCTGTTTTTATAAATGTTCACTAGTTTTAAATTCTTGCTGTTTAAGCAATCGTGACCCTTCTCTATATAGCCTTTGGCTTTAATAAAACTGTTAGCCAAAGAAACAAAATATAATAATATATAAAATGTATTATTATTATTGGCATACTTCTAGGTTCCTTATGTGTATGAATATATTTAATCTTCACTTAATCCAAGTTATGTATTATTGCTATTATTACTTGCATTTTCTGGACAGGGAAATTAAAGGAGAGAGAGAGAGAGAGAGAGAGAGAGAGAAGTAATTTGCCCCAGACCCTACAGTAAACAAGCAGCCAAACATACATTTGAACTTGGGCTATTGGGAATGACCACTAAGGTCTATGGAACCTCAAAGAAGAAGTCATAGCCTTGGACTATTTTGGTTTATATAACAAGATAAAATATCATAAATAAAATTTTGAATTTATATTTAAGTTGACATTCCACATATTTCCATATAAATGAGAATTAGTGCACCTATAGTACTCTATCAATATAGACACATTTCTCATTTATTCCTGAAAACAATACTAATCCTTCAAACTGCCTGGAAGATGCTTACTGACTATAATACCCTGAAATCAATTTTATTACAGGAAAACAAATGTGTTAGTGAACTTTTAGATTTATTCTAGGTGAGTGCAAGTATATTGACATATGACAGTAAAAGCAGCTTTCATTATTAACCAAATTATGTTTTCATTTAGAACTGAACAATGGACTTCTCCCAAGTACCACAACAGAGAATCAAGAGAAAGCTCCACCACAAGAAACAGGTATGTGCCGGGATGTCCTCCAGAGAAATGTAAGTTGGATTCTTTTCACATACGCACAGTCCATGGCAAGGACATATTAAAGTACTGCATTCTAAGCCTGGTCCTGGAGCAGGTGTCCTAGGGCTCCAAAAGCAGTCATCACAAATCAAGGACAACAGGCATGATCTACATGTCCTTTAATAATGACCTGCACTGTGACCATCAACAGCACATTGTACCTGCAGATGTAGGAGTCTCCCTGACCTCTACTTCTGGGCCTTCAGAAAGGGACCAAGGTGACATTCGAGGAAGATGAGCTTTTGAATAGAAAACAGTAAAATAAAATCCAGAAAAAAATTATAGTGAAAGGAAAAAAAAAAAAAAAAAACAAGATCACATCAGTTTTCAAGAGGACTAAGGCCAGCAGAGAAGGCTTTCATTACTGAGGCCGACCAGTATGGCTGAGCCGATGGCTTCGTGCACATTGCTGGCGTGCTGTCTGAGGAAAATCCAGGTCCAGAGATGCAAATAAACCCTTCTCCATCCTTTCTTAGCGCATGAAAAAAAGGCATTCATTGTTCAAAAATATTCTACTATGAACTTACCGCTGTAAGAGTATTTCTACTGGCAGACAAAACAATTAGAAGAGTAGAGCAGGCAGCCGTTCGCAAACATTTCTAATTTTAAAACCATCTTAGTCATACTTCATTGCAACCATGTTAAACCAAATCTTGCATTTACTTTCTGAAGATAATTCATTTCATGCATGACTACCTGAGACATATTTCTTTTCCTGGAATTTCCCCAAATATTCAAATACAAAGTGGTGTTCATAGTACAAAATAATATAATGTCTTTATAAAAATATAGTAAAATAATAAAAAGTATTTTATTATATCATCACTGGGAATGCCACATTAATCTCTAACTCTAAGGGTCTTTCACATTAGTCACAGAAATTTGTGGTTATTTTGTTCTAGCTTGATGTGGAATGCTGAGATATAATCACTTCTTTTGTTTAGTGATCTGAGTTCTATGTGCTGACTTTTGTTTCTTGTAGATTTATTCCAAACTATAGTTTCTAGTATAAGTTACTTAGCCTTTGTGATCTTCACAAAGAAAAATAAACAAGCAAAAAAACCAAAACAAACAAAATACTCTTATATCCAGAGCAATTAAATAGAAATACTTCTCTGTGGCAGAGACAAGAAGCTATCTACCAAAATTTTTTCCTCTCCATAAAACAGAGTTGTAGTTTGAAAATGAATACTAAGGCAAGAACTATACTTCCCAGTTCCCTTGAAGTTATGGGTGATCATAAGATTAATTTTTCTCAATAGAAAACGAATGAAAGTGATATGTCTCCTTCTGGATCAAGGCTTTTGATAAGCCAATATTTCTCTTATATAATCTCTCACTCTCCATCCAATGGACCTAATTGGAAATTATATCCTACTGGTTGGTTAAGCTATAAGACAAAAGGATCAGGGATTTTTGCAAAACCACATGGAAGAGAGCAGTTCCATTAGCCTGACCAGTCACCAAGAATTGTTTTAGAAGAAAGAAATAACGTTTCATTCTGTTGAGCCATTACATTTGGATTTAATTATCACTGCATTCTTGCCTATCCTCACTAATATATCTTCTCTGCTACTGATTATGAAGCCTCTTCAAATTTTACAAAGATCTCAAAGTCCACACAACTATTCTGAGGCTTTTGTATTTTGGCTTACTTTCCAAGTGCGTGCACACACTTTGTGGGTATTCGAATATGTAATAAGCTCAGGAGCTAGAGTTGGGGAGTCATAACTATTGGCACACGGTGGAAATCTTTTTACTGAAATGGTGAGTATAACATTAATAATCCACTTGGATGTAGAGTGATTTTACCACTTCTTAAAGTAGAAATATATTCCCTTGAATTTAGCAAATATTATTTGCTGTGCCCATGAACATTCATTGACACATTTGATGAGACCACACATTCTACTTTCCTTTTTCAGACAATAAAAGCTGTTTTATGAAACAAGTGTTTTAGATGAAAATGAATAGGTAGGAAATAAAACTCTAATGTAAATCTAGACTCATAGTTGGATAGTTGACAGCTGCATGTCTGAAGGAAAAACAGTCAATATTTTCTGTGATGATAGATTGAAATGGGATTAAAATACAGCTGGATTTCATCTGATACTTCTCAACAGTACACATTTCCCTCAGACTTAAAAGAAGTATCTGGATGAGTTTGAAGTATTAAACTATTCACCAGTTATAAATTCTGTTTCTTTTCCCTGAATATAAATAATTTTCATGTATCTAAGCTGACATCTGACATTTCTGACATCTCAGAAATAAGGAATATATTTCCAAATACTGTTTGTAATAGGTTCAAGTTTGCTTGTATGTGACTATATGATTACTCCTCTGAGACCCCACCAGAACAATATGCATAAATCATGTCTCTTACAAGATTAAGAAAGAAAAGAAGACCATGCCTCAGTGAGTTCATAAATTGTGATTTTGAAAAACATTTCAGCCACTCGGTTTCTTCTAGACATGTTATAATTATGTTCAGATTTGTACTTAATCAGTATACTTTAAATATTACTCAAAAGAAATAAGACTTCATATATGTACCATACTCTATCAAACTGTTAGTCACCCTTCCATTAACATCAAATACATCTACATGATTTAAATGCAGCAAAGACTTATTATTCTTAATTATCTAAAAATGCAATAAACTCATACTCTCAGCCTGTGAATATTATGAAAACTAACAATAATGATTATGTTGATAACCATTGTGCTAAGAACAAAGACTCAAATTTATCCTGGCCCACAGATCTAGATCATCTGTTTTCCATCTGCCTCACAAGTCTCATTTAGCATTATGTTCTCACCTCATGGTCTGTGCTCTAGCTACTCTGACCTCTTTTCAGTTCCATATTAAACATCTCAAGCTATTTAGCCTGCCTGAAATTTTCTCCCCCTGCTCATCCACTGCACTCAATTCTTGTCTAGTTGAATCTTACTTTTTGTCAAGTCTTAGTTCAATAGTCAATTCCTCAGGAAAGCCTATACTAGGCTCCATACCTAAATTATTTCATCTAATGTTTGCTTTCTTATCAGCATGCTCCTATTCTTTATAACTGTTATGCTATCTGAATTTTTTTGTTGTTTATGTGATACTATATTGAACATTATTTTTTTCTACTTAGTTGCAGGGACTATGCCATTTGGGGTCACCTTTATATATCTTCATCACTTAAAAAATAAATTGAACATAGTAAAACCTGAATAATAAATACTGGTTAAGTGAATAAATAAATGAGTAAAGTAGGTTTTATATCAGGATCAGTGTCTAACAAGAAGAATATTAGACATAAATTGAGCCATTACAGTCTCTGTTTGATGATATCTTTAAAGATGTTTCAAGGTACTATAAAATAAAAATCTATTTTTAATTACACTTTGAGAAGAAAAAGATGATTTCTTTCCAAAATCTTGTTTATTTCAATGAGAATAAACTTGAAAATAAGAAAAATGAAAACTTTGAGCATAAAATTTAGAAAGTGTTTTAGCATTCTTCAGACAGTCTTATTTTTAAAAGTACTCTCGTCCATTTTAAAACTATATATCCTATGTAAGATATTTTTTCTTAAAGAGGAAACAGGGAAGGAGGAGGAGGAGAAAGAGGAGGAGGGGCAGGGAGAGGAGGAGAAGAGGGAGAGGGGGAGGAGAAAGTTATTTTGATGGGGAGTCACTAATTGAAATGAGGAATGACACTTTGAGGAAGGGAATAACCCTAAATGAAAGATTTATATATATGGTCTTTAAGACTAAGAGACAAATAAAACTCTTAAAGAAAAAACTGCAGTATTTTTGTCTTGAAAAACCAGAGACTAGAATTTGGAACAATAAACTCTGCTTTAAGAAATGGAAGAATCCTAAAAAAGGAGAGGACAAGACTGGAGGAATGATAAATTATGTGTGTAATGTATTTTCAAATTGCTGCCTGACTTATGAACCACATGCACAGAGCATACTCTAAGTAGCACAACAAAAGCTAAAATCGCTATACTGAATTTTGAGCTCATGTCCAAGAGACAAAGATTGCAGTTGACGTACAATCAAGTTAATGCCTCTTTAAAAATTCCAACCTACAAAAAAATTAATACTATCTGGTGGAATATAACAGAATCTAAAGTCTCTAAAACATAGCATTCAAAATGTCCAGGGTACATCTTAAATTACACAGTATATGAAGAATTAGGAAAATGACCACATTAATACACAGAGACTAACCACAGGTTATTGGAATTAGCGAATAAGAATTTTGAAGTAGTCATCATAACTATAATTATTGGTAAAAGGGAAAATATGTTCATAATTTATAAAAAATAGAAGAAATTACAGCAGGAAAAAACCATGATATAAATACAAATAGAAATTCTAGAACCAAAATATTAAATATCTAAAGTAAAAATTTTACTGATTAGATATGGTAGACACCCTCCAATATGTATATGCTAGGTACATGACTAAAGACACCTTGCAAATATAATTAGGGTTACAGATCATGAAATTGAGAGATTATCCTGGATTATCAGGTGGTTCCATTGTAATCACAAGAGTCTTTAGCGGAAGAGAAAATTAGATAAGAGTGAGTTATTATGGAAGAGGTGAGAGAGGTACACTGATTCTACTCATTATTGCTGGCTTTGAAAATTGAGATGGGCAATTGTAAGCCAAAGAAGGCAAGAGGCTTTTAGAAACTGGAAAAGGGAAGAAAAGATTCCCTCTAGAGGCCCCAGAAAGGAATACAGTACTTTAGACACCTTGACTTTATTTAGTCCAGTTAACCCCATTAGGATCTCTAACGTACATACTGTAAGGTAACTAATTTATGTTGCTTTACGAATAAGTGTATGGTAATTTGTTGCAGAAACATTGTAAACCTAATGCAATGAGCTCAACATCTGAATAAAGGTGAAAGTTTAAAGAATCAGCGAGCCTGACAATAAAATGATGGTATTATTCGATGTGGAAAACAAAGCTTAAAGAGGAGGAAGAGGAAGAAAAAAGAGAAGGAGAAGGAGCAGAAGAGGAAGAGAAAAAAGAACAGAAAATTTAAGAATAATGTAAATTGACTGTTAGAACTGTTATGCAGATTTATCAATGCTGCTGAATATAAAGTCAATATATAGAAATTTTATTTTATACTTCAGTAGTAAGTAATTTAAATATAAAATTTTTAATTACTATCAAAGCAAAATATTGAGAATTAAGTTCAGCACAAATATGCAAACATGGACTATGAATTTTTTAATTACTGAGAAATATTAAAGAATACATAAATAAATGGAAATCTATGAATTATCCATGAATTGAGAGACTCAGTATTGTTAAGAAGACTACTCTTTCTAAATGGATCTATATATTTAGTATAATCTCATTAAAAACTTCCCACAGACCTTTTTCTTGTTGTTTAAATTGAAAAACTGCTTCTAAAATAGATTTGGACATGCCAATAACCTAGATAGCTAAAGTAATTGCTAAAAAAAAGCAATATTTTCTGACTTATACTACTTCTCTTAGAGACACAATAATCTATACAGAATAGCACTAGACTAAAAAATTACAAATATACCAATTGAATTTAATAGAGAGCTTAGAAATGGACCAAATTGATATAGTTGTTTTATTTTCAACAAAGTCATGTGAAAACAATCTCAGTTAAGAAAGGACAGTATTTCCAACAAATGACACTGTAACAACTGGATCTATATAGTAAAAAAAAAAAGTTAATGAACCATACACACACACACACACACACACACACACAAAAGTAAATTGAGATGGATAATAAGCATAAACATAAAAAAAAAAAGAAAAGAAAAAAACTAAAATCACATCAGTTTTAGAGGACTACAGTGGAGAATGTCTTCATGTCATAAGAATAGGTTCCTTAGAAAGTACACACAAAGTAATAACTAAAATACTGTATACAAGTGATAAATTAGACTTTATTGAAATTAAATTTTTTTCTCATCAAAAGACCTCATCAAGGTAATGAATTCCATGGACAGGGAGGAATTTGGGTAAAACATATATCTGACCAAAAAAATGGTATTGAAGATATATAACTCCTTCAAGGGAATAATAAAAATACAAACAATTTAATTAAAATGAGCAAACAATGTCAATGGAAACTTTACAAAAGGTAATGTACATATGGCCAAAAAATTCATGAAAATGTGATTAACAACATTAGTGATCAAAAAAATGCAAATTAAATCCCCGGTAGGCTTACACTACAAAGAAATAAAGAAAACTGTTGTATTCACAATAGTATCAAAAAATTTAAAATACTTAGGAATAAATTTAACCATGAAAGTGACAGATCTGTACAATGAAAACTACAAGACTTTGATGAAAGAAATTAAAGAAAATTTGAACAAATGTAAGGATAACCCATGTTTATCGATAGGAATAATCAGTATTGTTAAAATGTCCATTTTACCCAAAGTAATCTATAGATTCAATGCAATCCCTATCAAAATTCCAATAACATTTAGTCTGGAAATGAATTAAACAATCCTAAAATTCATATAGAACCAAAAGAAACCTTGAAAAACCAAAGCAATACTGAGAGAGAAGATCAAAGATGGAAGCATCACATTTCCTGATTTAATACTGTATGACAAGGTTATAGTAATTAAAACAGTATTGTACTGGCATAAAAATAGACACATAGACCAATGGCGCACAATAGGGAACCCAGAAATAAACTCACACATATATGGTAAACTAATATTTGACAAGGAAGCCAAAAATCACTCAATAAGGAAAAGACAGTCCCTTCAACAAATGGTGTTGGGAAAACTGGATAACCACATGCACAGAAATGACATTGGACCCCCATGTTATACCACTCACAAAAATGAATTTAAAATGAACTGAAGTCTCAAACATAAGACCTGATACCATAAATTTCCTGAATAAAACATAGGGAAGTAGCACCTTGACATTGATCATAGCAATAACATTTTTGGATATGACACCAAAAATACAAGCAACAAAAGCAAAAATAAATTAGTAGAACTACATTTAAAAAAAATTAAAAAAAGCTCTGCAAAGCAAAGGAAACAATCAGTGAAATGAAACAACAACCTACAGGAATAGGGGAAAATGTTTACAAATTATATATCAGATAAAGAGTTAAAATTCATAATATTCAAAAAGGTCACACAGTTCAATAGCAAAAATCGACTATAACTACAACAGTTCAATTAAAAAATGGGAAGATCTGAATAGACATTTCTATTCACTTCTGAGTATATATCAAAAGGAAATGAAAACAGGACATTGAAAAAATATTTTCACTTTCATGTTTATTATAACACTATTTACAATAGCCAAAATGTGCACACAACCTAAGTATTTGTCAATTGATAAATAGATAAAGATATGGTATATATACAATTGAATATTACTGAGCCATGAGATAAAAGGAAATCTTGCCATTTGCAACAACATGGATGGACCTTGAGGACATTATGCCAAGTGAGATAAGTCAGAGAAAGACAACTGTATGTGATAGCACTTAAATGTGTTATCTAAAAAAGCCAAAGTCATAAAAACAGAGAGTAGAATGGTAGTTACCAGGGGTTAGGGAGTGGGGGATTGAGATGTTGTTTAGAGGTACGAACTCGTAGTTAGTAGATTAAATAAATTCTGGATCTCTAATACACAGAATAGTCTCTTAAAGTTGCTAAGAGACTATATCTTAATTGTTCTCACCAAAAGAAATAAATGATAATTATGTGATGTGATAAAAGTGTTAGCTAACACAATGGTGTTAATGACATTGCAATATATAAATATATCAAATCAAGACACTGTACACTTTAAAGTTACATAATGATGTATGTCAATTATAGCTCAACAAGAAAGAAAGGAAAGGAAAGAAGGAAGGAAGGAAGGAAGGAGGGAAGGAAGGAAGGAGGGAAGGAAGGAAGGAAAGAAAGGCAGAGTGCTAGTAGAAGTAAGAAGGAAGGAAAGAAAAAGGAAGAAAAAGTCTTGATTTGTCAGATTCAAATGAAATGTAATGGATAAACTTAACTGTAAAACCTCATTTCACACTTCTGTCTGAAATTTCTAATCCCTTAAATATATATACTGAGTTTCCTACAATAATTAAATTAATTTTAGGGAGTAAAGATGCCAGATTAATAGTGAATAAGTTTATAGTCAAAATGAGAGAATATTTTATTTATTTCTAACACAGACATAAAGAGAAAGAGAGAGAGAGAGAGAGAGAGAGAGAGAGACTTTAAAACAATGCTTCAAGACATCCAGCAGTAAAAATAAAAATCATTATAAAGTACAGATCTCTTATGTGGACAACAGCAATAACAAAAGACAAAATGCATCTACAGATTGATGATTATTTGTGCCATGAACCAAATAATGATTAACCTAATTCCACACACCTGAGATACAAAAGGAAAAAGAAGCAAAACAAGAAAAATGTAGTTAAGTAGATTTGATTAAGACAAGCTTTTTAAAGAATGAGCGTATAATTAAGAAAATATAAATATATATATACTAAATTTAATTATTCACTATAGGATTTTGGGTTTCATTAACATAATTACTGAGCAAATTGGTCCATGGTAAAAGGCATATGGTCAGTCTTTGTGTAGTAGGTCTCCTTAATTCTCAATCCTTGATAAAATATATGAAGGAATGCTCAGAGGTCTTCCAAGAGGAGAAATTCCCAAATCATGACTTACCAAAGCTTGTTAGAATATTGCTATCTCTCATCTCTCTTGATTTTAATAAGAAAATATCTTCATAATTCTCTTCTTTGTGCTTTTCCCATAAATGTATAAAGGATTCAAATAAGTTAAAAATCCATCTCAAATATTAAGAAACAGATTCCTGTTATTTATGCTAGGTTACTTAATCCCTCTTTCATTAAATATCTGGAAAAAATCCAACTTGTTTTGCATTTCATTTTAAAGAAATGATAAACAACAGTTATCTTATATAGATGTATCTTAAACTTATATGTTTCAGGCATTCTCCCTATCTAAAAATAATACATATTTTCATAAATATTTGCTAGACAGATACTGTGTCCTAGACATAGTTCTAGATACTGGGAATTTGCTGTTAACAGTAAAGATGATATTCTAACTTTTCCCAATTTTATGGAGCTTTTATTCTAGTTGAGAAGCTAAACATAGTCTACTATCCACACACACACACACACACACACACACATAAAAATAATATTTTTTATTGTATTGTGAAGAAAATAAAACAGCTTGTTATGATATATAGTGAAGTACCACTTTATATTTGGTGGCCAGAATGTAACTGTCTGAAATATTGACATCCTTATTGAGACCAATCATATGAATGTGCAGAAGAGTGTGCAGAATGTGCATTTTAGGCAGAAGAAAGTGTGAAGTCTCTAAAGTATGCATGAACTTGGCATAATTTTAAACTGACTGAAAGCCAATGTGGCCAAAAGTGATGAAGTGAAGGAAAGAGTAGGATGTGATAAAGTTGGAGGGACAGGCAATTTCATGTAGGAACTAAAAAGCCTAAAAAAGAATTCGTAGTTTTCATAAGTACAGTAGAAACCATTGCTAAATGACATGTATTTTCTAAATATTATTGTTACATTGTATATATGAAAGTATAGACAAACATGGAAGTCAAATGAACAAAGAGAAGTTAGTAATATTTATTACAAAGTAGGCAAGAAATGACAGTGTCTTGAAAAAAAAGTATAACAATGAAGAAAGAGAGAAGTAAGTGAAGTTTAATTTTATTTTAAAAATAGAATTAAGGATTTTGTTTGGTCCCTCTTTATATATTTTATGTAGTTGAGCTATCAAAAAGGCAGTGAAATATATACACCTGAAGCTCCAGGGAAATACAAAATTAACTCTAGGAGAGTTAGCCAAAACCAATAAAAATTTGGGTTAGAACGGTATAATGGGAGCCAAAAACAAAACAAATCAAAAAACAAAAAAGCATAAAAAAAATAAATTCAGATTTGAGCTTCATAAGTAGAGATAGTAACACTCAGTAAAAAACTATTACAACACGTTCTATTCTTTATTCATGACACAAGACTAAGTATTATATTTATTTTTAATCATTACCTTTAAAATGATAAAGGCAGTGAAGAGTTAACAATTATTGAAATGAGAAATACTGGGAGAACTTGAGGATGTTTAGCTTAAAAAAAACAGAATCACAGTGGTCACAATATCTGCTTTTTTTCATATATGAAGTCTTGGATGGTTTAAGATTTGCTTTTTTCAATATAATGTTCGGGTAGATCTGTCAGATACGTACTAAATACAGACAGTTATACTTACGGCAGTACTAGGAAGATTGATCTAAAGAATTACACTAACCTGAAGTGTGTGAGTCTCTATTCCTTGCTGTATTTATCTGCCTACTCCTCTGTACTACTGTGGTTGATTGACTGATAATCTTTCAAAAATTGAAAGGAACTTGGCATCTGCATTACAAAATGATACATTCTCTCTCTATGTTTATCAAATAGTTTATTATTCAACTTGAGATCCATTTGAGAATAAAGGATGCTTTATTAATATTTAAAATGAAAAAACTGTCAAAACTGAACTGTCCTGGGTAGATCAGGATGCATGGTCAACCTTCTTGTAGATAATAAACCAATACTATCTTCATATTAAGAGATGGCTTTCTTAATTTCCTTAACTCTTTAATTCTCTTCTCCTCTATCCCTCTTTAGCCACCCACGTGTATGTCATAACCTGGACAATATTATTCCTTTTAACTAATCCACTCTAGCGATTTTAAACTGCCATATCCCAGGCTCTTTCTGTTTTTGACTCCAGTAATGGAAATAGTTGGTAAGATTCACCTTGGCTTTAGCAACTTTCCACTTAGTATAGACCAAATGTTTGATCTCCTGAACCATTTTTGTGTTTCTGTAGAACTTGCTCAGCAGAGCCCCAACTCAGCATCATCCCAGCAATGTAGATACCCATACCTTGCCAACTGTACAGGACTGATATCTCTAACATTCATAATTTTTAAGTCTTTCTCTCTTGCTAAGCAGCAATCCTTTGGCATGTTCAGTCACCTTCTCTTTCGCCTCTCTTTTCAATCTCTATCATTAATTAATAGCATTGAAATAAACTGCACTGGAATTTTTCAAGCCCTGACCTTGAATCTACAAATATATATTTATTTCTACTCATTTTACTTTTAAAATTATGAGATTTTTGTTCCTGTTTGAGGACGAATTTTTTACTTGAGCTCTTGGTTTTCTTGAATATTCTCTGAAACATGGTTTCATCGAACCATCTTATATCTGATGGTTTTTCCCTCAATCTATGATCACATGTCTTGCTTTTTTTAAAAAGAAGGGAAATAAATATCATACTTTGGTTCTCATGTATTGCTTCTCCTTCAGACATGCTTCTTCTAGTCATAAGCTATCTTGATCTCTTAATCTCCCTTTTATTTGACAATCTACTACTACTTTCTAACATCTGCCTCAATGATATCAAGAAAACTTCTCCTGCTTAGGTTTCCAAATCATATGTTGATCACTTTATTCAGCATATGCTTGATGAATACCCATTGTGTATCAGGAATTGGTGAATTGCTTAGATTAAATCAGTGGTAGAAAGAATAAAAGAAACAGGCAAAGCACCTGCCCTCGAGCAGTTTATATTCAACTGAACTGAAAAGATTTTTAATAATCAAGGAACATACTCAATAGATAATGTAGTTTGTGGAAAGTGTTAAAGAGCAAAATGTGAAAAAAGAACACTTCGGTAGGCAGAATTAGGACTGGCCTGAAAGGTGAGATACAAGTTTTGATTGAGTGATCATAATAAACCTTATTGAGAAAGTGATATCTAAACAAGGTTTTATGGGAGGTGAGGAAAATAGCTTTATGAGTAGCAAGAGGACGTGCCCAACGTGTTCCAGGAACACCAAAGAGGTCAGTGTGGTTAGAGTAAGGGAGGGCATAGCAGAAGACTGGTTCACAGAGGTAATGGAAAATAAGGTTTTGGATGACTTTGTAAGACACTGTAAGTTAAATGACCTTCATTTGGACTGAAACGGGCACTGTGATGCTTTTGAACGACCGAGTGACATGATCTGACTTAAATGTCAGAAGTATTACTCAAGATTCTAGATTGAGAATCTTGAGAATCTTAGATTGAGACCTTGGAGGGCAAGGACACGTACTTGGAGACCGTTAGAAAACTATTAGAATAAACCAGGAAGAAGCTGAAAGGATTTTGACCAATATGGAACCATATGATGTTAGAATTACTGCTAAAAAGTAAAAATAGGCACATTCTGAATATGTTTCAAGATGGTGCCAACAAGATTGGAGACATTGGATCTAAGAGAAGGGATAATTCCAGACTTTTTGGTCCAGGTGGATCTTGATTAGAGTTTTCCAAAGACATGAATAGTTGCTGCTATTAAGAGGGCAACAGAACCAGTGAGAGAAAAGCAGTCAAAGAGGGAAACTTGAGAAGTCTCAGCACCTTACTACATGGAATGTGGCCCATAGACAGAAGCATAGAAATTACCTAAAACTTGTTAGAAATGCAAAATCTCAGTTCTATTCCCAATCTATTAAATCAGAATCTCCATTTTTACAAGATGTCCAGGTGATTCATATGTACGTTAAAGTTTGGGGAGCACCTCTTCAATAATACGTTATATTGGAGTATAAGAAGGAAGCATGAAATTGGCAAAAGTGGAAAATTCTTTTAAAAAACATTTCCTCCTAAATAGTGAAAGCATTATGGGTTATAAATTGTTATTAATCTGGAGTAAAGTTATTAAAAATTGCTGATATTTTACACAGGAAAATTGATGCTGTAGCTTCTCCATAAAGTTAAAATGTCTATTTTTAAGTAAGTTAATTTTATAACCCTGTTTATTGTCCCTCCCTCAATTTTTCTGATTTATGTAAGCTAATTTCTGATTTTCTTATTTCTATCAAAAGTATATTTAATGTAACTAACCATATAATGATTTAGCCACAAATGACTAGGATGTCAGTTAGTCAAGAATTTGTTTAGAGATATTGAAACAAAGGCCTCTGAAGCCTGCATAAGAAATGCAAGGTCATGTAGCTAGTTAGAGAGAGACTAGGGCCAGAATAAAAGATCAGTGAATTCTTGAAGATAATTAAGTTATGATTTTTAAAATGTGTTCCATATCACAGAGGGGTTTTTTTGCCCGTATAATTTTACTACAAATATAAATAAATTGGCAAAAATTGCCTTTTATAAAATGCTTATCGAAAGCATCTGTAAGTTTATAAAGAAAATAATTTGTGTTAATCTACCCATAATATGTGACATATGTCTAGGATAATATGTTAAATTAAGAGGTGCTATTTTAGCATGTTAATATTAGCTACTGTCATATATTTGGTAACAAACGAGCATTAAAACCATAAAATATAAATCTCAAAGCAGTCTGCTTTGAAAGTGATTCTTAATGCCAAATTGTACTTCATCCAGCATGTAGTACTGATGGTAATACAACTGGCATAGAAGCTCCTCTGAAACTGCCTCAATTAATATTGCTAAACTTGATTTTTATTAACTATTTTACAAATATCGGTGGATTTTTATACACTCCACTCAAAACACATTGTCTCAACAATTTTTAAAAGGGTATTTCTATGCCATGTTTCTTTCTTACATCTAGAGTTTTCCTCCGTCACACTCTCACCATCACCTACTGAACTTTTCTTTTCCACCTTGTAATTCTCATTTCAAGACGATTTTTTTTTTTAAACTTTTCTGACCCATTACCAGGCCAGAACTGATCTTTCACTGTTTTTAGTCTCTGTAGAATACTTTCTTCTGTCTTTATTATTCTCCTTTATTATTACATAAGATAATACCATATATTGTGGTTATTAGTTTGTTCAAATTCTAAATTTAAGATCCTTAAGGACTAGAATGGATCTTTGAAAGCACATTAACTCTGTGGACAAGAAGATCATAATAACGGAAACAGCTAAGTTTCATGGTATATTTATGCTCCAGGATATCATGTGCACAGGAAGCAGTTTCTATCAGCCTAAAGTGGCGAAGTTCCTTGTCCAGTCAGCCTGCAAGTTACATTAATAGGATTCTAACACCTGATGCCAGTGCCGTGATTGTATTATTTTACAACACTGTTTTGACAAAGAGTCTGGAATTCTACAGTACCTTGCTTTCTATCCATAACTTCTCTTTCACTTCATGAACAACCTTTGGAAGCAGATGTAAATTCTCTGAGATGTCTTTCTCATAGTAATAACATGGTAACACTTACATGACAGTGGTGTTAATTAGGAAACCAAATTACTTATATTTCATTTCCTTTTTGGAATGATTTGTCTTATAGGTATATATCACAATGTCTCCTTGATTCATGATTAACTTTCCTTGACATTATCCAACTTTATTTAACGTTTAATGGGTCCTCACAAGGAGATCCCAAAGAAGTTATGTAGCAAGTGACTGCTTTAGATTTTACACTTGCCACTTAGAATTGACCTTTTACATTCATTGATAGAAAAAAAAAAAAAATTCTGTATCACTCGAACAAACAAACAAACAAAAGAAAGATAAAAAAAGAATTCTTAAGACAGATTCCCATCATTTTCAGTCTATGAAAACAGTTTTAATTAAGGCGATGAGTGACTTTTCTCTGAGAAACCACAAGTAATTTTGTTGTCAGTAGGAGAACTAAAAGCATTTGGTTTATACATGTGGTATGGGTGTCTTAATCTTTTAGTTCATAAAATTCCAAGGAGTGAGCAAAAGGCAAGGATTGTAGCTTTAGCTGCCAAGGAGAGTGTGAATCATTTCTCTCAAGATTTTAAATATCCTTTTTTAGCTTGGAGGCATAAAGCAAACAACCTGAATGAAAACAGATTTAGACTGTAACAAGAAGACAGAATTTAACCAGCATATGTTAAAGTGCCTTACTGAAACAGAACAAAAGTTTTAAGCATAAATGTTACTTTAAAAAAAAAAAAAAAGCATGCAGCAAATTATTCACACCATGTTCGCTGGACCTTATTATAGCTGTAAAGGTCATGAATACTCTACTAAGATAAAGAACTAGAAATTCCCAAAACAGTAATCTGTCATGACAAAGAATTTTTGATACTTATTGATCAATGCAACTTCTTAGTAAATCATCTACCAAGATGTACTCAAAGGCTTGTATTGCCGAGTTAGTCATATATTACATTTTTAACCGTGTTCGCTGGACTTTATTATAGCTGTAAAGGTCATGAAAACTCTACTAAGATAAAGAACTAGAAATTCCCAAAACAGTAATCTGTCATGACAAAGAATTTTTGATACTTATTGATCAATGCAACTTCTTAGTAAATCATCTACCAAGATGTACTCAAAGGCTTGTATTGCCGAGTTAGTCATATATTACATTTTTATATATTTACTGAATTGATAATCATTTACTAAAATAATGTACTATATTTAAATATTATTTATCTTAGCATTTTATAATATTAAATCCTACAGTTCAGTGGAACAAATTAGAAAGCTCAGAATGGACTAAAATATATATAGACATTTAGTTTAAATTAAGATGACATCTGAAATCAGTATGGAAAGAATTGATTATTCAGAGAATGTTATAAAAATAGTTGGAGATCTATTATCTATCTGTCCATCTATCTTTCCAATCATCTATCTATTAGACATATAGATCAGTATTTTATACTTTACAGCAAAATAAATTCCAAATGGATCTAAATTCTAAGCATAAAAATCAAAGAAATAGCAAAGTACAATGTAAATACTAAATGCTAAGTAAATACTAAATAAAATATTATAATTTTCCTTATTGATTAGAAAATTCTTTTTAATCTTCATATAAAGTCCAGAAGTCATATAAGTTTTATAATTAGGTTATACAATTGAAAGACTAATATATATCTAACATACCATAAACCAAGTTAAAAGATAAATATGTATCACACATAAGAAATTGATCTATGTTTTAAATATATTAAAAACTTATGCAGATCAATATAAAAGATCAGCAGCAGAAAGACAAGGGGCTTTTCTTCAGGTCTCTGTGTAAATATTTCCTTATCGAAGAGGTCTTTCCTGACCTCAACTGCACAAACAGAGCATCCTGAAAATTTCTCTAAACAGTTTCACTGTATATTTTCTGCAAGTTCTAGATTAGTAACAGGGACTCTATGTTTAATTCACTATTGTATCCTAGCCCATGAACCATTGTTTGGTTGTAATTCTTGAAATAAATGTCCGGAGTGAATGAATGAATGAATTCAAGATAAAATGTAAAGAGGCATGATAAATAACAAAAAGATGAACTGGGAAAGAATGACATGCTATTTTTGGAGGTAAAGGCAAAAGAGTAAAAGGGGTGTGTGTGTGTGTGTGTGTGTGTGTGTGTGTGTGTGTGTGTGTGTTAATAGGAAATAACCTAGTTATAACCTTAGTAAAAGGGTTATCAAGCACTGTTGTGTGAACATTTGACATTAAATAATATGAATTTGTAGAGAACTGGATGAGTTAGGATTTTATAAATTTCCACATAATTGCTCAACTGTCTAATGATCAGTAATAGAGGAATATACAAAAATGCCTTGGCTTAGAGTTTGAGAAGAAATAATTACAAGTACTGAATAAAGGAATGATTTCATAATGATAGATTATGCATATTTGAAATGGTTTACCATTGGCTTTGCCGTAGGCAAAGGAAGCTAGAAATAGTGATAACATTAAGAGATAATGAGAGTTTGGAAACTCATAAGGACAATGAAGAAGAAATTTAGGAAGTGGAAAGGAAAATGCTAAAATAGGTTTGAACTCTTCTTTAAGACTTGAGAATATACTTTCTCTTTCATTTCCAGCTTCTCTGACTGGCTTTTCTTCCCATGCCTTTTTATGTATTGATGCTCTCCAATGTTTCTATGCATGCGACCCTTCCTGGGTGACCTCATTTAATTTTATGTCCATCACTAAGACCTACACTTTAATGATTTCCAAATGTGTACCCTCAATTCTATTCTTTGCTTTAAAATCCAGATGTATAAACTAACTTCCAACCAAATGTTGTCAATTGAGAACCATTTATAGGAAACAGAATCCATTCTAGCTATTTTAAACAGAAAGTGATTCAATACGGTGATTAGATGCTTTTAAAATTTTTGGAAGGAATGGAAGTACAAGCTCAAGGCTAAGACCCGGAAGGCACAACAAAATTGTTGAGATAAAGAACACACAACTGTAGCTATGATCCACCTATCAGTATGTTACCCTAATTGCACTCCCAGCTGTTGAAACATAGAAGATAGGGACTAGACTGCTGTAGAAAAAAAAAAAAAAAAAAAATCCTCACAGCTACATGAGATAGGAGGAAGAGCCTACCAATTAAAAGATGATTACTCCATCTAACTCTTTTCTACATTATATATGTTATATAAGTGCATCTAATTAGAGATACCTAATTTGTATCAAAATGGGAAAAGCAAAGTATTTTAGAAAGGCTGTTTTAGCTTTTGCAGCCTCTGAATGAAGGTAGATGGCTCTAAGGAGGTAAGCCAGGATGCTGAGTGGAAACAACTCATGATTATCCCACGAACACAGCAGTCTGGATGCTCCACGGACAGTTCAACATTAAAACGGAAAACAGACATTTTGTCTGTCAAACTGCTCCCCATCTTAAACACCTCATCCTAGTTAACACCACTATCTAGGAATCTTTATTTTATTCTTCTTTTCCCCAGTTTTTAATTCCAAAAGGTAAATATGCTTTATTGGTTCTAATATTTAAATATCTTTTGAGTTTCTTTTTATGTCTCTACATGACATGCCACTGATGCATTTTGTACATAATTTAGGACAAATTTTTAGCTCTTTTATGTTTATTATTTTTGTTCATGATTGAAAAGATAATAAATATTACTAATTAAAGTGATCTGGAACAGTATTTTTAAAAAATATTTGCATGCATATAGTGAACAATCTTAATATAGATATAATTCTTATGTAATATTATTTTTTAGAGATTTATTTTGCTAAAAAGGATTATTTTTATCATTGAGAAAAAGTAGAATTTAATAAACTTGTAATACAGATTGTATTAGTGATTGTGATGTATGCTACAAACATTTTTTTAACCAGTGTTCAAAGAATAATAAATAAAACAATGATCTAGAATGTTAGGATTGCAGAGGCTTTTAAGTTATTTTTGTCTTAGGTTATAAATGTTTTAGTTCCAGTTTTATTACATTTTACATATTTAATTTGTTTTTTAAAAAGGCTTGGTGATAAAAGTTGCATATTCCATGTTGTGGTAAAATAATTAAAGATCTCCGAAGATGTCCTCATTTCAATCAGTGAGGCCTGCAAATATATGATTTTATATGGAATAAGGGACTTTCCAGATACGATTTAGTTAAGGACCTTGAGAGGGGGGAATTATTTTGGGTTATCCAAATGAGTCTAAAATAATCATAAGATCCTTTAAAAGGGGAGCAGTAGAGTCAAGTTCAGAGATTAGAAAGACATGTAATGATAGAAGCAAAGGTTGAAATGATGCACTTTGAAGATGGAGAAAGGAGATAAAAATGAAGAAATGTAAGTGGCCTCTAGTAGCTGGAAAATGCAAGGAAATGAATTCTCTTTGAAATTTCCAGAAGTAACAGAAAAAGCTCTGCCAATACCTTGATTTTAAAATTATGACTTCCATAACTATGAGAAAAAAATAGTGTTGCATTTGTGGTGACTTATTACAGCAACAATGTCAAACTAATTCAAATAGTTGCCAATTATAGAGATTATCTTCAGTCTGTCATTCTGTATTATAGCTTTCTATCAGAGTAAACATTTGACTTGGATTGAATGTATTCTCAGACCCACCAGCATGCCTAGAATTCAAGGCAGCAAAGAGATTGATATCTCTGCTGAGAAATTAGTAGAAATGAACCAATTTAAAATTTTCTTTGTGCACATGGTTTTATTTCCAAAATGGCAACATTTTACTTTTTCACTATTTAATGATAGCAGAATATTTATTTCACATATTTAGTGATGTCACAGAATATTTATTCTTCGCATATTTAGTGATGTCAGAGTATTATCCAAATCCATCTTATCATCAGAGAAATACAGTCATATCTGTTAATCTTACATTTCTTATTTTTAGATGTAACGTGTCACTTGTAGCATGAAAAAATACATATTTAATACACTGATATTTAGAGAAACTCCCCTATTTCTTCAATATTCTGTAAAATAAGTTACCTCAAAGAAGAAAGCCCAATTCAGTTAGAAGATAGAGGTATTCTCCAAGCCACGTGATTATCAAAGAGAAAGTTGGACAGATATGAAATCAGATAAATACAAAGAACCCTGTAGAATGAAAATGTCTGGCTGCTAAGGCATACACAGGAAAAAAAAAAAAGAGGGATAAAAAAAGCTAAAAAGAGGGATATCAATAGAATTGTCTTCAAAGGGAAATATTTTCTCCAATTTTTGTTTTCTGGAAATAGTCATTACTTGAAAATAATGAAACCTGTATATGATTTTCTGAATTAAGTATCCTAAACAAATTTATAATTAGGATATAAAATCACTAAAATCAAAGATTCTAGACATTATGATAGGGTTGGTAGGAAAAAAGAAAATCACCTCAAAAGAACTGGAATGCATTGGAATTGAATCGTTACATGCTGAATAACTTAGAACAAGGACATGTTTATCTCTTGCACTTTTCTCCAAGTGGCAAATCAAACACCGTAATTTTCCACTCTCGCCCTTTATCACAATTTAGTGCTGTTGTTTTGAAAACATAAACTCCTGAGCTCTGGTTCACCCACCACTCACATGTGACAGACAGAGCTTTGGTTCCCTTCCCATGCTCACTGTGCCACCCTTCTGTGCACCTGAGAGGCCATGTGCCAGGTATCCTAGTAGCTGGCCTGGCTCTGCCCATTCAGGGGCATACAATTTATTCTCATAACCATGATGACAATTTTGTTAAACATGCATATCCAGGTCCTATCCAGGTCCCTGTGTATCTAGTGTGAACTCCTATCCCTCCCCTTATGTTTTTTGTTTTGTTTTAAGAATTTATATTTTAGAGCAGTTTTAAGTTCACAACAAAATTAAGAGAAAAAGTACTGATATTTTCCATATACCTCCCACTCCCACACAGGTATAACCTCCCCCATTACCATCACTCACCAAAGTGGTACATTTGCTACAACCGATGAACCTACATTGACACATAGTAATCACTCAGAGTCCATAGTTTACTTTAGGATTCACTCTCGTACACTCTGTGGGTTTGGACAAATGTATAATGATATATATATCCATCATGATAATATTATACGAAGTGTTTTCGCTGACCTAAAATTCCTCTGTGCTCTGCCTATTCCTCTGTCCCACACCCCGCAACCCCTGACAGGCACTGATCTTTTCACTGTCTCCACAGCTTTGTGTTTTCCAGAATGTCATATTTTAGAATCATATATATAGGTACATAGCCTTTCAGACCAGCTTCTTTCTCTTGGTGATATTCATTTAAGATTTCTCCATGTCTTTTCATAGCTTGATAGCTCATTTCTTTTTAGTGCTGAATAAAATTCCATTTTCTAAATGCAACACAGTTTATTTATCCATTCACCTATTGAAGGACATCTCTGTTGACTCAAAGTTTGGACACTTATGAATAAATCTGGTATAAACTTTCCTTTTCTGTAAGTGGCAATTCTTTCACCTTTCAAGATATGACCATTTCAATATAGATTATGTATGTTTCATTTCTGTCTTCATGCCATTTAGAAATTTCTTTTGAATTTTTCATATATTTAACAAACATTGATTGAGAGTTAATAAGAGTAGTGAAAATATATTTCTTCTGAAGTAAATAATATTAAATGTATTACTGAAAGGTCATTAAAATAATTTTATGGGAATTCCTATTAAAACGTGAATACTCCCTCTTGCACTCAATGTTTTACTTATATTTTCATAGATAAATACATGTTTTATCATATATGAATTACCAATTTTCCCTTTCTATCATGACCAGTTACTCAAAACCTAGCTCTAAGAGATCATATGCAGCCAAAAAAATTAATTTAATTCATTCACAAATGTTGGATATTTAGTTACAATTTGTTATATTCCTTGTAGCTTTCTCTAAGTTAACTTCATGAAAAAAAATTAGAAGCCATTTTCAAACTAAAATCATTTTGAAATAATGCCATATATATACCTAGACAATAATTTAATTCTAACATAAAAAAATGTGTTGGGCTTTCGCTGAGTATGGCTTGAGCCCATAGTTCCCAGAAAGCAAGAACTAGAGTATATAATTTCACCAGTACAGCAAGTATTAAATGACTATAAAACCAAATAAATTGGTCTTAAAAGTATTAAGGAGAGATGTGACATGTGAAGCAAAAAGATAATGTAATGATTATAATTGTTTTGAATGAAGAAAGAAAATAAAGTGGTAGAAGAAACACTAGTATTTTTTTAATGAACCAGTTGCAGACAATTGACTAACACATGCCAGGTCAACATAAAGCTCATTTTCCATTTTCATGAGGAACAGATGGTATGGATGGACATGGAAAGTGGTTTCATAGTGGGAAAAATGGTTTAGTTTGGCAAGTTCATTTCAGAAAATATACTTCAGAGCTAGATATGTGTAGCCATTTTGAGTAATGTTCCCCCACTGATATGGCTGATTAAGGGGTGACCATGGCTACACATGTGGTCTGTAGAAGAGCATAGCATCTAGATGCCTTTCTTTGAGAAGATGCTCTCCCTAACCAGCTGGGTTTGTGGAACAAGTTTCCGAGAATTTTCTTTTAAATTAATTTAGTGGAAGTGTAATAAACAAACAAAAATCATATGATAAATTAGAGATACTTTGCATTGCTTAATGCCTGTAGCATAGTTTATGAAGAACAATTACAGATAAATAAAAGAAGAGGTCAGAGCCAGTGTTTTTTTGAACAAAGATTTTTTTTTGAGAAAAATTAAGAAATAATTTGTTTAAGAATAACCAAATAAAATTTTACCTAAGAGGTTGTATTTTTGACTTGGAAAGAAAATTATTTCATTTCAGGTAGAAATGAGACCGAAGGACAGAAGGCTCAAGTCAAGTTTTTATCTCTCCTTCCAGTAAAAGGTCTAATTTAGAAAAAGTAAAGGAAGCGAACAGCTGGCTGTATCTGTTATGCCAAATAACAGGTTTTGCAAACTGGGGCTACAACAGGAAGTTCCATGGCATAAAGACAAGCTCACGTGTTTGGCTTGGCATCTTCCATTCTAACCAAGAGACCTTTAACGTGAGCACGAGGGTGAGAAAGAACACACCCCAGAAAAATTATAAAACTGGGTGTAAATGAAGACAACAGATGTGGCACCAGAAGATTGGTAAAAGCAAAATAAAATGCTTCTTAGTAATTTACAAGGAAAATAATTATGCAACAAAATGTGTCTTTAGATATAAATAATGACAGAGAGATTATGAGTAATCAACAATTTTAGCATGAAATTTTAACACCGGACATAAATATCACATGAAAATACCAAAATTGTATAGTGTGGAAAATAGGACTTTATAGACTTTTAATAAAATGAATCTTATTCAAAGAATCATATCTAATAATAAAAAAGAAAACATATAATTGTATATATATCTAGAAATCATCTGCCTAGATGAAAAACTAATTCACTTAAGAATAGATATATGGATGATGAAAAGAATTAGGGGGAAATGAAACAAACTGGTAAGAACATTGTAACTCTACCAACTAGACAAGAAGTGCGGAGGGAGGTATGACTTAATAATTTCTTGGTTTGAATTCATATGTAATGAAAGTACTAAGAGAAACTGTTGTTCTGAAACAAAATGTCATGAAAAAGTAAGAAGTAGTTATTTAGACATACACTAAATCTGGAAAGAATGGGAAAATGTGCTCTTGAATTTAATAAAGAAAGGAAATATTTTGCATAGTCAATTTAACAATGACATTAGCAGATAGTGTTACAAAAAAAAGCAGAAAATAAATTATACTGCCTTTTAATGAGAAAACAGTAAATGTATTTATGTAAAAAGTTTGATAACCGTATTATTAAGTTAAACTTTATGAAATTTGTATTTTCATATGTCAAACTTAGGCAAATATCAACAATTCCAAATGCTTCAACAAAATACTTATGGTATGCAAATTAATGAGACAAATAGATCTAAATTTGAAATGGCTCAAATACAAATAAAAGTGTTTGAAAAGAAGTTCTCAAAACAGAGTTGAACTTGCCTGTCCCTGGTCTCTAGGAGGCTGTCCATGTATTTCCTCAAGACACAAAAACACAGCTACTTCACTGTGAGATTCATCCTGTGCTCTAACAGGGAAAGAAAGCATGAAGGATCATACCGGCTTCACATAAATTTTGGCCCAGAAGTAGTACATACATTTCATTGGAGAGAACTAAAAACCCTTTTTTGTGTGCTCAAGAAGAAGAATAAATACATTTTTGGTAATAACCATCGATTTCAGAAAGGCATGTGCGCATATGCGCGCGCACACACACACACACACACACACACTACATTGTTAAAATTATTCTTGGAATGAGTACAGCAGCTTAGCTAATGGGACTCAAGGATCAGACAGCCTGGGTCCAAATTCTAATACTTCCTACCTGTAGCAGAGACAGTGGAGCTCACTTAACATTTCAGCAATTTCTCCATATTTCACAGATGTGGTAAAGTTACAGATGGTCTCGTTCTGGCCCATAGATGCAGGCAGAAGAGCCATCATGAAAATCTTCAGCATGCTTCTCTAATACTGTGGAGGATGAAGGAGATATGTGTTACAAAAGCTGCAGCTACAAGATGGTGGAGCTTCTATCAGCCAGGATCCCTGAGTGACCATGTGGAATAGAGCCACATCACACATCCAGGCCATAAAGGACAGATGGCTTAAAAGATAGATACAATTTTTGAGTATTAAGTTATTTATAATCAAAGGGTTATGTGGCATCACGTAAAACCTAGTATATCTACATGCCGTCATATAACTATCTATATAATAATAATAATAATAATAATAATAAAAAATATCAAATCACAGAGGTGTTATGAAGATAAAATTATTGAATACATATATGACACAGAGGGCATTGCCCTCTTGGAACTAGGTAGGCACTTAATAAATTAATTATTAATAGGCTATTAGAAGTGGAAAAATGTTGATAAGATATCATTAAATCACGTTTTTCATTATCATACATATTAAAAAGATTATTGCAATGTTTAAACCACTTTACTCAGTTATGATTGAAATACAAAAAGTTGTACATTTGTAATATATGCAACTTGATAAGTTCACAGGTAAGTATAAAACCATAAAACCATCACCACAATCTATGTCATGAACATATCTATCTCCTCCAAAAGTTTTCTCCTTTTTTATTATTATTGTCATTTTTTATAAGAACACCTATCATAAGGGTCTACCTTCTTAGCAAAATTTTAGGTAAATAATACAGTATAAGTTTCATGTCATACAATAGATCTCTAAGATTTATTCTACTTGTATAACTGAAACTTTGTACTGTTTGACTAATACCTCACCATTTTCCCCTTGCCCCAGACCCTGGCAACCACCATTCTACTAACTGCTTCAACTAATTTGACTATTTTAGATTCCTCGTATAAATTGTATCATGTAGTAAGTGTGCTTCTATGACTGACTTGTTTCACTTGGGATAATCTCCTCCAGATTTATCCACGGTATTGCAAATGTAAGGATTTCTTTCTGTTTCAAGACAGAATGAATTCCATTGTATTATATACCACAATTTATTTACCCACTTATGCAGTGTTTAAGCTGAAGACCATAGGTAAGCTGGTGTCATGGCTAGGCCTGGAATAAGGTTCTGCAGTAGGATGGTTCCGTTGCCAGGGGCCCCAAGAAGGTGGGTAGGCCTGCTGCTGGAGGCTACAGAGGAGTGTTATCACAATTTAAAAAGCTTTAAATGATTCAAAATTTTATCATAACTTTATGAGGAGGTAACTTCTATTTACCAACAAAAACACAGATACACAAAATACTTAGGTAAGTTGAAAAAAATCAATCATAAACTTAGTAGTTGTAGAAATAGGAGTTAAACTTAAGCATATCACACTTATCTGTCCAACTTGTAAAACATCTTGAAAATTAAACATCTCTGCCTTATATATAACATACAAAACAATAATTTGTTTTATTATAACAATGTTATGCAAATTTATAAAACTTTAAGATTAGTAGATGCAAATAAACCTGCATAATAAACTTATTTCTTAACATAAACTGTACAAAAAACAAACTGTTATATGCATAAGCAAGGCAGAAATTGTGTGAAGTAAAGTTAAAAGAATGGTAAAAAGAACAGAGAAACAAAATTGAAAATGTCAAGTAAAAGCTTCTAAGGAATACCAATAATCATGTTTTGTTTTGTTTTAGGATTATTCATTTGTTTTAATCTGTAGTCAAAGAAAAATGTGATAGAAAAATACCAATGTTGAGACCAAAGTCACAATGATGAAAAATTAAACAGAAAAGTAACTTTTTTATTTTGCTTTCTTCTGAACTTTAGAAGACAATTAGTTGCAAATCAAAAACTGAAGAATAAAAATATAATAAAACACCTAATGACCAGTAATGGCTTTTTAAGTTCCTACATAATTTTAGTAGGTTTTAACATAAATCTTAATGATTATTTAAATGCATAATTTGTTTTTATAAATTAGGAATTAAGAAATGAGAGAAAACCCAATTGCTTTCTTATTTAAATCAGGGATAGGGTGGGAAGACAGATTCTAAAAATACAGGATAATAAACTTGATGTCAATTTTTTTCCAAATTCTGGAATAGAATATTAAATTTCATGATGACTTACATAAGGAGACAGTGATCACAGTAAGAAACATAGCTTACAGAAGCAGCAGCAATAAACATCTAAATTTGCATGCTTTTCTGAAGGATTATATCTGGAAAATGGCAAAAACACAAGGTAACGTGATGACAGCATAGAATATGACAGTATATCATATTAGTTTTGTAAAGTGGATTCGTATTTTCACAGTTACTTGAATCAATCAATTGTAGACTGAGTTGCAAACATAAAAGACTCTTGACCTAGAAGCAGAAGAAATAAATTTAAATTTTTCTCTAGTCTCTCTGATTTTATATATCAATTTCATAAATAAATTACAATGGAAGGAAAAATAACTCAGTACCTTATCTGTAAAACACAAGCAAATGACCTCTTTCATTTCCCTGCTCTCAGGGAAATTGTGCTGGTGGCATAAATTTCCCCTGAAAATCTATTAGTCTATGATTCTATGATTACGGATTTGTTCTTTGATTCTAGGAAAGGTTTTAAATTCACTAGCTGGTCATGAAACATACGAACAGTTATTTCAAGTAAAATATTTTTCCTATACAATTCTCAATGTTGCAACTTAGATGATTCAAACCATTTGAAACAAATTATTAGATATTAAATGTTATATGTCATATTACATCTGAGACTTTTTCTTTCAGTTTTTCTCAAAAATATGTCCAATGGCTCTAAATATTTTAGAAAGCTCATAGGAAAGGAAACTTGTATAAGTTGTTATCTCTCAAATGAATATCAAATACAAATTTGATATTGTAGCAGATATAATAATAAATAAAAATATAATAAAATTTCATGGTTCATTTTAGAAAAATGATTTTCATCTTTTCAGTGTAATATTGACAGTTACTACATGTGAAGGTTAATATAGATTGTGTTAGCTAGCTTATTCACACACATTTCCAATTTTTAGCTAAATACAAGCTTGGTTTATATATTTAATACTTTTACACATTTTTATTGAACATCTCATTATTTGTGATGGGCTCATTGGTGCTGTGGATACAATGAAAGAAGAAAATACAATTGGCCATATTTTAATAAAGATTATGTTCTAGTGGACTGGATATACATTAATTAAAGAACCAGCTAATAAACATAAAAATAAAACTCAGGAAATTTCCAAGAGGAGAGGCATTAATGAGGTAACACTATTTATTAGAGGAAGTTGTTTTAGCAAGAGAGGTCAAGAAAATCAAGTAAATGGTGATTGATCTGAAACCTGCAGGTATTAATTAGGGAGAGGATAGAGGTGAAGTGGAGTTCTGGAAACTATTTCAAGAAGAGGGAACCTCTTGGGCAAATTACCTGATGGAGCTTATAAAGATTTAGAAACTGAGGAAGGTCCTGTGGTTGGATTACAGAAAACCAGCAATGATATTCCATTGTATTATAGCAATAATATGATACAAGGTAAGAATTATATCGATTTTTTTTTCTATTTAAGGAATCACTTCTGAACTTTCTGGGTATGAAACCCAGCAAGGAAAAATCCAATATATGAAATTCTATGGGCAACCTATCTATGCATACTAACTCTTTTAAAAATAAGTATGTACATATTTATTTCAACTCTAGAACCTTTATTTTAAATGCAGATAACTGATAACTGATTATCTTTGAAAAATTTAAGGTATAGTCAAAATTAACATCTCTTTTCTTAAAAAATTTGTCTTATTCAATTGTCCCCTTGGCCCCATGGTCCTCCCCTCTCAAACTTGAAGTTAACTGTCTCATCTTTACATCAGTGCTAAACTGCATAAACACCACACTTTCACTCTCTCTGTTTTTATTTATTTATTTAATTTTATCAAATCCCTTTCACAGATCAACATACTTCAATCTGGATTTTTTTTCTCCATCACTCCACTAATCCTCTTCTTGATAAGGTCTGCAATGACTCCCTTGCAGTTAAATCTGAGAAATATATTTTAGTCCATTTGAACCATTCACCTATTTTGTCCTTTAAAATATCTCACATGGCTTCCACAACCGACGCTATCCTTGTTTACCTCTTACCCACTTGTCTTCTTCCATGTCCATCTCATTGTCCTCTCTCCTCCTCTTTCTTACACTTTAGTTTTGAAAGCCCACAGATTTCTGTAAAAGTCCCACCTTTCTCTCACTCTTATTCTCTGGAAGCGATTTCATCCACCTCCATGACTTCCATATCATGTTTTCTACTGTCAACAGTTATAGTCCAATGACAACAACCTAGTTCAAACCACGGATATTATTTGCCTGGCATGATGGTTAATTTTACGTATTAATTTGACTGGACCACGGAATGCCCAGACACTTGGGTAGATGTTGTTATGGTGTGTCTGTAAGCTTGTTTCTTGATAAAATTAACATTTGGATCAATAGATGGGGTAAAGCATATTGTTCTTCTGAATATGGGTTGGCCTCATCCAATCAACCGAAGACTTGGATAGAGTAAATGGCAGAGTAAGAGGAAACTCTTCCTGCCTGATTGCTTGAGCTTAGATGTTGGTCTTTCTCGGCCTTTGGATTCAGTCTGAAACATCTGCTCTTTTTGGATCTTGAGCCTGGTGGCTTTCAGACTTACACTATCAGCTTTCCTGTTTCTCAGGCCTTAAGACTTGGATTGGAACTACACATTGACTCTCCTGGGCTTCCAGCTTGCCAGCTGCAGGTCTTGGGTCATCTCAGACTGCATAATTGTGTGAACCAATTTCTTATATTAAATTTCTCTCTCTCACCTAAGAAATAATTTTTAATGAGAATTTAATTATATATACATATATATAACATTTTAATATTATACCTTAACCTTGATATAGAGCTCAAAAAATATATAATCCATCCATTAGTATGTACTGTATTCAAGCATCATGTAGTTATATTGGTTGCTTAGTTTTTTTGCCTAGTTAAAATTTTTTGAAACATTTTTTGTTTATGAAAGTGAGTTAAATGAGACTTTAAAGATGGTTCATTATTCCAACACTGCAAAATTACCTGCTTGATGTTATCAATAAGTATATCCTAGCTACCATAGTAGAATAACAGATATATTTTTTAACATCTGCCCATCAAACACCAACATAATAAAAATGAAAGAGTAGGTGTACTTTTGCTAAGAAACTAGGACATTTGATTTCTACCTAAATGATCTTAGAAAAAACTTAGAAATACTTTTCTTTTTTGTACTTTTTCCTCACCTATGAAACATTATTATTTAGACTAAATGATCCAAAAGGTTTCTACCAACTCAAATTTTCTGACTGCAGATTTAAATTATAGATATATAATGCTTCACTTGTAGCAAACAAAATTAAGACATTGGCGGGGGGGGGGAGGGGGAATTTCAGAAAAACAAAATGCAACCTGAGAAATATATATACAATGCAATTGCAATCAGAACTTACCTGATTTTAAAATGAAGTTAAAAGGATAACTGTATATATGTGAATAGCAGTCTATTTTTGGAATGAATTGTTTTCTCTACAATTATCTAACTCATAATTCTCAAAAGTGTTAGGTCTTCAAAAGTTAGAATTAGAAAATTTGTACCATTTGCTCTATCCTAGATAAGCACAGTCAAAAATTATAATTTCCTGTATGCATTTTCTTCAAAATAAATGCAAATAGAATTAATGCTTCAAATAACATAATCAATTTCACTTTACTGAAGCACATCCTTTTATAACAATATAGCATGAAATTATAGAGATCACAGACAAATATATGTAGTAGCGGTTAACATTTTAAAATTTTATTAAGTTCATGGAATTCAATTAATAAACTACTCATTTGGAAGCAGATTGAATGTCTAAGACGCAAACATTGTTCTTCATTTGCATTTTTTCTCTTCATAAAAAAAATAATGAAAAGGAAATTCCATTTCCAATATTAAACCATATTTTAGTTAGACTATCCAGTGACTTTCCTTCATATATAGTTACAGAGTTTGAAGTGTCTGCTGGTAGGCCAAACAATTCTGCTTCGTTTTCACACTACTAAGATTTGTTGATCTTCAGTTGAGAAGGAAGCACTGAGCACAACACTTTTGAAGCCTGATTACTTCTTTTATGTATGTATGTATGCATGTATGTATGGATGTATTTTATGGTGGCATTGGTTAATGAAATTCAGCAAGTTTCAGCCATACTTTTTAACAGTAAAGCATACATATATTTACATTGTGTGTTCACCTCCCATAGTTAGATATTCTGTCACCACATATTTGACCTCTTTTACCTCATCTACCTCCCCCCACTTCTCTCCCCTCTACCCTCAGGTAATCACTAGTCTATTGTCAATGTCCATGAGTCTGTTTGTTTGTCCTGTTCGTCTGTTGCTTTTAGGTTTATATCCCACATATAAGTGATATCATGTGATTTTCAACATTTTCTGTCTGGCTTATTTCGCTTAGCATGATTATCTCGAAGAATGACTTCTCTTTTAGAAATGATTTATACATTAGAAAGAAGTATCTCATTTGTCATCAGTCATAGCACCATCTACATTTTTTAGTGATACTAGAACAAAAGCACACAAGTTAAAAAGGATTTTTAAGTGAAATTCAAGTATATTTATGCACATTGAAAAAGTTACATTGAGTCTAAGAGTTTAGATATCTAACCAGAAGATGTTTTGAGATCACAGAGATTATAAAACCAATTGTTTGCTTTATTTCCTTCTTTCAGTAAGTTTATCTTTATTAAAAAAAAAATGAAAGTCAAATCAGTTAATATAAATGGAAAGCATGTTTAAGTAATACTTCATGTTCATCCATTCATTCAGTTAACACATATTTATTGAGTACCTACTCCTGTTATATATTTAACATTGGATTGAAAGGAGGAATGATAATTTAAAATATTTCTACGAAATGAAAACAAGTATATGGCTGCTGGAGTTTTAAAATTAAACTTGTCAATATGGACACACTGAATAAATAACTACACCTGGATCAATTCCATCTGTAAGTAATTCAGAAACTAATTGATAGACTATTGCACACCAGGTTAACTGAGACAATATCTACATTGAAACTGGTAGGAAAAGTTGATACATAAACCCCTCTCTCAGACTGTGCCAAGCACCAGGAGAGAACACTCAACTTCCAGCTTTCCCTCTGATAGAGGAAGGTTTTGGACCACATACCCTGTACCTTAACTTTTTTAACTGTACCCAGGGGACTGACTTATATCTCCCTGTTCTCTGAAGGCTAACAGCCTAGCATTCATTAGTCCCCTGGGACCATAAAGAACAAAGAGGTGGTTTTCAATGGGTTCACTAGCACTTTCTGTGTCTCCTCATCCTGGTCAGTTCAGAGGGAGAAGGTAATATAGCCCAGTTCTCAGCTACTTCCTGGAAAGAATTTTAGGCTATATATGTAATGTTCAGACTCTCTAGTTGCTGCCCGAGTCTGGCATATAAGTAACCTGCCTTTGGAAGTTGCACGCAATCACTGGGAGTTTAAATGGACATGTGGGCACCGACTGTGTCTTCTTCTCCCAGCTCACTGCAGCAATAAAACTTAAGACCCCACATCTAGCATTCTGATTTTTCCAGCTGTTGCCTGAGGATCTGGCTTCTAACTCTTCTGTCTTTGGGAGCTCAGGGGCCTGGTAGTCACTAGTCTCCTGGGCTTTACAGCAAACAAAGCAATGATTCTGAATAGCCCTGTGAGCTGTTCCCATGACTCCTCCCCCATGTACCACTTGTTACAGCAATAAAGCCCAGCTCTCAGTTTCTTCCTGGAAGGGCTTAAACTGCAAATCTAATGCTTCAACTTTTCTGGCTGGTTCCTAAGAGACTGGCTTCCAGCTCACCCATCACTAGGAGCTGATGGGCAGACAATCTTTAGTACCCGAGGTGTTTGAACAGGCAGGTGGTTCACTCCAGCAATAAAACCAAGACTCCATCTTCCTCCTAGATAGGATTGTTTTACACATGTAGCCCCCCCAAATTTTCTTGCTGCTATCCAAAAGACTGGCTTCTACCATGCCCGTCTCTAAGGGTTGATGGGGCCCAGCATTTACTAGGCTCCTGGGAGTGACAGAGAGCAAGGCAACAGTTTGAACAATCATGTGGTCTTAACAAGTATGCAACTATTTGCCACAATTCCTCTCCTCAGTTCAGTGCAGAGTAGGTAATAAACGCTTCCCAGCTTCTCCCTGTGGAGAAAGGGAATTGGACTGTATGTTGAGGATTGAGCTGCTATTGAGAGATGAGCTGATATCGCACCTGTCTCAAGGACTGATGGAACTTGGCATACTCCAGTCTCCAGGGAGCTACTAACAACAAAGACAGTGGTTTGGATGAACACAAAGGTTTGAGATGCACTGAGAATCTCTGGCCAATCTGACTGGTGGGAGAGGTGGCTGTTTTATCTGATGTGCATAAACTGGCACAACGGAAATACAAAGAAAAAAAAAATCCTAAAATTCATATGCAACCACAAAAGATCAAAAATAGGCAAGCAATCTTGAGAAATAAAAAGAAATCTATAGAAATAGCACTTTTTAATTATAAAGATACAGTAATAAGAACCACATGGTACTGACATAAAACAAACAGAACAGTGAAACAGAATTGAGAGGCTAGGAAGTATTGGTGAGGATGTGAAGAAAAGGGAACTCTTGTACACTGTTGGTTGGAATGTAAATTAACACAACCATTATGGAAAACAGTATAGAGATTTCTCAAAAAATTAAAAATAGAACTACCATATGATCCAACAATCTCACATGCAGGTATATATCTGATGGAAGTGAAATCAGTATATTGAAGAGATATCTGCACTCCCATGTTTATTGCAACACTAGTCACAATAGCCAACGTATAGAAACAACCTTAATGCCTGGTCATGGATGGATGCCAGTATTATTCAGCCATTAAAAAGAAAGCTATCCTTCCATTTGCAACAACATGGGTGAAGCTGGAGTTTATGATACTTAGTGAAATAATTCAGACACAGAAATGCAAATAATACATAATCTCAATTACATATAGAATCTAAAATAGTCAATCTCATAGAAGCAGAGAACAGAACAGTGGTTGACAGAGATGGGCAGAGAGGGAAATGGCCAGATGGTGGTCAAAGGGTACAAAGACTCAATTATGCGAATAAATGCATTCTGGAGATCTAATGTACAGTATGTGGCTGCAGTTAACAATATTGCATTATATACTTGAAATTTACTAAGAAGATAGAGCCTTAGTTTTCTCACTACAAAAAAAAGTAAAATATGATAATTATGTGAGATAATGAGTATGTGAATTCACTTGATTATGTTAATTCACTTGTTCGTAGTGATCATTTAAAATCTATACATATATCAAAACATCAAGTTGTACATCTTAAAACATATACAATTCCTATGTATCAATTCTACCTCAATAAAGCTGAAAAATTATCAATATTAATATTTTTAGTGATATTAAACTATAATGCCCTCCAGTATGTTGCTAGTTATTAGAGTCCAATCACAAGTGAAGTATGTTATTATTTTCATTGTACATTAAATACTTTTGCTCTAGATAGAATTTCCTTTATGTAATGGATATGTCTTTACATTATTGCCTGATTAATATCTGTGCATTGGTGGATTGCTAAAAAGAAAGTTAAATAACCATCATTGCCATAACATCACAGCAGTAATATCTCCACCTTCTATTTTTAATTTATGTTTCTGCTCTAATCTTTACCAAATAATATTCTAAAATGGATTATGATGCTATATTTTTCACAGAAACTGGCTTAGCTAAAAATACCCATGATAGACTAAGCCTTGAAGAGAAATCGGGTCAATTTACTGTCAGTACACTGAAGACCACCATAGCTTTCTGCAAAAGCTGGGAACTAAAAAGCATCTAGCTAACAATTAGAGGTTTTTTGGTTTTTCTATTGAATCTATTAAGGTTAAGGTGATGAAACTTATTTTAAATCTATTACTATGCCGAATATTTCTTCTCTATACAAATTGTTTAGCTATGATAATAATAAAAAAGATGGGTGCTTCCTATATGGACCAAAAATAATAGCATAATTTCATATTTTAAACAGCATAACTAGTCAGTATATTTAACTACGCTGATTGGTGTTTTGAGTCATATTTTATTCACCGTGATGTCAAAGTGCTTTAAAATTCAGCAAATTTTTATACAAACATATTTAAAATTGCTTTACACTTCAGTGAAATTCACTCAGCTTTAGGCTAAATATAGAAACTTAACAGTCTACCACACACATGTCAAAGCTAGTTAAGGGGAATAGTAGAAAAGGTAATCCATTCAGTCAAAATCTCTAGGGAAATATAACATTCATGGAACACTATGTCCCTTCTGTCACATTGCTATTATTATTTTATTTACTTTTTACTGAAACTTTTTTATAAACCATCCTAGAAAATAATAACACATTTTAAATGACTTGAGCCTTATGTGTATATTTATAACATTTAGGACTAAGCTACTGACGGATTCTAGCTTTACTGACTAGCCCTATAGTATAAGACTTTTATGTCTTTTTTTTTTTATTTAAAATTCTTACTATTATATAAATGAACTTATTATGCTATGGCTTAATAGAAATGATATTTCAAGATATATATAATCTAGTGGTTGTAAAATGGATGCTAGAGCCATTTGAAGGTCATTTCCACTAAAATAACCTCTGGTTAAAAAGGAAAATCACCCAAGGCTAAGGAAGGAAGCTTTCACTCTCTTCTATAGCTGGAAAGTACTCTCTTTGGAGGATATTATTTCTTATATTCTTAACACTATGATTCTGGCCCTCTGGACTCTCTAACTTAACACCCATGAATCTCATTTAATTACCTAGGTCAATTATCTTTTTTTTTTTTAATAAAGATGACTTCAAAGTCTAAAGTACAATAACCCGGGTTCCAAGCTTGGTTCCCCACTTCCTAATAGTGCAGGGTTGGTAATTTATTTTACCTTTCTCTGCCTCATTTTTCCTCACTTGATAAATCTGAATAACAACTTCTTGAGTTCACAGAAGGATTTAAGGTTAAATAAGACACAGCCTAATGTTCTTATTGTCTGGCCCAAACTACACAGCCAGCCAAGGGATGGTAGCTGCTTTGATTTCTATTTCTTTTCAAAATTAAGTTATGCATTTCTACCTACCTTTAAGATATCTTCATCTAGGTGTATCACCAGTAACGTATACTTAAGAAAGTCCACATTAAATACAAAATAAAACAAAATACCTCTCTTGTCACAGACTATCTCTAATGCCACAACTAGAGTTTCATTCACCCAGTTTTCAAGCATGAACTTATTTTATTTAATCTTCTCTGTTACTACATATGCAATATTATATCCTCTGAATTTTCTTTCCCCAGAATCTCTTTCAAAGGTTCTTCTCAAATACAAGTTGTCCTCATAAGTCTTACCTATACTACTGCCTCTGAGAATCACAGTCTCCTAACTATTCATCCTGTCTCTAGATCTTTCTACTCCACAAGATCTAAGTCTTTGCAGTTAGATTGATCTTCCCGAAGCATACTTCCTGTCACATTCTGTGTCTAGTCAGAAAATTTTAGTGGAACTCCAAAACAAAATAAAGTCCAAGTTTTCTATTCTATCATTCAATAGCAACCAACTTCAAATACCAGTACTATGTATGTTTTCTTTATTCTCATTCTTATGAATTGTTACTATTTCCAACCTATGTTCCATCTTTTCCAAACTTATGACATTTCTTAAGATTTTCCATAAGTTTCCTTTCAGTCTCGTTGGATTAAGAGCCCATTGTACTCAGTATGACCCCATCTTAACTTTACTACTTATATCTGTAATGACCCTATTTCTAAACAAGGTCACATTCTGGAGTTAGAATGTTAACGTGCCTTTTAGGAGACAAAACCCGAAACAAAAAAGGAAGTGAAAAAATTATGAATGCTTGATGCTGGAGCCAGACTACCTGCATTGGTTCCTCTCTTCCTGAGTTGGTCCCTCACTACCTGGGTTGAATGCTCATTCCCACTACTTCCATCTCTCTGTGGTGCTGAGCAGCTCTATAACCTCCCTGTGCTGCCATTTTCTCATTTGTAATTTACAAATAATGATAGTTCCCACCTCCGGGCATTTTTGTGATGATTAAGGATATTAACATTAATAAACCATTTAAAACAGTGTCTTGCACACAGTAATCAATGTGTGTATTGTTTTTAGTTATTTCAGGCAGCCAGGAGGTAGTAGCCTCAGTGCCCAGTGGGGGCATTGAGGGTTGAACTTCTCTTATCAATCCGCTTAACTAGACTCCATGTGATGTTTTCCTACTTCTCTGACTTATTTCCTTGATCTTTTCTGGTTTTCACCTTTTGCTATAGGAACGTTAATGGAGCATCTTTATTAAAGGTATATATAAGATACCAAGTATTATCTGCCTGAGGCAAATAAAATCACAAAGGAGGAAATGATTGACTGCTTTACTACTAAAGGATGGAGTGCCCCAAGAATGAACACTGATGCCTCAGCTATTCTTTTTCTATAGTCCTCACCTTCAGAATAACTTTCAGTCCCACGTCTTTATACACCATCTGCATTGCAATGAACTCCATTAAAACGACAACAACAACAACAACAACAAAACTCCAAATTGGCACATACAATTAATTATCTACATGGCATCTACACAAAATTTTCCAATAGCTTATTAAAACTCAAAATTTCAGAGTCAAACTAACATTAAGTGAAAATAAATATTTATTTTTAAAATCAATTTTACAACAAAATAATTACAGAGAAGATCTTATTTTAATATTTTGTATATTTTCTTGTTGTCTACCTCCCATACAAATTTTAACTACTGTCTTCTCTAATACCTGATTTTGGGGATATTTGATTTGAAATCTATAATTATATACCTTTTTCTTGTATAATTTATATTTTTGCCAATTCTTGCATACATTTAAAACATAAAAAGAATGAGAGTATTCTTAGCATAAATAGAATAATAATTCACAATGAAGATCCTCCGTAGATAAAGCAAGCCTAGTTTTAATAAAAATGAGAATCTATTTGAAAGCTAAATTCCATAATTGTTCAATAAAGCATTCCCATCACATTTTTACTCTTATACTAAAGGGGATTTCTAAGGGGAAAAGCCATATGAAATGGTAATTTAAAATTAATTAGCAGTACATAGGGTATTGTACGATTCTCCACAACCAGGTACGAAAAGCTAATGTGTCTACATAAAGAGCTTAAGTAAATCCAAGTAGTTCATAACTTGAAAACATCTCTAAAAATTACCTGCAATATGCCCGTTTCTATTGTAAAGTAAATGTTAGTTCTTACAGTGAATTTAGATTCCTATGTTTTACTTTATAATTGATATGATAAAAGAATATTTTCAATATACATACGAAGCTGTTTTCTATGACCGTCTTTACTATGTTGTATTAGCATATTCAATATTGCTTTCGATAAATGTATTTTGACTTATACATTCATCATATATAAAATAACAATAAGAATTTGCCATGGAATATATATAACATCTTTAATGATGCAAAGAGTGTCTGGCAAAAATTCTATACATATGTTTATTAAATATTAAATTTAATAAATGCATTTCTATACAGTTTATTAATGTAAAAGAATATGTACTAGCTTGTGGGCACTGGTTCAAAAGAAGTAAAAGTTTAAATGGGACATCAGATACTATTTGTTGAAAAATCTTAAAGGCTATTCCATAGAGAGCTTTAAACAGGTTCTGAGGGTGTATGAATTTGAAATAGCCTCCATACTCTTAGAATATATACTCTAGAAAAGAAAATTAGACTTATATGTATGTCATTATTTAACATAATATTAAATATAAGGTTAATTGGGAAAAGAACAAAAGTTATTATTTGGTTTTAGAAGAATATTGCTTCCAGCTGGGTAAATCAGGAAACGTTTTGACCAGGAGCTTTTATAAACATAAAATGGATGAGTAGAGTAATTCAAGTAGTGAATAGTGAACTGTTTAATTGGTTTGTAGTTTAAAGCAAAATAAAACAGAGAGATTGTGTGGCGAAAAATATGATTAGTTAAGATTGGAAAAGTCAGCTTGGGGACATAATTCTGGGTTTCACATAAAAATTACTGTAGATTTCATTTGGTATGTATTGAAGACTCTAAAAATTTTTATGCAAATGTAACATGATTGGGATGACTCTAGGAAAATAATCTGACTCCACTGTGCCACGTGAATTAGAACAGAAGTTTCAAAAGTCTATTGAAGTTTAATGTAATGGTTCAGGGAAGTGGCAATGAGTTTAAGGACAGTTGAGATGAAGCATTGGCTATAGGGTGGATGAAAAAGAAAAAAGTACAATGAGTATAAAGGTGTTACTAAAAAAAATAAGAAATAAAGGCAAAAAAGAATGCTTGGGAGAGTGATGACTTCATTCCGGACATGTTGTGTCAATATACTACAAAAACACCCAGATCAAAGCGGCTTAGCAGTTATTTGGAAATGCTGAATGATAATCAGGCAAATGATCTAAAATATATACCTTTTGTTTCAATTTTTGAAACAAGTATCGTTTCAAAACAATTTTTGGAAAGTGAGCATTTTGACCATGTACATCGGAATTCCCTTAGGTGCTTACTAAAATGCAGATTCCAAAGCCATTCCTTAAGCTATGAATCAAATATGTATTTAAATTCACTAACCTTATAACCTTATTGTATTTCTTCATACTATGTCCTATGAATGAATTATAAATATTAATTTGGGGCTTAAATGCAATTCAAATAAATTTTAAATTATAATGACCAGTAAATTATGGGAATAAAGACATATTTCTTAACGCGAGTTTTTGACCTCGATGCTTCAAGAAGAGATTTCACTTTTAAGTGAATAAGTTACGGTAATCTATAGAGACTACAGTAATACTTAAATTAATTTTAAATCGCAGTGCAATATTGTTGATTCATAAATACAGAAATAGCATTTTTTTCTTAAATTATATATAGTCAGTGCTATAAATGGCCACATTTTATTTCAAACAAAAATTATACAGATAATTAGCTTTTATTATTGTGTTTCACTACTTAGATTTTGGCATATGTTTCATTTATATTTTTATGAACTGTTTTGATTAAATTAGAATCCCATTAAAGTCATAGTAAATTAATTTTCTTTTCCTATTATCTACTATGTGGCATTAAATTAAGTAGAACTATCAAAATAATTGTAAAAAAATTTAGCATGTTTAACAAAATGTCAAAAGAAAACCTCCTTTTTATTAAGTCGAGAAACACTTTTCATTAAAAATTTCAGGCAAAAATCTAACAAAATTATTTTTTTGGTGTCATTCCTCAACTATTTCTACATGGCTTTAAGTGATGAATGTAAAGAAAGAGGAAATTTGGGGAAATTTAATTACTTGTATTTGGGATGTAACATTTCTGTTTTTACATGCCTTAAAGAGCAGATGATTTTATAAAAGGTAATTTTAAATTACCCTATCATAATCAATATTAACCTTATTAGAGATTCATGTATGCAAATATAGAAGATAAAACTAAAGCTATTGCCATGATAAATTCCTTCTGTGTAGTCAGGGTTTTGATAGCATCAAGGAAGTGGCTGATTGTGGACAAGGTCACTAGAGACCCAATAATGTTATTGGAGGATATTTATATACCTGTGGTTCAATAAATAGACCTCAAGGCCTAGAAACCCATTTTAATAAGAAGAGTAGAAGATCATGATGAGGTTTTTGTTTTTGTTTTGTTTCTTTTTCTTTTTGTCTGTTTTGTTTTGTTTTTAGTAGAGATGGAATAAAGAGTAAATTGAATGGATTAAAAGCAACTCGTAGGGAAAAAATTAAGAGAAAATGAGTTGTACCAGAATGAATGTAGGCAGGATCAAAAAGATGATGAAGCTGGAAAGATGTTTGCCATATGGAGATATAAACCATGATATGTCCTAAAAATGGAATTTATATACCAATCTAGATCTGGACTGAGTTGAATCATACAAATTTCAATCTTCTTAAGAATATAACTGAATAGAGTCTAAAGTTTACAGTTAGCCAAAAAAAAAAAAAAATTCTTAAGACATATTTTAAAAAATAGAACATTGGCTTCCTGGTAACAGGAGTTGTTGAGTCACTGTACATCAGATTATAAAATAATCTATAAAAAATCATGTATAAGTCATTGAAATATTCTAATAATATATTTTAAACAATTACCATTTTAACTGGAAATTTGTCAGTGTTCCCTGAATAAGTTCGACCTTTTCTTAGTTAAAATGGCTATAAGGCTACAATACTAGATGTCAACTCACACAAATATGCAAAAGTAATAATGTCAGGCATAGGAATATATATTAATAGGTAATATGTATTAGTGTTAATGTTAAAGCTGATGAAGAAAATTAAGAAAAACATACTCTGATAGTGCCTTGAAGATTGCCAAGCATTAAACCAAAGCACAGGCCAAGTGATAAAAAGAGAAACTCCTGCTGACTCAGGTCATCTCTCTACCAGAAGCAGACTATTTTCACTGTTGAAAAATTTAACCCTCTCTTTCAAGCAGGTGGCCAATTAAATAGTAAATTTATTCTGTGAGTTAAAGGCTAGAGATTGCTGTAAATGTAATAGAGACCCCAGAAATAAACTCTCACATACATTGTCAAATGATCTTCAACAAGGCTGCCAAAACCGCTCAATGGGGAAAGGACAGTTTCTTTAACAATTGGTCTTGGAAAAACTGGATGCCCACATACAAAAGAATGAATGTGGATTCTTATCATATACCATACAAATATTAACTCAAAATGGATTAAAGAGCTAAACTTAAGACCTATGGGCATAAATCTCCTAGGAGAAAACATACGGAAAAATCTTCATGACATTGATCTTGGCAATGATTTCTTGGGTATGACACCAAAAGCACAGATAACAAGATTGCATGAAACTTAAAAACTTTTGTGCATCAAAGTTCACAATCAACGAAGTGAAAAAGCAAGTTGTAGAATTAGAGAAATATTTACAAATTATATATCTAATAAAGAGTTAATGACCAGAATATATAAAGAACTACCACAACTCAACATCAAAAAACAAAAAACAAAAAACAAATAACCCAATTAAAAAATGGGCTAAGGACTTGAATAGACATTTCTCCAAAAATGATATACAAATGGCTGGCCAGTGTATAAAAAGATATACACCATCACTAATCATTAGAGAAATGCAAGTCAGAACCACAAGATATCACTTCACATCCATTAAGATGGTGTCTATCAAAAAAAAAAAAAAAAAAAGGAAATGAGAAGTCGGTGAGGATGTGGAGGCATTGGAATCTCTGTGCAATGTTGGTAGAATTATAAAATGGTGCAACCGCAATAGAAAACAGTGTAGCGTTTCCTCAAAACATTAAAAATAGAACTACCATATAATCTAAAAATCTCATTTCTGGGAATATATCCAAAATAATCGAAATCAGAATCCCTAAGGTATATCTTTTCTCTCATGTTCATAGTAGCACAATAACCAAAGAGTGGATGCAACCCAATTATCCTCCGGTGGATGAAGGAATAAAGTAAATGTGGTATATACACATATGAGATGGCTATATAATCACAATATATTATGTTATTCAAAGCAGTATTAAATATGATAATGCAATATAGTAAAAGCAGTCATAGAAAACAGATTAAAGATTTGTCGTATGTTTTCCATGGGATTTTTATATTATCAAGTTCAGGGTCATGGAATGTATCAATGTCTCCACTTCAAGCCCTCTCCCTGAAAGTGAGATTGTTCAGTCATCAGTCCTGACCCAAAGAATTGGCCTTACTTAAAAAAAAGAGAGCAGAACACAAAGAAGTTGTGTCCATGGGCTGCAATAGTTTTGGAAAGGCACATTATAAAACCTATTTCCAAGTAATAAGATACCAGGGCCTTCAGTGTGGGAGTCAGGGAGGAGGGTGGGTGTTTCTGACACTTTTTCTATTTTCCTTGAAGGTTAGTGTGTGGTAACATTCTATACCAATTCTCTCACATATAAAAGGTACAAAAAGATGCTTTCTTCTTATTCTTTTATGGAAATATGAAAACATACGCCAGTATGATTTTAACATAAAGAAGGATTATAAAAGAAGATTTGCAAGCATTGCAGAGTCTTATTTTTATTACCGAACATAGGCTTATATTTTGATAAGAGCTCAGAAACCTGTTGTATCTTGCTTAAGACAAATAGACACTGATTTAATCTGTTTTCTATTCTGTTTCCCATGATAAGAGGAAAAAATGATAATTTTTATTGATGTCAAGAAATCCAAAGTCTGGTTTGGGATTTTTTTTTTTCTTGATGGTCTGTATTAGCTATAAGGGATCACACACAATGAAAGAATAACTAACAAAAACAGCATATTGTAAAGAAAAGACAGTGAAGAGTGAAGCCTGTTAACCAGAGAAATTGAAATACTAAAGACTTTCTAAACAGGTTAATTGAAGTACCATTTACATACTATAGTAATTTATTTAGTTGTACAATTAAATAATTTAAATTTACTGATTTGTGTAACCATTGCCACAGTCTAGGTTTAAAAATTCTCATCACTCCAAAAAAGATCCTTGTGCCCATTTGCAATCATCCTTTATTTCCATGGCCAACCCTGTGGAAATTTCCTCTCTTACTCTATAGGTTTGCCTTCTCTAGGGAAAAAAAGAAACTATTCTAAAAATGTATACAGTTATGTTTTTATAAATATTTTAGACAAGTATCAACTGCACCTCATATCCTTTATTCTTTTGCCCAGAATTCTAAATATCTGAGTGTTCATAATAAGCAGCCCTTCCTATGTTTTCAGAAAAATAAAAGTTAACAAACATGCTAACTTACTGTTGCAAGAGCCTAGCCTCATTTGCCGTTACTTTCAGCACTATGCTACAAAAAGTTGACATCTCTGTTTCTCCAGTGCTCCTTATCGGAAATGATTCCAGTGTCACAAAAACCTCTTCTACGCATCTCTTTTCCTGCAACTGATTATTCACTCAACTCTGGTTGGGCTTTATTCTTATTCATTGTTTCTGATCTTACCCACAATCCCAAGGCTTCACCACATAAGAAATTCTAGTGGAATTACATAGAGGGACTGGGCTTCTGTTTCTTACCAATACATCTTCTAAATGTCAAATGCTCACCTTCATGAATGGACAGCCATTTATTGCTCAGGGTTGTAAATGCACACATTGGTTGTGATTCTGACCTCCTATTGTAGCCACCCTGGTATTAGGCATTGTAAAAAATTGTGTTAGAGAAATCTTCATCTGCTTGACACTAGCTCACCTGATTAGCGTCTACAACTGCATCCATCCCTTCAGAACCAGCTGAAACTAGTAGACAGTTTTCATGCCAAGTTCCAGGTTTGTCACCTGACCTGTCATCACTTGTTGACTTAAAGTCAAATTTGTGAGTTTGAATTTTCATGCAACATATGCCAAAGAAGTTTATTTACACATTGTAAAAATTAAGAGAAGGAAATATTCTTTTTCCTAGCTTAAATAGACCCTACTTATATTCAATTTCAATGAATCTGTTGGTAAAGGAGAAATTGGCATGACTCAAAAGCCACCTGCAAGAGACCTGGTGAGTCAAACAAGAAATCATGACATTTTGCTCAGATGAAAAAAGAGTATCTTTTTTTAAAAAGTCAATATCTTTCAGTTGTGTCATAAGGCAGACAAACACACAAGCTGTTATGCAAGACAACTCCTTGTTAACTGGGAGTGCAGTGACAGCATGACAAGGTTATAAAGAGATCTATCTAGACCCTTCTTGTTCTCAGTCATTCTCTCTCCCTCATTTTTTTTTTTTAATTATTATTAGTTAAGTTACAAATCATCAGATCATGAACTCTCATGGAAGAAAATACCAACCAGTAAATCAAAATCACTGTCGAGAACATCTGGTACTGGCATCACTAGTTATTCTGAGGCCATCGAGAGTTCAAAAGAATTAAAATTTGAAACATGTTTCTCCTTCATCTTAGATTTTTTTTTTAAAAAAAGATTTAGGCTAAAAGTGATTGATAAAAGTCAATTTTTTTTCTTTAATTGCGTAACATGTAATTCTTCCTTAAAAGTAAAATCATAGTAGAAGAAAGGCCATATGATGTAAGAAAAAACTGTTGGCTTTAGAATCAGAGATTTGATTTCTAACTGTGCTCATTTGAAATTTTATGTAAGAACAAACAAAAATTTAATAGTTTTTATCTAAATATTTTATGCCATGACTATTTTTTTTTCTGGTCTTAATCTTTAAAACAATTGAATAATGTAGGTAGTTCAGCCTCATTTCCCCACCTGCAACCTAAAAGCAACTTAAAGTAAAACTAGAGATCCATTTAGACCTAAATCTATATGACTCCAAAATACACTTTATTTTAGCATATTTTCTTTTGGTTAACTGAAATTTTAGTGTAGATGTACATAACAAAGTTTACAATGCATAAATGTACAGTTCAATGAATTTTTTACAAACTGATCACATTTGTGTCACCAAAACTCAGGTCAAGAAAGAGTAATCGCTAGCCCCTGCAAGAGCTCCCTCCCAGTCACCGCTTCTCCCAAAGTAATCACTCACCTAATTTCAAAACCACAAACCATTTTTCTCTGTTTTTGAAATTAATATAACTAGAATCATGTGGCATAAAACTTTGTGTCTGCCTACTTTCGTGCAACATTATCTTTGCAAAACCTCTATCTCTTATTATATGTAATTGTAGTTTGTTCATTAATTAATATATATAACATTCCATTGTATGAACCTACCCATTTTTACATATATACATGAATTTTTAATGTATTTTACACATACATTTACATGTATAAAATATATATATGTAAGTATAATGCAAATATAAATAAAAAATACATATATATGTTTATATATATCCTGCAATTATGTTATATTTTGAATATTACAAGTGAGGCTATGGATATTTTTGCACATAAATTTTGGTGAATATTAGTACACATTTCTGTTGAATATAAACTTGGGAATAAAATTGTGGATTAAAGAGAATACAAATATTCAACTTTAATAGATGTATTTTAGTTTTTTATGCTACCATGCCCTAGATTCCTCACTTTCCCTCTGCCAAGATATTTTACCTATTGGAATAATAAATTTCACATCTGAAAAAAAGAATATCATTTTGAATATGAGAATTAACACCTGTGGCATATTAAGAGTCACCCATATTCGGCCCATTGGAAGTATTTGACCTATATCAGTAGCTTACCCATCTGGATTTCCTTCTTTGTTTTTCATACTTCATCATCAATTATTTCAACTATTCCATCTGTTATTAATTTTAATGCCTCAAAAACTTATATACTTATTATACCAAAAGAATATTTGCATTCTAAGAAAAAATATGTATGCAAAACATATATGAAAACATATTAGATTTGTCATATTATGAAGATGTCAGCATGATGCTAAAATAGTAAACACACAATTTAAGGTCTAGGGAGCCAATTTCAAATAGCATTACATTATAGCTACTGGCTCAGAATGGCAAACAAAACACAGTCCTTGCTTTCACTGAGCTTTGAGTCTGTTTTCACGTAATAGGTTTGTAAAGAATACCAAGTCACGTCTTTCTTCCCTTTTAATTTGCTACAGAATAATGCTCAGAACTATCACTAAGCTTATTGGAAGTGGTGTGTTCCACCTTGACTTAAATTGAGAATACCTGTTTTGGAATAGATAAAATAGGATAAACACAATACGTTTAGGAACTCAAGAACTCTATTTAATTTGATAAATATTTATTGAGCAACTAACTAATTTATTAAGCAACTGATTGATTATACATAATATATTAAAACATGATCACTCCCATCAAGAAATTCACAAATTATTCCAGAATTAAAGAACTACACTATAAGTGTGATTTATATTCATGTCCAATTGAAATTTTTGTTATTCATTTCTTTTTTATGATAGCCTTATGTTTTTAAATTTGAGTGACAAAGATATCACCTAATGATTTAATGGTATTTTAAAGTTTCTAAAACAATAAAACAAATCATAAATTTTTCCAAATTTTTGGAAGGCACATCTTAATTTTAAATACATAAAACAGTGTTGATTGGTCTTTCTATAAAATAAAAAAAAATGGTTATTGATAGAAAAGCTTTTAAATTGTTTTAGTCAAACTCAAATAAAAAGATCTTAAAAATAAAACATGAACTAAAAAGAGTTTTACCAGAATACTGAGCTCTCCTTGATATTCACAGAAATCAACACAATGTCCATTAGTGCAGAATAAAAGACATAAAACAATTCAGTGTAATAAAACGCCCTGCATTAATGGAACATTAAAGTTATGATTTAAGCCCACAGAATTCAGGAAATTCAGAATTAGAACTCCCATGGTAACCTTCACTGTGACCTCCTGTGCATGTACACTGTTTAGAAAACTGAGATTTTTGCTTTCCTGATCATGTATCACTATGAAGAACAATTTCAAAGTGGAAAAAAAGGTCCTACCACTGCCTATGTTTAAAGTTTTATACTCACTTAGAAAATCTAACCATCAATCTCACACTACCATATAATTATGGAATAAGAAAGAATTTTTAAAATATGCTATTGAAAACTGTAGAAGCTACAACATAATGAATGTACCCTTGTAACATATGAATTTGGGCTTTCTTTTAAATATAGCCATAAGTGTCTACTGTGTAAAAAAACATGTTCATATTGCAGAGTGACAGTGGGGGACATTATTAAAATTGAATTGCATATAAAGAAGAAGGGTCAGGGAAATAATTGAGCTGAGAGTCAAAAGTATCACGCTTCATATTTTGAAATCTACACTTTCCTGGGAAGATATTTTATCTCCACAGCTATGGCTTTTTCATTTGTAAATGAGAGAATTGAGTTAAGTGACACCATGATTTCTTCTATCTTCAAAAATATATGATTCTGTGACTTGATTAAATTTATATTCTATAGGAGAATCATAAACGACATTATAATAATCCTTAAGTAACTTGTATCAATCCTTAGATATGCCAAGAAGGAAGGTAATGCTGATAATCCACCAAGTTTCCCTTGGATAAGACCAGACTCCTTCAGTGATACTGCCCTTTCCTTTGAATCTTTTAAAAAGAAAAAAAAAAAAATCCATGCAAACACTAATCCAGTCTCTGTGACTGGGATTAGGTTAAATGTCTTTTATAAACTGAAAAATATCCATCAGGCATCCTAAAATAAGTTTTTCAATGTTATGGATGTGAGATGAAGAACTGTCGAGAAAGGTAGAAGTGTAGGAAGGTCATATTAGTGTCCTCATGGTATATAGTTCTTCCAAGTAAAGTCACCAAGGACCATTTTTAATAAGGAAATATGTTTATAAAGAGATAACTGAAAAAAAATGTATATACTTACGTACACACACACACATACACAGTGGCATAGCAGGCACTATCACAGCTCCACCCACATCCTCTCAGATCCACTTACTATTTTGACACACTTGCTATGGTTTATTTGCTCTCCCAGAAGCCATCATTTGCATCTCCTTGTCAGAGGGCTACCCCTACACTGCTAAAACCTGCTTTGCCTACATGCACAGAGAATATCTGAAAGTATCTGGAAATATCTTGGAATTTACAGCCCCTGGTAAGTTTATAGTGGCTGTTAACCCATGACTGGTGCAGGAGTATAAACACCAGTGCTCTCCTATTTCCTATGTTGTAACTTCTACTGTCTTCACAGAGTTTCCCTGCAAGGCTGAGGCAGAGCTATCTACCCTTTAAAGGCTTTTTACTTAACATCACATCTAGTCCTCATATGCTCCTGGATTGCCTTCGAGAATCTTGGAATTAAAAGAGACCCAGTTTTTAATGATGTGTGTATTCCAGGATTGCCTTAAAAGGCAATCAAAAAGCTAAGAGAAGTGGACATGTGAGAAAAGACCTGTTATAAATAAGCTATGAAGCTTTCATTGGCCAGCCAGCTGCGGTGTGAGTTGTGTCCTTGCTGGCCATGTTCCAAGAGTCCTGTAGCCCCTTACACCTGCCAGTCATGCCAGTCATGACTTCACCTTCTCCCTTGAGGAGCCCGAGGCACTTTGGAGCTGACGCTGATCCAAGCCAGACTCACTCACGACATGGGCCTCATGTTTCTCCCTCAATTCACTTTACTATATGGATTAGTTTGAAGCCCAATCAAAGGCCCATTAACTAAAGAATTAACTTCTAAAAACAAGCAACATCAAAAACTTTCATGACTTATTCCTATTTAGACCAAAGGAGGCAATTGTGCTTTGTTTTTAATTGCATGTGTTTAAACCCTTTGTTAAGATAAAAATACAATCAGTTACAAATACTATAGAATACATAGAGCAACATAAGGATTCTGCCTCAGGGCAACTCAAAGCTAATAACCATCTGTGAGGTTGGGACTTTGTGCCCAACTGTTTCACCCAAGAGCAGAATGCAGTCTTCAGGAAAACCAAAATGTCTGGATTTTCTGTGCTAGATAAAGCATCACAGAGATCACTCATGGAATCCTGGGGAGATAGGTCTGTATTGCCCACTTACATGAAGATAAATGTTATTCATTGATGGATATACTATAAAGAAAATAATATTACAATGTTACCTTAATGTCATTTATAAGAAGCCAAGAAACCTCTTTATTACAATGTTATAGTTTTAATTGCTGACAATTTTTTATTAGCTTTGTTGAATAGCAACAACAGAGCCTGTGACATATCCTCTTCTTATTGAAAAGCAAAGTGACTTCTGAAGAAAATAAAATGTCCTATAAATCAAAAACACATCTCAGTTATTTTTGTTTTCATATTATCTTCCATATATTATCAAAAAGGATATGCATATTTTATGATTGAAATAGTAATGACCAAATCATTCTATACTCTGCTTTTTAATGAAACATTATATATACAGTTTATATGTTACAAAATTTGTCACGATTATTTTAAAGACAAGATAATATGTTAGCAAGCTAATGCACTGTAATTTACATAATTTCTTTATTATAGGACATTTTAGCTATTAGAGACTATACCTCAGGAAATAACCATGTGTATATTGCTTTTTTTCTCTTCTTGACAAATTTCCAACATGAAATATTTATGACGATACACAAAGTGACATTGTAGGTAGTTGAAGGTGAGGAAAAGAGTATTTAAAAATTAGACTGCAGTCTTAACGGAAGTGACTGTCAATGATAAATTATCTACTGAAATACCAGGAGAGAAATCCTGTCTTTTAATGGTACGTAGACATTTAAGAGTAAGCTCTCATCGATATGCATTATCTATTCAGCACCCAAACAAGTTGTTGCTGAAAAAGTAATAGGGGTATTTTAGATTTAAACAGTTTCAGAGTCACAAAATACTTTTAAGTACTTATGCAATCATTTTCATCACTTTAACCTTCAGATTAAAATGTTAGGGTCTGAATTCAGGTATACTCACACTGCAACAAAAATATGGATGCTACAAATTTAGCAGATCAAGCATTGATATTTTTAGAGTGAGCACTTTGCTTTGTATAGGTAATAAAATTTGGGGAGATAATGTTTCATTATGCAAAACAAGTGCTCTTACTCTAAAATATCACTGTAGTTGAGGCTAATACTATTTTAGCAAACACTCTTCCACTAGTTTGAATGCTTTGCGGTGCTTTTCTTTATAACATAGATATGTTTCTCTGTGGAGGAGCCAATCCCCTTATTAACTCATTAACTTATTCTCCTTGCAATTACTCTTCTGCCTCTATGGTCTGGTCACTGCACCTACCACTTGGCTGACAATAGGCATCAATAATCTCTGTGTGATGAAAATTAGAGACATTCTAGTCTCTATTTTATTTGGCCTCCTTGCTACATCTAGTATTTTGATCACTTGCTCTAAGAAATTTATTTTCCCTTGGCTTCCATGTAAAATATCTCTCCTGATTGTCCTATAACTTTGCTATCTTAGCTTTTATTGGGGGGCAGGGGGATCCTTTTAGATTGAGGCTTTCCAAGCTAATGTCCTATCCTATTGCATTCTCGTGTTACATTTTTACGTGCTGAAACTTATTCATTTTCATTATTTAAAAGTTACCTCCTATTCATTGATTCCATAATTTAGGTTTCCCATCCAAACCTATGTAGAGAGTAATAAATATACACACTGTAAAGCCAGTTTCCTCTCTACATAACTAGCTTAAGCCTCATAAAAACTGGCCCTATTGCCTCAAGCCAAGACCTTCTATTCCTGTGTCAGTAGTTGTTCTGATGGAAGACACCACCATCTACTTAGCCAGAATCATGTCATGCTCATATTCACCACCACCACCACCCTTCTTTTATCCTATGCATCCAATTAGTTATTGTATAGTGTCTCAATCTCTTTGTAATCAACTTATTTTACTTCGTGCTCTCTTATATTCCTCCATAAGGTCCTCTTTCCTAAAACATTGAAATATCCTCTTAACTCATATCCTAATAGTCGTATTCTAATCTTGTTTCTTTCCAAGTTTCCTCCCAAGCTTGCCAAAGAGATTTTTTTTAAAACACACGTTGAATCAAATCACTTCCCTGTTTGATTCACTGAATTTCAATCACCAGCAGAAAAGTGCCCATACTCCCCCATATGGATGTGTGTTTCCATGCAGCCACTTGTCCCTTCATACAAGCACTCATTCACCTGAGTCCCAGCAGTAAAGAGAATGCAGAGTTCCTGCATTCTCTTATAGTCAAAGACGGAAGACTTAAGTTTAGTTGGCATTGACATGGGGAAGAAACATGTACCATAAAAACGGAAGCCTGAAAACAGAGGACCTAGCAATGCTTCAGAGTTGGACACAAAGGCTTTGTGGTCTATAGTAAGTTATAAGCTGCATATAACTCCCAGTGGAAACAAGGAGAATGGAAGCAGCAGTTCATGGAGGGTGTTGGGTGAGACGATCGTCTGAAATAGAGGAAAAGCTTTAGAAGAACCTGACGAGAGGAAAGGGAGCATGAGGATTTTACTTCTACTGATAAAGGATGTGGGAGAGTAGATACAGATGGAATTTAGAATTACTGAGACAAGAGCTTGGTGAACCCTGCTGTCACATTAAAGAGGCAACATGAACACATTTGCATTTTAAGAGAAATAAGCAGGCAAGCAACCAAGAAAACATAAAATCTCTGGTTACAGAGTATAAATGCAAGGATCTTCATGATCTAGCTCCTGCCTCATCTTCTCCCAATCATCCCTGGCCGCTGATCTCCTCCAACCCCAAATGTCCCCCACCAAAGTTAATGTGGCATTTTTCTAGTGTCTACTCTTTTGTGCCTTTACATCTATGCAAATGCTTTTTTTAGTTTCCAAAATTTGCTCCCCCTTTTCTCAAACCATCAAGAGCTTCCTCATCTTAGCAAGCTCTAGCATTTTCTCCTCTGTAAAGTTTTCTTGACTTAAATTTCATTCACCCTATACAACAAGTCTATTTGAGGATACGCATACCTACTTTTTTATCTGCTGTCCCTAGAATTTACTTATATACATACATACATGTATATATTTGAGGATACGCATACCTACCTTTTTATTTGCTGTCCCTAGAATTTACTTATATACATACATACATTATATATATATATAAAATTAAGTTTATTGGGGTGACATTGGTTCATATAATTATATAGGTTTCAAGTGTACAATTCGATAATAGAGAGAGAGAGAGAGAGAGAGAGAGAGAGAGAGAGAGAGAGAGAGAAGGAGAGCGCACTGTGTGTTCACTACCCAAAGTTAAATTTCCTGTCCCTAGAATTATAGTACCTAAAATCACTGAACATATTTTAAAGTCTTTATTCACACTACCAAGCACAGTGCTTGGCACTTGATAAAAAGAAGGAAAGGAGAGAGGGAGGGAGAGAAAGTGGGGGAAGAGGAAGAGAGCGAGAGAGTTATTTGATCAGTATGTGATGTGTTCCTACCATTTGCATACGAGGGTAATATGCTGGTGGAGTGGTGAAAAGACTTCCCACAAAAATAATTATCTTCTCTACAGAATCCTTGACAGATGGTCATACAGACTTTGCTTGAACATTCGGTGACTGTGGCTTATTCTCTCCCAACTACGCCATTGTTCAAAATGTTGAATTTTTAAAGCTGACATTTGCCTAATTTCTATGCATCCTTACTAGTTCTTCTTCCTGAGGATATGGGAAGTAAGTGAGAAAAAAAAAAAGTGTCTCTAGGTACTTTATGTGATTTGGTGCACGTCTCTGGACAGTTGCTGTTTGAAACCTCCCAGTGTGTAAAATATAGCATTGATTAAACATAATACGAAAACCATATTTGAAGCTAATGCTAGCAGATTAATTCCACCTATTAGCTGATATTCTTGGAGTCATTTATCTTTCCACTTATTTCTTGAAGATTTTGGCTCCTGAGTTTGTTTACATTCTTTCCAATATTTCTTCTGTCCTGAACTTTGATGATTTTAATATCTCCATAGATGATCTTTCTAATATCCTAGACTTGATAGTCATTCATTACTTCTGTAGATACTCACATAAACATTTCTGCCATCCACACTGTGCATGGTCATACCTGAGACCTTCTTGTTACCAATAATTGACAATACTCCACAACCTCAAATTCAAGAATTCTATTCTCACTGCTACCTGTTCCTCTAATTTCTCTAGGTCCCTGACTCCAGATTTTTTTTTTTATTCCAAAGGGACAAACAATCCATTGATTGTTAATGTCCTTATAAGAAGATACACCAGAGAGCTTGCTTATTATCTTTCTTCCGCCGCGTGAGACAGCAAAAAGCCTATTGTCTGCAAACCAAGAAAAGAGATTTTACTGGAAACTAATTATGTTGACAGCTTGACCTTGAACTTCTAGCCTTTGGAACGTAAAAGAAATAAATTTCTGTTGTTTAAGCCACCCAGTCTATAGTATTTTATTATGACAGCCTAAGCTGCCTAAGATAGTACTATTCTTCACAGAAGAAGATGAAAAAAAGATGTTATGTTGTATAATAATGAATACTTTTTATCTTTTTTTATTATTATTATGCCACCATTTTATTTTTATCAAACTTCTTAAAAGCTTGCTTTCAAATCTTCATTCATCTTTCTTCATTTCTTTCTCTCCTGGCCTACTTCCTTAAAGATTTTCTTAATTTCGTCTGGAAACTATACTTCCTTTCTCAAAAACTGGAGCATATGGTTATTTATTTTAAGAACTTACTATTTCTTATCTATCCATGCGATCATTCTGCCTTCATTGCTCAAAACATTTTTGACAATATCAGACTGGAAAACAAAGACACTGTCAATTGAAGGTCATCTATTGCTTTCATCAGAATCTATATTTGCTGGATTTCAAATTGAACGATCTTTTTTTTCTGGGCCTCTTGTGAAAATAGCACTTACAAATTGCCACTCAAAATTATCTGTATTTCATTTTCCATTTGTAAAGAAATTCATGTTAAAGAAGGATAGTTATAAGTACATTTGTGTACTGGTTTGTTGTTTTCTGATTCATTCAACAAAAAAAAACACTTTAATATAGTTACCTATATCTAACTAATTGAAATCTTATTGTAATTATTTTCTTCTATTAAAATGTGGTATTATGTACATGTAAGGACCAGTAATCCACCAGTCTTTCTCTCAGTTTTGTGTGATTAAGCAGCAATGTTCATGGATCCTCTGTTTCTTGCGTCTCCATGTTTTCTATAGCTAAGGAATGATGTTCACTAAGAAATAGAAGATAATTCACTATGGAAGCATGCATTTATTTTTTTCATTGCAATTCACCAGGATGTTAGCATTAGTTTTATTTTTAATTATTTAATTAAATGATTTTATTCACTGCTTAAATGTTAATGACTTCTTATTCTATCACATATTTTAAAAGGTTTTTTTGCACTACTTAAAAGTGATCTTAAAAATGTAAATTTTTAAAAACACATACCTTTTATTTACTCCATTTACCTTTTGAATGAATTCAACAAGCCTTATACAACATTGTTCAATGATTCAATAGACCTTATCCATTGGTCAAAATTATTGACTAACTAGCAATACCATGTGTTCTATCCTCATCTTCAATAGACTAGAATGAGTGGAGAAATGTAAAGCAGTGAAATACATCTAAGTTAAAATAATACAAGATAAATAACAATTTAGTATGGAAGAATAGAGCTTTAGCTTAAGACCTACAGTCAATATCCAAGTATGTCTATTCCATAGGTTGTGAGTTGATAAGGAATAGAGGAATAAAGAGAGGTGAAGTTGAAGATATTTTTTAAAAAGAGACATTATTTCATAATAGTTTCTTATGCTATGCAAAGCCTTAGAATATTATCTTAGAAATCATAAATAATTATTGAATGTTTTTTAATGAAGACATGCTATAATTTTATGCTCACTTTAAAGAAGCACTACAACCATAACGTGAAGAATACATTATAGACAAACTAGCTTGGATGAAAAATCAACCAAAGTGAAAATAAAATTGCAATCAAGAAGAAATTATACTTAGAGATGATGTGAAGTATATTGGTTTTAGTGCAGATGGAGAGAAGTAGACAGAAATAAGGAATATTAAAATGCAATAAGTAAGTTAATAATACATTTGATTAATTTTCTGCTTTATGCAAAATATAACATACCAATTATTTATAATTTAAATTAGGAGAAATATAGCAAGAAAACAATGGGCCAGGAAATGTCTTTGGATTTCTTATAGCATTGTCAGATTTGAAAAGTAAAAATTAAAAAACGAAAACAAAAAACACACATTTATTCTGAAGGATCACTTCTAGCTATGATTATAGTTTCCTTTATTAGAATGACATCTAATGCTCAAACTTTTATATTAACTAAAGTGTATAATAAAAGTGCAAATTCCTCTTCCAGCAGTGATAGAGTAACTGATGTCAGCCTTGCTCAAAATAAGTGAGGAAAGTATTTTTAGATATTGGACAAGAGGAGTGTGATCTTTGAGAGAAGAAAAATTTCAAGTACAAGTCCATTTGTACTTCATGCCTCTATTTGGGAACACTATCTAGAAGAGGAGAAGAGGCAAAAAACAGAACATGGTGTTTTTGCTGACATGAAAAGGCAGAGCTCAGAACTTAGAGTAGTTGAAATGGTAGAAATTTTCAGGCCAGAACACTGAAGAGGAAAGAGAAGAGAAAGATAAACAAAGGTGAACATCAGACGTCTACATGGGGGTTTCTATGAATCTTTACCTAAGTTTTATCCGTGGTTTTATGGGGTAAAACCTTTCGAGGCTAGTAGAGAGAGACTACTCCTAGGACTATAAGCTGAATAAAAACACCAAAAGTCATACAGTGCTGGGAGAATTTGGAACCCTGCAAAGATAAATTTGCACCAGAGTAAATTTAGGCCTTAGAAATAAAGATTATGTGCTACATAAAGGCCAGATACTATAATAAAGTCAAAACAGAAACAGCATTTTCAAACAATAAAATCAAGCCTGGCAGAACAAAATAATTTACCAGTTATTTGACTCTTTTCCAGAACAAAATTTAACATCCTTTAAAGGGATTCCACAAGATCCATTCCATCATCAAAATATTTGGCATAAAGTTGAAGAATAATTTTTCATATGAACAACTAGATAAAATGATAATTATTTTATTTAAAAACACATCCTTAGTATATACACATAAAATGGATTTTTGTGCATTGATTTTGTATCCTGCAACTCTACTATATTTGTTCATTGTTTCTGATAGTTTTTTAGTGGAATGCTTAGGATTTTCTATATAAAGAATCATGCCATCTGTACAAAGTAACAATTTGACTTCTTCATTCCAAATTGAGATGCCTTTTAATATTCTTGCCTGAATGCTCTACCTAGGACTTCCAATAGTATATTGAATGAGTGGTGATAGCAGACAGCCTTGTCTTGTTCCTGATCTAAGAAGGAAGGTTTTTAGTTTTTCACTAGTAAGTATGATGTTAGCTGAGTGTTTGTCATATATGGCCTTTATCATGTTGAGGTACTTTCCTTCTACACCCATTTTATTAAGTGTTTTAATCATACATGGATGCTATATCTTGTCAAATGCTTTTTCTGCTTCATATGATCACATGATTTTTATCCTTTATTTTGTTTTAGTGGTTTCACATTGATCGATTTGCATATGTTGAATCATCCTTGTGCCCCTGGAATGAACCACTCTTGATCATGGTGTATAATCTTTTTAATGTATTGTTGTATTCGATTTGCTAGTATTTTGTTTAGAATTTTTGCATCTGTATTCATCAGAGATATTGGTCTGTAGTTTTCATTTTTTGTGTTATCTTTACCAGGTTTTGGTATCAGGGTGATGTTGGCCTCATAAAATGAATTAGGAGTCTACGGCCATACCACCCTGAACAAGCTTGACCCCGTCTGATCTCAGAAGCTAAGAAGGGTCAGGCCTGGTTTGTACTTGGATGGAAGACGACCTAGGAAGACCACGTGCTGTAGGTGTAAAAAATAAAAAATAAGGGATTGCAAGCTGACAAGGTCCTTGCAATCTGTGAAGTCAACCAAGGGTTGCCTTGCCTAAATAAATAAATAAATAAAATGAATTAAGAAGTGTTGCCGCTTCTTTAATTTTTTGGAAGAGTTTGAGAAGTACAGATATTAAATCACCTTTGAATGTATGATAGAGTTCACTAGCGAAGACATCTGGTCCTGGACTTTTTTGGGAGGGAAGTTTTTGATGATTGTTTAAATTTCCATACTGTTTATCGGTCTATTTAGATTTTCCAATTCTTCGTGATTCAGTCTAGGAAGGTTGTATATTTAATCTAAGTTATTGAATTTGGTGACCTGTAGTCTTTCATAGTATTCTTGTATAATCCTTTGTATTTCTGTGGTATATGAACAAAGCGTTTGACATGATTAAAGAGAATGAAAATCTCAGCAGAGCAATTGGATCAATATGGATAAACCAACTGAAAATTTTAGAATTGAAGATTATAATATAGAATATGAAAAATTTAATGAATATAAATTTGCATAACAGTAAATTGGAGACAGCAGAAGAAAAAGTAAGTAAAAGTAAATAGATTCATAGAAATTATAAAAGTGAAGCATAATCATAAAAAATAAAATGTTTGAAAACAATGGATAATGTCTCATTTTGGACAGTATGAATCATTCTAATATAATTGCAATCAGAATTCTAGAAATAAAATTGTGCAGAAAAATATTTGAGTAAATATTGGCACTTTTTGGATAAAGCATAAACCTACCTATTAAAATGTTTGACTAATGTTTGGTAAGGATAAATTTTTTTAAAAAACGATGCTCAGGTTTGTAATAGTTAACATGTTGAAAGCCAAAAAACAAAAACAAACAAACAAACAAAGGCTACCTAATGAATAAACCATGTTAAATGTAGGAAACTACCAATTTTAATGATATATGAGAAACAGTTTGGAGGACAATAGAATAAGGTCTTTAAAGTGGGAAAAGGAAAAAAAGTCAATCTAGAATTGTCTGTCCCACAAAATTTAACTTTAAAATTGATTATATTTCAGATAAGTGGAAGCTCAGAAAAATTCATGCCTAGTGATATACATAAGAAGAAATGTAAAATAAAAAATCACATTAAATCCAAATAAATAGGAGAAAAGAAATAATAAAGAGACAAAAATGACACAGGAAACAAAAAATAATCAAACTAAGTTTGTTTTTAGAAGTTATCAATAAAAATAAATTTGTAGATACAAAGAGAAAAACACAAATTAAAAATATCAGGAGTGAAAAAGGAAACGTCACAAATATATATACTCATAAA
>NW_006432227.1:5711702-5737381 GCF_000325575.1 Pteropus alecto
AGTATATATATTTGTGACGTTTCCTTTTTCATATATATTTACCATGGGAATATTATGTTAATCTTAATGGCAATAAATTAGAAACTTAGAAGTAGATGTATTCCTTGACTACACAAATCATCAAAATTGATTCCAGAAGAAAGTAAATCAGAATAGTCCTGTATTTATTTAAAAAAAATAAAATTCATAATAAAACACTTTCTTACTACAGGAAAAATATGTGTAGTTTTCCATAGATGGCTCTTCGCTGGTGAATTCTTTCAAACGTTTTGAGAAGAAATATTACAAGTCTTATGCAAATATTTTGAGAAAAAGGAGGAGGAATAATTCCTTTCAAACTCTTTGTAGGAGGACGTTACTTTGTTGTTGGAACCAAATGAAGAATATTGAAGGAGGAAAAGTCAGATAAATTTTAGTAAAACATGCATTATATAGAGAACTGCAGGTGGCTGTGACAGGAAAAGAATTGAATTGCAGAGATAGAATGATGTAGATAAAACAATTAAATAAATTTAAGACTGATCCCCTGCCCCACACCCCCCCACACACACAGATTTTGAGGATAATGTTCTCTGGAAGGGAGAATGCATAACTCTGAATAAAAGTCCAAATTGGTTTAGAAAAATGATAAAATTGAAGATGTAGAAATCGAAGATATAGCTGACATAAATTTGGTGGTCAAAGGGAGAAAAGGCAACAAAATACCTTCATCTTACGTAGAAACTATCACCATATGACAAAATTTTTTAAAAATAGTACCTTATATCCTGAGAAGAACTGGAAATAATATTCTATTTTAATTATATTTTGGATGAAAGAAAGTGTCAAATAGCAAGTAATGCCTAAAATTAATAATTCAAGAGTAATCTAAATAACATCTTTAAAAATTAATAACAAACTGTTGGATATGTTTGCCTCTGTTGAGTGTGGTTTCTTTGTAGAAAAAAAATTAAAATTATTTTTAAGCCATCCTAAGATAGTTGACTTTTTCATTAAAAAAAAAGTGCATATATTATTTGAAAATTAAGACAAATGTACTGGAACAGGATTCCAGTAAAATTGAAAAAGTGCTAGAACATACTAGAACTAGGAGATATACCAATCAGCTAACCAATCCATCATAAAAGTAGTAGTAAACCTTTATTTTCATGTCAGAAGTAAAAAAGCAAACAAAAATTGTGTTGAAGCATTATTTCTTGAAGGAGCTTTCAGCCTAACCCAGGACACACACATATGCATATCTCCTCACAAATTACATGCAAGTTGAATAGACTTTCTGACCTCTGAGAGGTTAAACAGAATCAGATGTGTTAAAATAGTTTAAACTGTGATCTCAATGCTGAAAGAACCACAAAAGCTGTGTATTTTAAAATTATACAACTTAATATTAATTTACACTTAAAATATTTAACTATAAATATTTAAATTACTACTCTAAATGATAATTCCTAAATAAGCTGAAAATATTAATTTTTTAAGTTTCACAAATACTCTAGCCAACTGTGCTAAAGTGTATTGATAAAAAAGATGCTTTTCTGTTGTGACAGAGATTTTTGTCCATTTTGGGCAGACCAATGTTCTCACAGTTTATTTTATTTTTAAAGAAATCTCAGAGCTTAAGCAGATGTCCTGCAAGTCTCAGGAAATCTCCCACACCACATGATGGTGTTTAAAAGAGATTCTTGAAAAAGGAAAAAAAACTAAACCTTTAAAAAGGACTAATGTGTTTTACACCAGCCAGAATACGAATCAAGTACAAAAATATACAAGAATATTTCCCTTTGTTCCAAAAAAAATTAGTGGCTCTATTATAGCTATTAGACTGTTTTTTAGACAGTTTTCCTTATTGCTATTGTTTTGGATTAAATGGAAAACATTTCACTAAAATAAGAATTATATGTTTTCCATGCCTGTTTGTCATGTAACCATCAATTCAACCCAGCATCACTCTTGTCTGTAGAGCCTCCTAGAGTGATTATTCAGGGCAGTTCGCATCATAAATTTGTTTCCATTCAATGCCTCCTCGTTGCATTCAAGTTCATATTTTTAATATGGCTCCATGTACTTAATGATCTCTTACCTGTTTTTCTTCTCTTTCTTGCTTCTAGTGTTTCCATATACTCCTTCTTCTGTCTGGGAGTATCTCTGACTCCTTCCCACTGCTAAACCCGATGACCCTTCAGTTCCTCATGTGAGCTGGATGAAATCCTAAAATCTTTTCTAGATTGGAGATTGACATGAATGCTGGTTCAGGTTCAGTGAATTTGCTTTCTCTGTGTTTTGGTAATCACTAACAACTAGATGCCCTAAATGATGGAGACAAGGATACAAAGTAGAATATCACCCAGTGATCTCTTTGTTACTAAGCAAAGGGTTCAGACATTTGGGATTATGACAATTCGAGTAAACAAGGGATAAAAAATAAGGTTTGTCTGAAAAGCCCAGTCACTTTTATGCAATCTGTTAAAACAAATATTTTATCTACTTCCACAGAGAAAACTTTATTGAATCTTTAAACAGCTGCAACTTAGTATTTATCATATTTAAATCTGAAACTGTCCTCTTATACTCTAAACTTAATGAGCAAAGGGGTAAGGATGCTTTTTTTTTTTTAAAAATCTAAGAGTAGCTATCATTAGCAGTCACTAAAAATGTATTCATTCATATATCTTGAATATTTTCCATGTGTCTACTATGTATTAAAATTTATTGCTGGAAAAGGAACAGAGAGAAAGAGGCAATATCTTGGTAAAATCCTATCTTCATGAATTAAAAAAAAAAAATAGGAATAGTCTTCCAGGCAATAACAACTGATTACAAATGAGCAAGAATTTTTTTTGTTATAAATTGACTTCTCATGATTCAACTATCATGCCCCAAACCAACATTCCGAATGAGTCAGGCAAAAGAAAGGCATTTCGAACAATGACAAAACTGAAAAGAAAGTACCTTGTAGGAATCTATCTGAAGATAATTCTCAAAGAAATACTCTTAACGAAAATATATTTCGTTAAGAACATCGGTTTCAACAGGGAAGATAAAAGGTAGGGGAAGCAGTGGTGATGATCAACAGGTCTTGATAAGCATTTAATTAACTGAAGTGGATGAATGTGCAATATGAGTGGAGGCAGGATTCCTGTAGTGGGGGAAAAAAAAACATACAGGAAAGAAAAACTGGTAAATACCCTGGAACAAAAGTAAAATAAAATAAACTATGCCAGCAGAAAACAGGAAATTGGAAGGCAAATGAGATTAATGCTAAATTTCTCTAAAGGCATTATCTTATTTCAGAGTATTTCCCCAATAAATTTCATTCCTCATTAGTTATGCATGTTCTTCATTGCTTAGTATGTGAGCAGAGTATTCTTGACAGAGACAATAGAACTAAATTGTATGCACAACTTCTGCTGCTGAAAGGTTGTCAGATGATGGTGGGAAAAACACATTTTTAAATAGAGAATAGAAAAATGCTCAGGAAGCTGTGAACTTTAGAAGTGACTTTATGCATACAAATGGAAGACCAGCAAGACAGATGTTTTCTGGAAGGGGATCGGTATGTGGGGTTGGGGCGGGCAGTACTTTGTTAATAGGATTGAGTTTATTGTTTTAGGTTAAGTCTTAGCTCTCTGCTGTTTCCTGGAAGCATGGCCATCAGTGAAGCACTACCAGCTGCCACCGCAGACTCTTGAAGCAACTGTGGAATAGCAAATAGCTAGACTGTCCCTGAAAAAGTGCCAATTTGCTTCTCTCTCTCCAATCTCCTCTACACACACACACACACACACACACACACACACACACACACACACACGGAACAGACTTACTTTTACTTCATACTTTTGTAATTGGCAGGATGTAAATGTCTTTTTCTTACTATATCAAAGTCTAACATGTATCTGCATAAGAATAGTCCTTTCTTTAGACAAATAAACTGAACCCATCTCTGCATCAGAGAAAGGATTTAGATCTCAGTGCCTCGCTGCAAACACAGTCATTAGAATACAAGGATAATTAAGCAGTTTTCAAATCCAATGGGAAAGAATGGAATCAAATGTACCCTCAGCTGGCATGGGGAACTGGGAACTGGCATCTGTGGCTTATAATTCCAACCCTTATGTTGTAAGAGAAAATTCTATTTTCTCTTATTCTATTAGGGTCTATTTTCAATTGACCATTGTCTCTTTTCACTTGTTTCATTTACAAGCCTTGTAATTAACCTTCACCTAGAGGTTTCATTTGCAGAAATGGATGGAGTATTTTTGGCTGTGTTGTTTGAGGAGTGGAATGGGATCAATATAATCAATTAGATTAAAATAGGATGTATTCCAATTGTTCAAGGCAACTGGACACATTTGACATATCTTAGCATATTAAAGAGGAGATTGAGAAAATAAGTTAATTTCAATTTATAATAATGAAAGAGGAAATTGAATGAAAAACAAGGGAAAAAATCTCACAGAACTTTCTTTTGCCTCACTAAATGGAGTTGACAACTGTGCTGAGATTTCTAGTTCACTTGTTATCACTACCATCACTATCACTGGGTCACCTTGTCATATTTCACATTTGTTACACATATTTCTGTAGAAACCACAATAATCAGTATACATCCAGACAGGTTTTGCTGTCATCTCTCCAAAATGTTTATTGACAAAAATGGAAGCAACTGAATGTATTAGCCAAGATCAGAATCTTCAGAGTTCAATCAGTAGTTTTTTTGTTTTTTTTTTTTTAAAAGACATACGTGATGCATCTAAATGAGGTTAAATTTAAGAAATAGCAATAAAAAATGAATAATAATAATTCAGTGAAGCAAAGAAACATAAGCACATTTTCTGTGCAATTTATCCTCTTCAGTAATGGACGTGAAGTTGGAAGAAGTAGGTTAATTATTTCATCCATGAACCAAAAAAGAAATCAATTGAATATTTATATCTGTGGACAATTCCTACTTTGGACATGTTTTAGTAAGGTCAAATTCACTTATCTGTTGCTCTTATTTTCTCCTTTCTCTACCACTTTATGAAAAGATGAAGTCAGAAACAGCAAATCAGTTGACAAATTTCATAAACCAAATTACGAATTTTGCTAATTACGCTTTCATTTGTCACTTATATGATAGCATTAGAGATGATACAATAGAGAAAAAGGAGGAAATATGAGTGAGAAAAATGCATGGATAAAATAGTTCTAGATATAATTTACAAATAACTAGCTCCAAATAAAGGAGAAATTTCCATACAAATCTTCATATGTCAGAAAAATATACCATTTTTCTTAATTTATAGAATAATACTACAGATGCAAATAAGCACAAAACAAAAAGAAAAAAGAAAACCTGCAATGTTCTCATATTTTCCCTGATATTACTGGTTTTGTGTTATTAATAGACCTAAACAGCTTTTACTAGTATCACTCCCATGTCACAATGTGTTGACACATTATGTATTTTCTAACACATTTGGAATGCTAGGTTTCCCTAGTGAATCTCAGTATCTCAGAGGATGAAAACAAAATCTGAACACTGTCAGAAACATCCAAAACTGCTCTAAATTAGAGATTCAATGGACTGCCCAATTGCCTTGAGATGTTCATTATTTGAGAAGAAATAAACCTTTTTTTTTTTTTTAAGTTTTTACTTATTTAATTATTTAACTTTCATTTTTGGCTTACTGATATTATGTCTATCATTCTTCTTATTTCCTAGGTCACATAACCAACATAAATATCAGAAAATGGTAAACTTTAATAAGTAGAAAAATTACAAAGAAAAAAATAAATTATAAAATATTTCACTACTCACTGCTGTTTTCGTGAACCTTCCATCATTGTCTCTCTGTTGCATAAGTATATGAAGAAAACGAACGCACATATATGTCATTAAATATTCTTTGAATACCTGAATTTCAATAGCTACATTTTAGTCAGTATTTAGATATAATAATTCTGTATAGTTAGATATGTAAATTGCTTCTATCTTTTTTGCAGCCATGGTTGCCAAGTACATTCATGAATAAAAAATACTGTCTCCACTTCTTATTTCCTTAGTAGAGACTTATGTATATTCTAACTTTGCTTTAGAGAGAGAATGAAAGACAATAAGCCAAAGTTAAAAATGACATGAAACTCCAAGAGTTTGGGATTTCACACCCAGTTACATTGCTTAGCAGTCCTGTCAACTTTGGGAATTTACTTAAATCATTTGAATTTTGGTTTTCTGGTCTAGTCCAAGAAGAATATGAACTCTACTCTAAAGATTACCTGATGTGCCCTGTATAAGTTATTACTGTAATGTCTGACAAACTGTAGTGTTCATAATTGATAGATATTATTAATGAAACTTACAAGCACTGTGTTGTGGTTGAGAACTTGTCTTCTAGATCCAGACAGCTTGAATAAATACTGGCTCTTCCAACTCCACTGATTATGAAAACTTAAACAAGTTTTGAACCTTTTTGTGCCTCTATTTAATAATAATAATATCCAATCATCTGGCAAAGGTAATTTGGGTTGTATTATAAATAATACTGAAATGAACATGGGGTACATATATATCTACAAATATGTGTTTTCATATTTTTCAGATAGATACCCAGAAGAGGGATTTCTGGGTCATAAGGCAGCTCTATTCTTAATTTTTCGAGGATCTCCCATACTGTCTTCGATAGTGGCTGCTAAAATTCACATTCCCATCAGCAGTTCACGAGGGTTCCTTTTTCTTCACATCCTCTCCAACATTTGTTATTTTTTCTCTCGTATTGATAATAGCCATTCTAATGGGTTTGAAGTGGTGTCTCATAGTTTTGATTTGCATTTTCTTTATAGCTAGTGATGTTGAGCATTGTTTTATATATCTGTTGCCCAATTGTATGTCTTCCACGAAAAAGTATCTGTTCAGGTTCTTTGCCCATTTATTAATCAGTTTGTTTATTTTCTTCTTGTTTTGAATAGTTATCTTTCCCTTATTTATTTATGATAATTTCTAAATTACAATAATCTATTTTATTCCATTAACTCCTCATAACTATTTTTAACCATGTCTTACTATTTTAATTCCGTAGCTTCTATGTTTTCATGTCAGAGAGGACAAATCTTACAATTTGTTCTATTCTGAAACATTTTAGCTATTAAACTCATTTTTTATAACACTTTAGAAATATGTATGTTTATATGAATGAAAACATAGTAACTGTGTTAATGACAAAGTCAATATCTATTTGTGTCTTTTGATGCAATGACATTGGTGTTAACTTTAGTCATTTTGGAGAAGAGGGCATTTAAACTTTTTTATTGGTAAAAATCGAAATATTTATTGAACTTCCACAAAATTAAAAATATATATATATATATATTTATATATATATATATAGTATGGCTAAAGTTACTGGATTATTGGCTATCTGATTTTCATGTGACTCTCAATTTGAGAATATATTTATAACATTATGGAAATTAGATACTCAGAGAACAAAGCATAGTAATTTGTACCTTTCAAGTAATATTGTGAAAGATAGTATAGGATTCTATTTATAGTACAAAAGAGTTAAAGTCCTATATACCTTTTATCCAACTAGGAAGATCAGTAACTCCTTTAATTAGCCTAAGCAGAAATAATAAAAGTAGGAAGAAAACATCAAATTCAGTTAATCTTGGATAAAGAGGAGTACACAAGTTTTTGCCAAGAAAAACGTTATCTAAGCACTCCTGATATCATTGAAGGCAAGTATTTTAGTGATCTCAAAAATCTCTAAACAATTACCACTTATTCAGATACTTTACCTAGGAAAAAACATATATGAGAGCACTACATTATATATAAATAACTTTAAGGTCATTCTTGGATTATCTCACCTATAATGTTTTAAAGAACATAATCAACAGGTAAGAGGTTTGCTTCAATTAGTGCTAATTTCTTGCTGAGAAAATATATAAGCCAATTATCTAAATAATGTCAGTTTATGAGTGATGTTATTATGTCACCCAAAATAAGATTAACAGAGGAAAACATACACAATTTTCTATAAAAATCTTATAGTACTAATGTTTTTATATATGCAGCCTAGTTCTTATTGACTGCAAAGCTTTATTTACACATACAGTGGCATAATTTCAATATATACATAAATTTTATTAGATAATGGCAGTCTACATGATTTTCAATCAGGATTATGCTCTAAGACCACATATTGAAGAAAATTCCAAAACACACCAGATGCGCACTCGCACGTGAGCGCGCACACACACACACACACACACAGAACATGATAGTTTAAATTAATAACTTAAGATTTAGAAAAACACTGAGTTCAATTATAACATAAATATTTCCATAATCTATAATCAGAATATAACCATAAATCAACTGTGGTTCTGAAGTTTTAAGCCTCCCAACCTTCAGTAGGCAGACAACAGAGAACAGAGGAAAGGTTCCCTGTGTAATAAAAGTAAATAATTCCATTTAAGGTACAGGAGCAAAACAAGGCTCCCCACTCTGACACAGGTATCAGGGGCAAAAAACACTTCATAAGAAGTGAATAGGAAAAGCTTCTGCTTATCACTCCCTGAAGCTATGAATTATTGGGGAGTTTTGGGAGATGGGAGTTGAAACAAATCACCATGATTGCTTGGTGATAGACTCTACAGTATTCACTATCACCAAGTGACAATGTCCCCAAACAGCTTTTGTATTAATAGGAACTGAAGTTAGTTGAAGTCATTGCTAAAACTTCTAGACAGAGAAAGTAAAACACAGAGAAATAGAGAAGTAAAAGGGAAAATTAATTTATATCTAGAATGAGTTGCAACCACAAAAACTCGTGAATGATACAATATCATGAGAGAAAACCTAGTCGATATACTCCAAATTAAATTAAGTAACTACATAAAATTTATTTTTATTAAAGTGTATTTTGATCTTCAAAGGAAATGGATGAATAATTTAAGAGAACATAATATCAACAAAAATTGTATTATAAACACAAACAGAAAGAAATTAAAGTTATGTTTATATAATGTATATATGTATATAAAATGAATACAGAAGTGGTGGAGATATTAGTGTGTGTGTGTGTTTAAAAGAAAATCGAGGGCCTTAAGATAAATATAACAAGAATTCAAAAGACTGAACAGCGAGAGTAGCAACGTTTTAGCAAAAATGACTACAACATTTTATAATTAAGAAAATATATGAGACCTCAACTTAAAGGAACACTAGCTCAATCTAGTAGACTCATATTCTATGAGCTCTAGACTGAGTTAATAGGAAAAGTTTAAAAATTTTAAAATAATGAAACCCAGACAAGTGTCCCAAGCTTTAAATCCTCATCTGGAGTATAAAAGTAGATCAGATATCATAAATGTTTTTAAAATAACAATCAGTACCACATTGCAACCTATTCTGCTGTCTGCTTAAAGCAGGGGATTCCATCTGCCCACACTCAGAACAAAGAGATTCTGAATATATTAAACATTAGAATTCAATTTGTCAAAGACCATTGCATCTGAATATAGTTATCATTAGATAGTAAAAGTGAGACTATTAGTGTCCCGGTTAAAATCCTGTTCAAGGAAAGGAAAATGTAGTTTAAAAAAAAAAAAAAAAAAGGTCAGTCAGAAAGAAAAGAAATGCTCATTGTAATTTTTCAAGCCATATTCTTCACATATCTAAATTACTTTTTTATATACTTTAACAATTTAGGTTCATTTTATATTTCAAGATTTTGATCACTATTTAGGACCACTGGAGGAATATTTATAAAGAGAGGAATAACACACTCAAGAGTAAATAATGCCCTTGTGACTGAAGGAGTTAATATAACTTCTAAAGGAAATTAACTTTGTAGAAGATAGTACTTTAGAGCTTCTGACTTTTTTTTCTGTCCTGATGAGGGCCAAAAAATCCCATTAATGCTGCTGTTTACTTCATATTACAACTAGTTCAGAATATTTTGTTTTGGGCAAGGGGAAAAATAAGCAGAAAACACAACAGATATTACCATGCAACTATCTTAAAGCACTTTGTCTCAAACATTTAACATACATCTTATCCCTCTCCCTTCTTTGCATGGATCTATTCTCTTTGAAGACATATGGTTTGCATACTAAAATTAAATTGAAAATTTTTAAATATAAACAATTATCAGATTATACATTCGACCCCTAATCAATTATATTCAAGTGAAGGATGGTTAACTCAATGAGAAAAGAAAGGAGAATTTTTGAGAAATCCACAGCTATGTTCTTCCTGATATTTAAATTGCTGACAGGACCAAAAATATACCTAGGAATATCACTTAGTACAGCTAGCAAAAGTCAAGGGAACAGATATTTAAGTGGTAAATAGTAGGAGGTCACACGCTAGTGATTGCACACACATATGCTGGAAACCAACGAGATGTCAGGGGGAAACATAAAGTTCAGCCAAACTAATACAACAAAGAATCTATACACAAGCATATCATTTAGCCTAGGTTATAACACAAAATATTTGCTGGTCTCTGTCTTAAATAGGTCTGTTTTTATAAGCAATGAAATAGAATGTAAAAAAAGTGGCATTTCCTCTAATATATAATTTGCAATACACAAAGATCACCTTACACTTAAGTTGTACAGTTTTAACTTACTCTTTGTAACTTAAAATATAAGGATATTTTTCATTTGTGGAAATATTTACATAATAATTGTGCTGTTTTAAATCCATAAGTTTTCAACTTTTTTAGTTAACCTGTGGAGGACACGGATTCTCTTCCTTCCTGTAAACTGATCAGATCCACATATAAAAAGAGAGAATGAAGAGCAGAAGGAGACAGAATGAGAACTGAGAAAACAGAGTAAAAATGTTACTGTGATGATTCCTGGTGTGGGGACAAAGTATAAATTCTGAAGAAAAGGTGCTCAACAATCAACATTGTGCCAACAAGTGGTACTTTGATACGTATGTCAAGAGCATGAGTTACTTATTCTTTACATAAAGTGTCTCATATATCTAGATCTCATTTTATATTTTGTATACAAATAATATTCATTATCTGTTTGGTATATTATTTATAATGCTTTGCAAAGCCGTGGAACAAATTCAAATTATTTTAAACTAGTAGACATACACACCCTGGATTATCCCCAAACAGAGCCATTATCATTTCCTGGGATCTACACTCTACATATATACTTCATCTCTGTGTGAAATTCTACTCAGTGAAGTAAATGAGAAGATCATTAAACCATTGACAGTAGCTCCAGATGGATGCCTGATCCACTGTGAGCATGACACGCAGGCCTCCATGACAGAACTGACCCTCCCAGCTAATCTATTCCTTCGGTACATGTGTCCCTCTGGCTGCTGTGGAATAGTTAGTTACTGGATCAGTGGAGGAAGATCTAGGACAAGTAGATACTTGTCCTAGATCCAGTGTTAGGAGGAATTGAGAACACTTCCTCACTTCCTTCAGACTACTACCAGTGTTACTGCTCTACACAGAAGCATCTGAGCTCTATTGGCAATCTAGGACTATCGCAGCTGATATACTCAAAGTATGCTTTATTTAGGGGTTAAATGCATTCTTAACGTCTGCGCTTTTGAATATCAGCTGAGGGACACATGATTACTGAACACATTTGAGCTCCCTAGGTTTAGAATCAGGCTTTTTGTTAAACCTTACGTTTTCTCACACTTCTTGAATTTGGATTACATTTGCTCATTTTTGTTTCCATTATTGTTCTATGACCTTCCATATCTTCCTGCCTGAACTCCACTATTTAATCTAGCAATGAGTTGTTCTAGTAAATGAATTTGTAGTACTATGTCAGGAGCCATTGATGTGTTAGTGGAAAAACGCTGGTCTCTATCACTCTCCTTTTCTGTAAATAACAGAGGTGCATTTTAAGAGGAACCTTCGAAGACCTCCGACTTTGCTGTTTAACACACTGACATACTTTTAAATGGTGGAGATGCTGATTCAACTATTTGTAGTGTTTCTGGATGTAATTCTCCCTCTCCCCTCTTCCCATTCCAGCCCAGATCATACTATATTTATGGATGCATACTCTACCCCTACGAAAGATTAATGGTTTTAATTATTTGCCAACTAAAACATTGCAATTATACACAAAACATGTATAGAACAGAGGCTCCAAAAATACAGTTTAATGTTTATTATAAAAGAAGTTCTTAGTTCCTTCATATTGGATTCAGTTGGTAGTCTTGTTCATTCATTCATTCATTTACGTTAAAAAAATGCATCTAATGCCTACAAGGTTTAAGTGTGGTTCTAAACACTAAGAATCATCTAGTGAACATAGCCTAGTCTCTTCCTTCTAGGGGTTTGTAACCTATTGAGGGTGGTAGTAGAGATAGAGATAGAGAATAAAGGCAGGGTCAAACAAATCCAAAGGAAATTTTAGTGTTGTGACAATGTTAGTGTTTCTGACTCAATTCCTATCTCATCATCCATATCCCACCTTTTTGATATGCGCACACCCAGAAATTCTACTTTAACAGCTACCTTTTAAAAAAAAAAAAGCTTAGAATAACCTTTTCTCCCTTCCTTTCCACGTATGATCAAATCACAAACTATTGTCACGTCAGACTTCTAATTATCTCTTTAAACTAGGTTTCTTTTTCTCCAGAACCTTCACTGTGGTCTAAGTGCCCTCTTGAATCAGGGCCCTGGTGCACTAGCAGGAACTGTGACTCCACACTCAACTCTGAGAACACTTCTGTGAATAAGAAAAGAAATGACACCAACTGTCCACTCCTGCATCATCCAACCTGGGAAGTTGTCCCCAAAGAACGAGGTCACATATGGTACAATGGCTATTGACTTCTCTCAAACCACTGACTCAGTTATACAAATCCCCATTTTTTGTCTAAAGAGAATCAGAGCAATTCGTCTAGATCTTGCAATATTATATAGATTTTAGGGGCTCAAGTCTGTGAAAATCAGAGCAGAACAATTAGTTTTTAGTACCTATGTCTTAAAAAGGTGGTTATATATGAGAAGACAGAGCTATATGTATTGGTTCATTTTCTTCTAAGTTCCAATTATATAAATTGGAATTGAATTGTATTGCTGAAGTTAGCAAATCATAATGTTTTTCTATTCAATATATGTAGAGTCACACTGTTATTCTTGATTTATTTTACATATTAAATTTAGGTAGTCTCGATTCAATGTAAGTTCACTAAAACAGGGGCTCCATGAGGGCAGGGGATTTTTTTTTAATTCTTTTTGCTTTTAAATTCTTAACACCTAGAAAAATGTCAGGCACAGAATAGGTGCTTGATAAATATATTTTGATTGAACAAATACATCAAAGTATTTTTTTCCTTTCTCCTTTCATGAGAAACAAAAAACATTCTGAAGAAAATCCTTTTGCACAGATTACCACTTTCTTTCATTTCTCCCATTTGCCTCAAAATGAGAAAATTGAGAACACTTTAGGAAATGTGGGGTAAAATTACCACCACTATGAGTTTATACAATTCAGCATGCTTACGGATGCTCAGCTGTCAGGAACAAAAATCTAGCTCAAAAGATTTAGTAAGCAACTAAATTATTGTTTCACAAAGCTGACAAAAACCCAATGATATATTCTTCAGACATGGCTGAATAGATGCTCCCATTATGTCCTCAGGGATCTGACTCATTTTTTTTTCCTCCTCTCAGAAATGTTTTTGTTTTCATTGACTTAATTCTCAGGCGGACTTCTGCATATGGATTCAAGATGCCAGTGGCGTCTACAGGCTCATGTGACATTGCACTTCGAGTTTCCAGAGAAAGACAAAGTATGTTTACTGATACATCATTCTGATAAATGTCCAAGGAGCAATAAGATAGTGTCAGCATAGTTTATATATGGATCACTGAGCCAACCACTGGACTGGGTGATCTCTGGGTCTCCTGTTGACCTCTGGGCTGGAGGCAGAAAGTAGGGGTAAGATTAGCTCCATCTGTGAGCTAAGTGGACATAAAACATTGTCAACCACTCATAGTCCAGAGAACACTGCAAAATCTCATTCCTCCTTTTTTCTCTGGCCATACCTCACCTCACTCTCTTTCTAGTTCCCTTCTCTGTGTTCCAAATAGATTGACCCTTTTTTTTCCCTTAAATTTATCAAAGCACATTCACTCCTGAAAGCTTTCACACATGCTGCTCTATCTGGAATATTCTTCCTTCTTCTAGCGTCTTCATCCCGACTAGCTCATTTTTATCTTGTAGCCCTCAATTTAGTGATTACTTTCTCATGGAATCCATTGATGGTTTTCTAGTTTGGTCAAAGTCTCTTGTCACATGCTCCCTGTTAGAAAATGCATATGCTTCTTTTCAGAACTTGTCATTATTGTAATTGTTTATTTTCAAAGTATTTGTTGACTTTGATCTCTTTACCTAGAGGAAGACAGTTTCCTACACTGTCATCTTCCTCAGCGTTGCTCCAGCATGTGACATACTGTCTGGCACATGGTAGACATTAAAAATATTTATTAATGAGTGAAAGAAAATGTGTCAGATAAATAATTGGATTAAGTAAATATTGAATAACTGACTAGTTTATTGGGAGAACAATTTTTTTCAGTAAAGATATAGATAGTAAATATTTTAAGCTTTGTAGTCACACAGTTTCTGTTACACATTTTTCTTTGGATTTTCCTTGTTTGTTTGTCTCTGTTTGCTGTTTTACATCCATTTAAAAATGTAGAAAACATTCCATACTAAACAGGTCACTGGCCAGATTTGCCCACCTATGCATTAATATATTGGTAGTTTTGATTCTGTCTGTAATTGCATATGATAATGATAATGAAACTCTAACTTAACCGTTTTTATCTTTTGCTTTGCTTTTGTTTTGGACATGTGCACTTAACTTTCTACCCTAAATAAATACTAGTTCTGTTCTCAGCACCTAATCCAAGATCATGTTGTTGTGCTCTCTTTTCAAACCCATTTGTTACTAACTTCTCCTCCCTATAAAACGCCTGTGCATTTCTTCTGATCTCCCACTGTCTGTGCCACACTGTGCCTTTTCCATTCTTTAGCCAAGTGCACCTGCTGCCCTGGCTTCTTGTTGCTGTTTCAAATTTTTATGCTGCATCATCATCCCTTCTGCTTTTTGCAGTATATAGTGTAATATTTCAGTAGAAGGAGAAATGTTTATTTAAAATAAACTGAGTAAAACAGACATTCCTAGATTCTGACACCTGAGAAATAGCATGCCATCTGCCCTCCATAAGGAGCACTTTGCCTGAGGGACATAACCGTATAATCCAGGTAAGCTCTTACTAATGTGTAAATTGTACTGCAACCTACAAATTGTAGTTGTCATTCTAGACCTTCTGTCCTTTTCCTGCCCTCAGTTCTATAGTACATTTTTAATCCTTTTGTTGTTGTTGTTGTATACACTTTGACATCTCTTCCCCTGGAATACAACTACTAGTCTTAAAAATAGGAGACTTAGAACATCTCACTCATTATTTTTTTGTGCCTTCAGTTTCTCAGTATGAATTGCAGGATTTTTCTCTTTTCTAGGAAAAAAAAAAACTGCACATTTTAAGTACCGCTGTTACATAATTGGAGGGTAATAAAGTAAAACCTTAAAACATAAGCATATATAGATATTTTAAATCCCATCTCTAGTGAATGCATGATTTATAAAAACATGCTATATCTTGCAATCTTCAAAAAAAGAGTTCTGTCATCAACTTAAAATGAATCATATGAACTGTGGCAAAAATAAGTTGTTTTTCAATATTTACCATAGACATCTAAAACAACACAGTTTAATAGTTCTTTATCAAATATGACAAATATTACATTAAGATAAACTTTACATACAATAAATTACAAAGAACTTAATTCAATGAGTTTTTGTAAATGCAACACCTATGTTAGCACCAAAACAATTATGACAAAACATGTTTCCATCCTCTGGAAAAAAATTTTTTATGCCTACTTTCAGTCCACAGAATTAGTTTTTCTTGCTCCTGAACTACATATAAATCGAAGCATAGAGTATGTATTATTTTGTTTCTCACTTTTTTATTCACCATAATGTTTTGAGAATTTTCATGTTTCGTGTGTTCCAAGGGCCCATTCCTTTCATTGCAGAGAATTATAGCATTGTGTTAACGATGGGTCATGAATATACTCCAATTACTTCATCCATTACCTATTTGATGGGATTTTGAGCTGTCGGTTTTTGTCCATTATTGATAAAATTGCTAATGAACACTCATGAACAAGGTTTTTTGGTGGACTTAGATGTTTATTTCACTTGGAGGAATACTTAGAGTATGTTCGCTGCATTATAGGATACGTGTATCCTTAACTTTATAATACATTGCCAAACAGTTTTCCAAAGTTGTTGAAGCATTTTACATTCCCAGAAGCAATATTTGTGAGATTCAGTGACTCCAATCCTTGTAAAAATTTGGTGCTTACAGTATTTTTAATTTTACTTTTTTTTTATTAGCTATGAGGTAGCTTAATATGCATTTCTCTGATGCCTATTGATGTTCAGTACTTATTTAGTTGTTTATTGGCCTTTCATATAATTTCCTTTTGGTCTTTATATCATTTCTTTTATTTTTTTTGACCAACTTCATTGTTTTTTGTTATTACTATTAGCTTGTAAGAAATCTTTATATGTCTTGAATAAAATATCTTGCATATATATTCTTGGTTTGCATATTTATTTATTTAATTGAATTTTAAAAAGAAGTAAAATACTTGTAAATAAGCTTTTTATTTTAGAACAATTTTAGATATAGAGAAAAATTGCAAAGATAGTAAAATATTTCCTATACACTCCACATCCAGTTTCCCCTATTAATGACTAAGATCTTATGTTAGTATGGAATCTTTGTTACAGTTAGTGGAGCAATATCAATGCACTATAATTAACTAAAGTTCATGCATTTTTATATTTCTTTGTCCCCCCCCCCCAATATCTTTTTTTTCTGTTCCAGGATCACATTCAGGATACCGTATTATTTGTAGTAGCTATATGTCTTTAGGCTTCTCTTGGTTATGACAGTTTCTTAAATATTTTTGATAGCTGTGACTGTTTTTGCAAAACCCTAATCAAGGATTTTGTAGAATGTCCCTCAAGTGGAATTGTCTAATATTTTTTCTCATAATTAGACTGAAGTTATGTATATTTGAGAAGACCAGAAAGATAAAATGCCATTTTCATCACATCATAAAATATATACTATCAGCCTGACTTATTATTGTTTGTGTTGATCTTGAAGACCTGTTAGGTAATATTTGTCAGATTTGTCCACTGTAAAGTTACTCATATACCTTTCCCCATTCTCATTCCTTACTGTATTTTTTGGAAGAGACTCATTGTACACAGCCTAAACTTAAGGGATGAGAAGTTATATGCCACCCTGAGGAAAAAGTATCTACATAAATTATTTGGAATTCTTTGTCACTGGAGATTTGTGTCCTTTTCCCCATTATTGATTAATTCAATGATTTATGTTTATCAGTAGGAACCCATGACCATATATTTAATACTTTGGGTTATAATACAGTATTTAATGTATTTTGTTGCTCAAAACATTCTAGCTTTGGCTACTCGGACCTTTTTTAGTTGGCTTCCATACCCCTTTAATATACTTCATAAATTACGTGTACATATATATGTGTGTTTATGGTTTATTTGTTTGTTTGTTTATTTAAAATTAACAGAGGGTTTTTCTAAGAGAAGTTTTAGGGTTACAAAATAATGGAGCAGAAAACATAGAGCATTCTCAGATTTCTCTTTTCTCCACTTACCCAGTCTCCCTCATTATTAACATTTTGCGTTAGTGGGGTATATTGTTGTAATTGATGAGCCAATCTTGACACATTATTAACTAAAGCCCAAAGGGTACAATAGAGTTTACTTTTTGAGTTGTACATTCTATGGGTTTTGACAAATGTATAACATGTTGTATTCACTATTAAAGATTCATACAGAATACTTTGCTACCCTAAATATCCCCTGTGCTCCAACTATTTATTCCTCTCACTGTCTGACCTAAACCCCTGGAGGATTGTTCTGTTTCTACATTTTTCCTTCTCTAGAATGTCATATAGTTGGAATCTTCAGCCTTTTCAAACTCTTGTCTTTCACTTAGCAATGTGCATTTAAGATCCCTCCATGTCTCATGTGACTCGATAGTGCTTATCTTTTTATCGCTGGAAAGCATTCCATTGTATGGGTGTACTAGTTTGTTTATTGATTCACTTAATTGAAGAACATCTTGGTTATTTCTAATTTGGGGCAACTAAGAATAAATTTGTTACAAGCTTTTTAATGCAGGTTTTGGGGTGGGCATAAATTTTTAACTAATTTGGGTAAATATCTAGAAGAACGATTCCTGTGTTGTATGTTCATCTTTGCAGGAAACTACAAACTGCCTCTAAAGTGGCTGCGCTGTTCTGCATTCTGACCAGCAATGAATGGGAATTACCATAGTTCCTCATCTCTGGAAGTGTTTGGTGGTATAAGTGTTTTGGGTTTTAGTCATTCTCGTTTCATTGTTGCTTTAATTTTCAATTGCTAAATGACATATGATGTTGAACATCTTTTCATATGTATATATATATATATTGAACACTCCCTTACTTTCTGGCACTACATGATGTTTCAGGCCTATCTTATGTATTTCCTGCCTCAGTCATAGAACCAATCTTTTTTTTTTTTTCTTTTTGGGGAACCCTGGTTCTTTTTCATGGAGAATGGCATTAAGCACCAAGATCTGGGTGTTAGACACGCTCCTTATAACCAGGGTATCAGTGCTTCTAAGCGATCTCAGTTGATAAAACAAGGACATTTACATGTGTATAGATATAGCCTCCATAGATACACATATCGATATTTATTCCTGTATGCAACCTTCTGTATCTACATTAAGCTAAACATGAGTTCATACTGATGTCTCCAACTCTAATATCTTACCACACGGATCTTTCCGGACTTCTTTTGCTTAATTCTAACTTCTCACATCATTGGTATGAAACCTGGCTCCCACAATCTGTTATTTGTTCAATTATGGTACACTATATGAGGGTAATAGAGTTATTAACCATCACTCTCATGTGAAACAGCTTTATCAGCTAGAGTACAATGCTTATTACAGTTGCTTTTGCCATTAGTCTTACAGAATTCACTCATTTGCAAAATTACTTAGATCGTACTTTTTCTCCTGATTCCCTTCAGTGAGGTTGTTCATATACTCGTAACAAATAGATTGTTTGGTCATGTTCTAGATTCCATTCTCAGAAGCCCAGATCTCCTAAATGATATTTTAAAATTTGCATACATAAACATTTTACTCTTTGTGCCATGAAGTTCTGTGGATTTTAACAAATGCATCATGTCATGTACTCACCATTACAGTCAGAATAGTTTTATTACTCCAAAAAATCCCATTCGTCACTTATTCAACACCACTACCACATTAAACTCCTAGAAATCTCTGTTTTTACTATCTCTATAATTTTGCCTTTTTCAGAATCTCATTTGGTTGGAATTATAAACTACAATATATTCTTTGCAGACCGACTTCTTTCAGTTAATAATAGACATTTAAGATTCACTCAAGTCTTTTTGTGGCTTGATAGTTAATTTTGTTATTGATAAATAGTAGTCTATTTTATGGATGAATGACAGTTTGTTATAAGAATATGTATTCTCCTATTGTTAGATGGAATATCCTATAAATGCCAATTAATCCAGTTGATTAATGGTGCTATTCAGAGCAATATATCTTGATTAATGTTCTGTCTTCTTTATCTATCAATTACTGTCAGAAGGCTGTTGAAGTCTTTGATTATAATAGTAGATTTCTTTATAGTTCCCTCAGTTTTATCAGTGTTGGCCTTGTGTATTTTGATATTCGTTGTTAGATGCATAGATGTTTAAGGTTGTTATGCCATTATGGAGAATGACCTCTTTATCATCGTGTAGTACTTCATGTTTTTCTTGATAATTTTCTTCTGAAGTTTGCTTTGTCTGAAATTAATATAGCCACTCCAGCTTTTCGTTGTTGTTGTTAGAGTTAACATGATATAGCTTTATCTGTCTCATTACTTTAACTTGTCTATGAATTTATATTTAAAATAAATTACAGATAGACAACAAATGGTTAGGTATAATTAATTCTTATGCACTTTCAAAATTTGTCTTTTAATTGTTGTGTTTGCACAATTCATATTTAAAATAAGTATCGATATAGTTATACTAATATCTACCATATGGTAACTCTTTTCTATTTATTAGTTTTTGGGTTTTTTTTTTCCCATTCATTTAATGCCTTCTCAGGTTTAAATTGAGCCTTATATATGGTTCCATTTATCTTCACTTTTTGCATTATATTTCTGTAAAAAAAACGTTTTAGTGGTTGCCCTAACACTTATTCTTAATTCTTAATTTCTTCCTTCAATCCTTTATGACATCACTGCTGTTCATTTCACTTGTATATGTGCTATAATCACCCACTTTAAACATTTCCCTTTGTATAACTTAAAAATAAATAGATTTTTTTCCTTTCTTAATGAAAATTCAAATTTCTGACTTACATTCTTTGCCTCTCCCCACTCCCCGCCGCCCCCCCGCAAAAAAACCCTTCTTTTAACACTCTTGCATGACTGGTCTTTCTATGAGTTCTCTTAGTTTTTATTTACCTGAGAAAGTCTATATCTCTTCACTTTTGAAGGGATATTTTTCTTGACATAGAATTCAGGTTGCCATTTTGTTTTTGTTTTGTTATTCCAATAGTTTAAATATATTAGTTTATTCTTGCTTGCATAGCAGCATGGTTTCTGATAAGAGATCCATTGTGATTCTTACCCTTGTTTTTCTCTGGCTTTCAAGATTTTCTTTTTGTCATTGATTTTCTGCAGTTTGAAGATAACATACCTAGGTACATTTTTTTTTTTTTAAATTTATTTTGCTAGATGTTCTCTGAATTTCCTAAAGCTGTACTTTGGTGTCTGTCTTAATTTTAAAATGTTCTTGGTTGTCATTATTTCAAATATATCTTCTGTTTCATTCTCTTTTCTCCTTTTAGTATTTCAGTTACACATATTAAATCTTTTTGAAATTGTCCCACTTGGATGTTCTCTTCCATTCTTCTTTCTCTTTTTTGTTTTTTATCTTTCATTTCAGCTTGTAATATTTCTATCGACCTATCTTCAAGCTCAGTGATTCTTTCTGATGTCTGGTCTACCAGTGATGAATGCAAAGCATTCTTTAATCTGTTACATTGCTTATAATTTCTAGCGTGTCCTTCTGATGCTTTCTTAGTTTCCATCTCTCTGCTTATATTACCCATCAATTGCACATTTTATACTATTTCCATTAGAGCCCTTAACATTTTAATCAAAATTACTTGAAATTTTCTGTCTGGTAATTCCCACATTTGTTTCATATCCAAGTCTGATTCTGATACTTGGTCCATGTCTCCAGACTTTATTTTGTCTTGATTTTTGAAGTGCTTTCTAATATTTGTTGAAAGCCAGACATGTTTAATGGGTTCTAGACTCTGAGGTAAGTAGGCCTTTAATACTAGGATTTGTGGTATACTGGCTAGGAGTTAGGTTCTGTTTAATGTTTGCTATAGCTGCAGGTGCTAAAAGCTTCGGATTGCTCTAGTGTCCTGTTGTCGTTGTTGCTATCTTAACATGGGCTTTTCTCAGTACTCCTCAGAGGGAGTCAACTTCTCGCCCCTCTTTCAGCTGTGAAGTACCATCATTATGCGGCAGCCCGTTGGTATAGTGGCCAGGTGTGGGGAAAGGAATGTATTCTAAAATCTGAAGATTAAATCTGTCTTTTAGTGGTCTTCTGTCTCTGGTTTGGAATTTTCACATGTGTCATTTTAAGTGGTGTAACTGTTTTCCCACTTATCTGAGACAAGAAGTCAGTGGAAGATGGAATCACGGGACAGCTCTTCTCTCGCTGGTAAAATACCTTTACCTTGGAGAGTAGGCTTTTGTAATGGAGAATGTTATAAGCACATTTCACAATAATCAATCTTTTCCCACTGACAGAGAGAGAGATAGGAGGGCATTTTTGAAAACCTGGTGAGCTTTCTGAAGATAAATTCCACAAATTTGACGCAACTGCCAAACCATAGCCCCGGGAGTTTCTCATTCTCAAACCACTCTACAAACTCCAAAAAAAATCATCAAGTTTATGGCTCCAGAGATTGTATTCCAGGTAAGCAGATCTCTGCTCTAATTCTCAGAATTCACCTGTTTTTCCAGATTTCAGAGTGGATAGTTTGCTCTGCAACCTCAGTTCTTTAATAGGCCCAAGAAAAGTGATTTATTTTTAGTTTGATAATTTATTTCTTGATGTAAATACAAACCTCTAAGTTCTTTACATACTGAGACTGACACCCAAAATCTGAATATTTTAATTTTGATAAAACCAAATTTACAATATTTTTTCTTCTGTTTCTTTCTTTCTTTTCTTTTCTTTTCTTTTCTTTTTTTTTCCTTTTTATTCTAAGATATTTCTGTTTACCCCAAGGTCTTGAAGATTTTCCTACATTTTTTTTTCAGGAGTTTCATAGTTTTAACATTTATATTTAAGTTCCCCATCTATGTCAAATTAGTTATTGTCTGTAGAATTAGGTAAGAATTTAGGACCATCTTTTATTAACATTTATCTAGTAGATGCAGCAGCATTTTTTGAAAACACCTTCTTTTATCCTGAGCTTTTTGTACTTTTGTTGAAAATCGATTGTCTATATAAATATGGGTTATTTTCAATCTGCTTCATTGATCAAATTTATAAACCTAAATTTATAAGTTTCTCTAAAATGTTTTAATGTTTGCATTAAACAGTCATTTATTTTTAAAAGTAATTTTTAAAAAGCAAAGTAAGTGTCTTTTATATTCTCCCATATATTTACTTTTTTGGGGTGCTCTTCATTTCATCCAGAAATCCAATTTCTATCTTGAGCAATTTCCCTTTTATTCTGAAAAAATTTTCTTAATATTTGTAATGTAAGAATTCCCCTAACCTTTATTTTTCCTAAATTCCTTTATTTTGTATTCATTTTTGAAGGATCTTTATAGGATATTGAATTCTAAAATGATAGTTATCTATTCGTTTTGTTCTATTGTGTACTGGTTTATAATTTTTAAAAATCTTTTTTCCTATCATTGTTTCCTAAATATAATATGATATTTATGATATTTCTTAAAGGCAATTTCAAGAATTTTTCTAGCTTTCGTCTTTCAGTGATTTGTTCCTGCGGGGGCTAAAAAAATAATACCTTTCCTCCCACCTTCTAAGTTCTTCTAGCTAGGAATCAAATTAACATAGATTAACAGGAGAAAATCAAATTCTTACTACATTGCTCATGCAGAATTCATATATGCATGAAAATTCCAAACAGTGAGACAACATTGGATGTATAAGACATTTTGGACAAAGGAGAAAGGGGTGAAGGGGTGTTAGATTTTAGAAATGAGAATGGACAATTTACAGGCAGTTAAGGAAGAGCAGAACACACATGGCAAGAACATTCTAGCTGGGCAACTCAGAAACAGTGGGACACAGTGGGCATCTAACAGGCCCCTGCCTAAAGCCCTCTTATTTACCTTACCTAATTCAAATTAAGCAAACATCCTAAGATTTCCTACCTGAAGCACACTTTTTTGTTTCAATCTCTTGGGAAGGAAAGAAGGGAGGGTCAATAGTTTTTTTCAGGGTAGCAAAACCTTGGTTCCCTTGACTCCTATGGATTTTTCTTCATCCTATATTAGTTTTCCTAAGCTTCTTAGATTTTTAATATAATGTGTTCACCAAATAAGCAAGACTTTCAGTAATTATTTTTTCGCTCTGTTACTCCAGCTAGATATATGTCAGTCCAGTTTATAGTTCTCACAACTCATGGAGGTTCTGATTCTTTTTATTTTTTAATTTGATTTTCTTTTTATATTTCATATAGGATCTTCTTTTAAGTTTATATTCCTTAATTTTGCCATCTCCAATCTGCTGTTGAATCCATGTGTCTTTTTATAATTTCAGATATTATAGTTTTTATTTCTAGAATTTTAATTTGATTCTTTGATATAGTTTCTACTTCTTTTCTGAGATGATCTATTTATTATGACTGTATTTTCATTTAAGTCCAAGGACTGCAAAATTTATAATACCTGCTTTGCATTATTTTTCTATTGCTTCATAACAAATTACCAGAAATGTACCTGCTTAAAATACACCAATTCATTATCTCACTATTTTGTAGGTCAACCATCTCAGTGCATTCTTTTAGGGTCTCACAGTGTATAGGGTCTCACAAGGCTGAAATCAAGGTGGCAGCCGAGCTGGGCCCTTATCCAGTGTCTAGGAAGGAATTCACTTCCAAGGTCCTTCTTGTTTTTGGCAGAATAAATTTGTTTGTGGATGTAGGACTGAGGTATTCATTGTCTTTCTCCTGGTCTAGGGCTCCTTTCGGCTTTTAGAAACCCTTCTCACATACTAGAAACCACGTCAGTCCTTGCTTGTGACCCCTCCATCTTAAAACCTATTACTGTATCAAATACTTCTTATGCTCCAAATCAAGCAGATAGAAGAGTATGTACCTTTAAAGATGAATTTTCTTAGAATTGGTTTAACTAATTATATATATGTATGTGTATGTGTGTGTGTGTGTGTGTGTGTGTGTGTGTGTGTGTATGTATTATATATATATAAAAAGATTTATTATAAGGAATTGGCTCACATGCTTTTGGTTCAATTCTGTAGTACAAGCTGGCAGTAGAGTTCATGCTGTTTAAGTCTGAAGGCCAGCACCCTGGGGACCTGGGAGAACCAATGATACAGATGAAGTCTGAAGTCGCCCACTGGAGAATTCTCCCTTGCCCTGGAAGCCTGTCTTTCCATTTTATCAGGCCTTCAACTAACTGGAAGAGGGCCACTCACATTATGGAGGGCATTCTGCTTTACTCAAAGTTAATCTCATTCAAACACACCTTCCAAGTTGACACCTAAAATTAATCGCTGCGAGTAATGGCCTTAATTTTATCTTTTCATTTACTTTGCTATGTTACATGGCATGATCATTGTTGTGATTCCTCAGCATATTACAGTCCCAGCAATTAAGACAGAAAATCTCAGTAGGCCTTTTTAGGATTCTCCTACCACATGTTTTAGAGTTCTTGTCTGTTCATTTTAACACACAAGTTATCTCAATTTCTACTTATATTGACTACTTTTTCTCTTGATCTTTGATCACATTTATTTCATGCCTGATTACTTTTCACTATAAACTGGATAGTGTGTATAATGTGAAGAGACTAAATTCTGTTATCTTCTTCGAAAATGTGTTTATTTTTATTCTAGTATGAAATCAAATTACTGTCTGTCACTTTGAACTTGTGGAAATTTGACATTATACTTTTATTTTTTCAAAAGAATCTCCTAAGTCCTGCAGTGTAGTGTTAATTTTAAAGTGCAACAATCCTAAAACATTTATCATGTCTCTTTAATGTTCTGGGGCTCATACTTCATACTTTGCTACAGCTTAGCAGCTTTAGCCTTCCAATGGTTACTTTCTGACAGGCTTCTTGAAGTCATTCTTTTACATTTCCAGGTCAGGGTTCCATTCAGGGATTGAAAAGGATTTATATGCAAATTGTGGAATTGCCCTTTTGAGTGGCTTCCTTCTTTTTTT
>NW_006432227.1:5737400-5756269 GCF_000325575.1 Pteropus alecto
CTTCTTGATATGATTTTCTTTCTCAATTTTCAGCCAGCCCAGCAGCCCAGAACTCTATCTTCTAACATCCTAAATTAATAAGACTGCATCTTTTTTGCTTGAATTTTAATCAACTTATGCCCCATGAGCTGATGATTTCATTCAGATTAAAGCATCATAAGAATGTCACTTTATTTCAAAGGGTTGCATTTACTCAGACTTCTATCTGATTACCTTTTCCTTCTAGTGCTTTCTTTTTAGAGATTTTTCTCTACTTCTTTTTTCAAATAAATTTTATTTGTTTATTCCTTTACTTAATTTTATATTTTGTCCACAGATTATAATTCCTCCTGTGAGAGGACTTGTCTGATAACAGTTGATACTGAGATATATTGCTGTTACTGAACTGGAACCTCCTATTGACATCTAATTAAAAATCTTAACAAATATTTAGATGATGATGATGACGATAGTAGTAATAATAATGGCTCCTCAATTTTGGTTTGTCCCTAAATTTGAAAATTTACTTTAAACTTATTTAATTTTGTAAGCTATGCACACATGCTTGCATATAATTCATATATACATACATATACTTTAGTAGAAGTGAAATTTCGTACAACTGCACTTGGAGGAAGTACTAAAATCATTATGTGCCATTTAATTTGGACTATTTAAAATAAGTACAGCTGGTCCTTGCCTAATCATGCATTCTAAACTATTCAAATTATGTATTCCTTTAAGATCTAATTCAATTTCTATCTGCCAAATAAAGAATTCTTCAAAGACTGTTAACACACTGATATTTAAAACATGATTTAGCACAACTTTTCATACTGACTTAGCTTTCTCACTCTTTTAGTCATATCCATTACTCATGCCACCTCTACTTGAGAGCAAAATTCTTTAAGATAAGTACAAAGTTAAAGGTGATTTTTTAAAAATGGCTCATAGTGGAATTGAAAGAGCTTAAGATCTATACTCAAATAGATGTAAGTTGCAGTTCTCACCTAGCACTTGGCCGAGTGACTTTGACACATTTCCTAAATTATCGGGCCTCAGTTTCCCCTCTGAAAAATGTACTTGAGAGTGTTCTGTAGATTGTACTTTGGTCTATTTGTTATTATTTTTCTAGGATCATATATTAATGCTAAAATCATACTTCATTTTCAATAATCTTTACTGATTGAGTGATAATTTTATTCTTATTTTTCTGAATGTGTTATGAATACCAAAGCTAATTAGATCTGTATGCTTCTATTTATCGCAACACTTTCAATGAACAAAATTTAACACTTTTTGAATAATATTCCTAAATGATATATTCCTGATATCAACAATAAAGATTGTGTAGCTATTTTAAGATATGCACAGGATGCCAAATCAGATATACCATCATGTCTGAAAAATTTCAATGTAAAATGAGTAGGATGGTGAGAAACAGAAATTCTAAAACTTTAAATTTGATTTGAAATGATACCAGGCTTTATCAGTTTTATACTTTGCCTCAACTCTCTGGATGAAATGCTTATCTTTTAGCAAACAGATTTAGCATTGGAAAATTTAGAAATCTTCTCTGGAGTTGGGGAGGAAGGAAGAAAATTAGGCCTCTTTTTTTTCTAAAAAAATGATTATTATGCAAACTTTTTAAATTGTAAAATCTCTAACTACAATAATTAAATTAAAATCAGAGAAAAATGAGATGGTGTTTTATTTAGTTCACCATAATAAATAAGTTTATATATGACACATTTTATTCCTAGACAGTGACTTATCCAGCCTCTGAAAAGTGTGAATTAATTTACCCAAACACCATATCATATTTTTCCTATGATTTAGATAAGAAGTTTAAAACAGTCAATTGATTTAGTTATATTGTAATAATATCCTCCTATATTTTGCCATAGCTCTTTGTTCACTGCAGCCATTTTATTGATGTTTTTTAGATAAAAACAAATCTGGAAAAAATTGTTGGCTATTATCTTGACAATTATGGAATGATAAAACAGATTTTTCATATTCATGTTTGTGTTTATTGTAATGGGTTAATGAAATTATGTTTTTTGAATTAGTGTGTTCTTTAACTCTGTGAAACTCTAATCAAACGTTTTGATCAATGTATTTTTAATTGCTGAAAAGCATGTAAGGGATAATTGATAGATTTAGAACAAGTTTTAATTTGAAGTTGTCAAATATGAAAACTGTCATTATTTTCTTTTTAAAGAAAAAACATTTTATTACTGAATTTGAAAAATTTTCTAGATTTTTGTGTGTGTGATCTCAATTTTTGTTTCCATTTTTTTCTTGTCTCTAAGCTCAGATACAGCTTAGTGGATTTTTCTAAGGATGGTGATGACAATGATGATGATGATGATGATGATGATAATGACGATTATAAATGTGTTTAACCAGTTAGGTTATTTGAAGAGTGCTACATTATACTATGGTATAGGTGGAGAACTTAATGTGAATAAAGGGCCATTTTTCACTTGCCGTTGGTCTATGGACTATATATTACTAAAGCTACATTTGAAAAAGAAAGGAAACTAAAAATGTTGCTGGCATTAATAATCGAAGAAAACAAGAAATGTTATAATTATTCAAATCTCATTACACATATGCTGAATTTTAATCTTTGTTTCTGTCATACTACTTATTTTCACAATTTGTTTATGGTGAACATGGATTTATATACTCTTTTTATTTCCATTAATTATCTTAATTCTTAATTCTCAAAACAAAGCTGTGAAATAGGGACTACTTTATCTCTGCATTTTATAGATGAGGAAAATGAGTTGCAGGAGGATAAATGACTTTCCTAGCATCTCACAGCTAGTTGATGCAAAACAAATATATGGACTCTGGAATTTTGGCTGCAGGATTCATGTTTTTAACCACTTAACTATGTTTCCTAAGAGTTAATAGGCCTTTCATAGAAAACAGTTCCAAAAAGAAAAGGTTGCGAAGCATGAGCAGACAGGAAATTGAATGCTGAAATGGCCAAGATGTGTTGTTTTGGAGAATCTGTTTTCCTATTCCACTAAGCTCTAAGACTTCTAAACTGCTAAAGTGATTAATGGACAATAAAACTGTTACTTGATTCTTTCATACATACGTGTACATATGTGCCTAAAACTGTATCCACTAGGATAGATAAATGGGTAATTTTTTTTAAATTTATTTTAATCTCTATGGCTTTCATTAGGGGAAAAGATATATTAGTTTACGAAATGAAGAAGGAGAAAAGGAAAAATATGTTAGCGATACACGTCACTAAAAGATGAGGAAAAGAACATTTTTTTTGATAGAGGTGGGTTGAGGGGATAATGAGGGCAGATAAGAGTAGCTACAGAGTAGGAAGGCAGTTCGTGGAAGAAAGAACAAAGTAATTTAGAAATATTTCTATGGGCTCTGGGTTTATTTTAGTTTGGGTACATATTTGTAAAAGAATAGAATTTGTTGATAAATTATTTTGGATCTTATAAATGCACTCTAGTTTTGAACTGGATGAGGAACACACAGAGGCATATACACATCGAGAACCAGACACGACTATCCTCCCTGGGAAAACCTCTATTTCTGCTTTAAGCCAACACTGAAATATACATATTAGCAATGTTGGAAACGAAACACATTCTACATGACATGACTGAAAAAATCTTAATTTGAGTGAATACGTTGTTGAGTATACTGGAAATAGAGATCTCTTGTTTAAACAAGAGCACATCTCCCGTTTAAGATCCCATTAGACATATATTTCATACCAGCTCTGTCAGGGGAGCCTTCCCACAATGTAATTTAAATGGAAGTCCTTCCTTACATTTCTTTTCCATGCAGAGCACTTTAGCTTATGCTCAAATTCCTTAATCCCAGGTCTTGATTGAACCACTAAATCAGAAACTTCTTTGAACTATTTTACAATGATAATTATCCAACAAAATGACCTGAAATGGCATTATTAAGTATTAAATTACATCTGGCCGTATTGATATGTAAACTTAAATTTAATATATAAGTAAATATATATAAATTATTTTCTCAATGAAATATTATGTATATAATATTTTAATGTAAATAATATAATTATAGTATTTAAGGTTTTTTTTTTTTTCCCCCTGAGAATGCTAAGAAACAAAGTTTTATAGTTATATATCCTTTAATTAAATCTTTGGTTTTATTTAAATGAAATACTTAACATTTCAAATAACTCTATGTATCTTTCATAAATGAAGCCAATCTAACATCCTTTTAAGTACTAATGATAACTCATTTTCAATGATTAAAGCTATATTTGATATACTGATCGCTAATATTCATATAGTCGCTTTTAAAATCAGGAATAAAAATGTCTGTCTATGTGTTTACAAAGATAGTGATATACAAGCTTTTATCTTCAAGGGTTTTTTTTTTTTTTAATGAACATGAAGATACTTTAAAGTAAGGTAAACTATTAGAAATGTTTTGTTAAGTCTGTTGAAGCAGTCGATTATTAGGAAGATTGGACTGGATTAGAAACCACACTATGAAAGAAACATTGTTTTGCATTAAAAAGGAAGATTGCCATGCTCATTCTCATACAACTTTTAATGATTTCAAATATGTTTCCAGGCTGTTGTAATATTTTACGTTGTATCTTAGTATCATAAGAACACTTATCATGAGATCTACCTTCTCGACAATTAAAATTTTTTTTTTTCTTTTTATTACAGTGACATTGGTTAACAAAATCCAGTAAGTTTCAGGCATACAATTCAACAGTAAGGCATGTATATATATATTGCATTGTGTGTTCACTGCCCACAGATTTCTTTCTGTCACCATATATTTGATCCCTTTTACCCCATATACCTCCTCCCTCCCCTCTGGTAACCACTAGTCTATTGTCCAGGTCCATGAGTCTTTGCTTGTTTGTCCTGTTCGTTTGTCGCTTTTAGGTTTATATCCCACATATAAGTCATATCATGTGGTTTTCGACTTTTTCTGTTTGGCTTTTTTCGCTGAGCAAGATTATCTGAAGATCCATCCATGTTTTCACAATGGCAGCATTTCGTCTCTTCTATGGCTGAGTAATATTCTATCGTGTATATGTACCAGAAAGGAAAACCTCTTCAGTAAATGGAGCTGAGAAAACCAGAAAGGCACCTGCAAAAGAATGAAACGAGTCTGTTGTTTATCACTATACACCAAAATTAACTCATAATGGATTAGGGACCTGAATATAAGACCTGAAACAATAAATTGCATACAAGAAAACATAGGAACGAAACTCATGGACCTTAGACTTAAGTATATAATGCATTATTGTTGACTACATGTACATGTTGTACAGCGGATCTGTAGGGCTTATCCATCTTGCATAACTGAAGCTTTATGCCTGTTGGTTGGAAACCACCCATTTCCGTCTCCCCTAGCTTTAGACAACCACCATTCCACATATGTCTATGAACTTGACTACTCTAGATACCTCACAGAAGGACTTGTCTTTCTTCGACTGGCTTATTTCATTCATCATAATGTCCTCCAGGTTTATCTACATTGTCATGTATTACAGACTTCCTTTCTTTTTAAAAGTGGAATAATATTCCATTATATGCATATATAATTTTCATAATCCATTCATCTGTGACGGACATTTAGGTTGTTTCCATATCTTGGTTACTGTGAATAGTGCTGTAATGAATATGGGAATGCTAATATCTCTTCGATAGACTGATTTTAATTTTTTTGGATATATACTCTGAAGTGGAATTGTTGGATCATATAGTAGTTCTACTTTTAATTTTTTGAGGAACCTCCATACTATTTTCCATAACAACTGTTATATTCTTAAAGTAGTAAAAATACTAAAAAATAATACAGAAAGAGATAAGGCATTTTTTTCTCTCCATTTTATAGATGAAGAAACAGAGGTAGAGTTTAAATCACTTGAACAATGTCATAAGGCCACTGAGTGACAGAGCCATAATACTAAGCACACATTCTCTAATGTAAAGTAATATGATTAAATATTTTATCTATTTTCTCATCAAGGTAAATTCTAATCACCACCATTATATCACTATCACTGACCCCAAATGAGAGGAAAAAATGAGACATGAAAAAATAATGTAGGATTCTGTATAACATACTTAGCTCTACAAATACACTGAGATTAATATCTTAGCTCGCAAACAAATATATCACAGTTTAGACACTATCGATTAAGCACCAAAGATACATGTAAGTGCTTCATTTAGAATAGGCCTTTCTAAATGAAATCATGCCTATTCCTCTGGATAAACCTAGTCAGGGTCCACATTAGATCAAAATTTGCATAACTCAGGACTAAAAGTCAGTGGGTTTTTTTCTAAAAGCCGTCAAATATTATTTAACATTTGAAAACAATTTGACTGAATTTTTAAAAATTTCAAGAAGCTGTGTATTTCTTTTGTTGATACAGTCACAAATGTAAAAGCTGATATGTTTTAAAGCAGCAAAATATGGCTTATATTATGTACCATTTTCTACATGCTGTGTTACTTTGTGTATTCTCTTCAGACCTCTAAAAGTGCCATTGAGTGAGTGAGTGATTGGCAGTTTTACATTCATAATTGACCAGTATTGAAAATGTAAATGAAAGAAAAATATAAGATGTCAGATGGTGATAAATTTATAGTACACTTTTTTTTATGTAATGTTCTATAACTGAAACAATATTTGAAAGAAATTATCTTTGAAGAAATTTTTCCTGCAGTCACGCATATGGATCATTCTCCAAATTACCTTTGTTAACATTTTATTGAAAATGAAATACTTAACACTTTTACTAATATTAACCCTTCAGTACAACAAGTAGTACTTTTATTATGATATTAATATTGAGTACACAAGCATCTGGAAATAACTATGCTTGAAAATGGTTCTGCTATAAGACTCTGGTACTGCATAATAGTTTCGTGTAAGTTTTTTAAAATTCTTAATCAATGTAGATTTTAAAAGCTGAAAGAGAAGGAAAACAAAGAAACAAACAAGCAAACATACCCGAACCTCTAAAGCTTGAGCTAGTCATCTCCCACAATCTTTGTTACAGCTCCTACATTCTAGAAGTTTTCAGAACCTAGATTTGGATGGGGTTTCTTAGGGAAGCTATGACAGCAAAGGAACTGGAATCAAAAACCCTTGGCTGCTTTTCAGTTTATACATGAAAAATAAAGGCCACTGGACTTTTAAACTCTTCATTTGCTATTTTGGTTATTGCTGTTTGTTTGTTTGTTTGTTTGTTTGAAAAACAATATATTACCTTAAGCTAACCTCGATATTATTATTTCTTTATGGACTTTTTATTCTGTGCTCTACTCTACTTTTTGTAGACAATGAGATAAAAATTTCATTGGGGAATTAAAACATACCCTGGGCCAAAAATAATATTTCAAAACTCTATTTCAGGGAAAAATGATCATGATGGAATCTTTTTTCTACTCTACATTGACCCATGTGCCTTAACCTTTGTCAAATAAGTTGTAGTCTACAAAGTAACAGTAATTTTACATAGTACATAAAAAACTATTTTTCCAGTCAGTGAAGACACAGTAAATCAAAACAAAACAACCGAGGTCATTGCTTTGTTTTCCAATGTCCCATTAATTCCATCCATCAGCCATAGGTTGGTACCCTAACCCTGTATAGAGACCTTGAAAATGTGAATATTTATTTTCTTAAATTTTAGAAATGGAGTTAGTGTAAATGGAAATGTGCAAATAAATCACCAGTTTTTCAAAAAAAGAAAAAGATAAAACAGCAAAGTCTATAATATAGATTGATGAAGAGTATCACCCAAAAGATGCTACTTAAGTGAGCATTATATGTACACACAGGTAGGTGTTCTTGAAGATTTAATCCTCTACTCGAAATGTACAAGTCCAAGTTAGTAAATGCCTTAGACCCCAAAGGACATGTGATTCCCTGTGGTTCTAATACTGCGACAGCTGCACATAAATAAATAAATGCTTAAATATTCAATTGTTTGACAGGTCTCACATTTGCTGAAAATCAGCATTGCAATATCAAGCAAGGATTAATATTTTTCTAAGCATACTGAACTCTCAAACAATGATTTTTGAGAGGCTTACTCACAAAATTCTAACCGGTTCTAAGATTTTATGATTTAGTGAGTTAGCTAACACTCAGTATATTACAAAGGAGGTCACATAATGTAGTCACAGACTTAAAGCTGGAAAAAAAGTTAATCATGCAGGAATCAGAGAACACTGTTAATATCACAATTAGTCTTTCTCAAATGTTGGCTATAAGACATTAGAAAATTTTTGTCGAGTTAAAAATACTAAGATATAAAAGGTGGTGATTTAACTCATAAGTAAAGTCCTTGTAACAAATGTCTGGAAAAAATTTAAGCAAGCAAATTTGTGACTTAATTCGATGAGGAAAAAAAAAAAATCCCAAACAGAACTATCATTAATTAAATATTTTGAAAGCAAAACTGAACAGTTTTTACTTTGACATCACTAAATTTTACAGACAGGAAAAGAAAAAACCCTACTGATTAATGATGATCTTAACATGGATAAAATTGTAGTCTCCATCACATGGCTGTTGATCATATTTCCCATTTTTAAAAACCATGAGGTAAATAGAAGCTATTTTGCGTTGGTAGATTTTTAAATGTTTTCAATAAATTAGCAGGATAGTAATTTAGTATTATTATTTTCAAAATTCTGAATTTAGTAGAATATACACATTTTATGGTGAAACAGAATGAGGTATTATTTTTGATATAAATGACTTTTTAAAATATTTAGACAAAAAATAGTGAGCATATTTTATTATATTACTAATTTGGTAACTAGGTTCTGGCTTAGCTGCCACTAATATTTATTATTAACTATTTACTATTTATTAGGACATCTTTTTTTTTTTTTTAATGTATGTGATGCTTCTTCACACTATGTACTTTAAAGATCTGGCCGAGATGTGTATGCCTACATGACGACATCAAAGGTAGGCCTTAACACAAGTAATCTTGTAAGAACACAAATTAGCCACAGAAATCTCTCATGCCTAGACAAGAATATGATTTTTTTCTTTAAGAATTTTTAAACTCTTAGCAATACTTGAGATATTTGATGATAATCCATAATATATATAATCAAAATAATTTTATTACTTGCCATTTTTAAACAAAATTCAACCAAGTAAATACAAAGATCTGTTTTCATTGAGCAATTTATGAATCAAGCAACATCACATATAGCAACTAGAAGGTGTCTCTTGGGGGTTGTACAAAATTGAAGGTTAAGGTTTTTATAGGAAAACGGGTGGGGCAAGGGAACTATTAACAGAAGAAAATAAAGGAATATTCTGGGCCCAGACAGTTTTTCTTTGGGAGAAGAGAGTGAGAGTTTTTATCATGCAAATTGCCTCTTCTTTCTGTATGGGGATAGAGAGGGAGCATGTGACAGATTATCTTACTGGTACTTAACCAGAAAACTTCATATTGATTAATTAAGATTGTGTTTCTGAGAGAGGTTGAAACTGCAATTATATCAAATTTGGTATCATGGGTTTTTAGCAATAGTGACACCGTTTGGGGTCTGTGTTGTTGTTTTTCTTTTTCTTTAACGCAATTAAAGTTCTTTTCTCAACAGATGATTTAATGGGAGTATATGTTTATCTGTAAATATTTAAAAACACTACCTTGCAATAATAGTAAGAGATATACACATTTAAGTTACATTAAACTAAATATCATTACCGAACTCAAAGGGTTTGTTTGCTTGCATGCGTCAAAGATCAATGAGACAAGAACAAGAATTTGCAGCAAAAAAAAGTAGAGGTTTATTTGAGGAAATAGCATTAAGCCTGGAGACACAGGTGAGCTGGTGCTCTTAACACCCGGTTCTTCGATGGTCTCTAGGGGATAGGTTATATAGGGGAAAAATTATTAGTCCTAGTAGCTAAGGGAGTTGAAGTCATGGGCTCTACTGATTGGTCAGGGTTAGAGTAGGAGGCAGTTGATCATTGCATCATGTCCTAATGTCAGCCATGGTCTAGTTCTGTCTGGATTCAAAGGAATGTTGCTGGTAGAGTCATTTCCCCTTCACGTGTCTGCAGCTGAAACACACTGAGGTCAAGACGTCATCTTTAGTTTGACCAAAACTCTTTCTGTGGTCAACAGAGCTGAGGCTTTGTTCCTAAGATTGTCGGATGCTGACCAGAATCTGATATCCTATGGGCTTAATGGTTAAGGGAGTACATGAGCAGAATGTTCAAGGTAGAAGGATGAGGAAAGAAAAGAAGCGAGTGAGTCGTGCTGCTATTAGACTATACAGGCCAGTCTGAATCAAGGAGGAAGAGAAGAGGAAACATCATCTTAAAGAAGATAAGTTTTTGCATGGTTACATTTTTTTATGTACAGCTTATAAATTTATATTTGTATATTAGATACTTATGGGTTTGGAAAGAGCTGGGTATTCAGATGTACTTTTAAATAAGATAGTAATTCTTTTAAATATTTTAATTAAATACAAATTTATTTTGACTGATTCACTTTTTAACTTAATAAGTGTATAAACAGGCCTCTTCATTCTTAGTATAGTGTTATTCACACATATAATGCTGACCTTTTTAAATTAATGTAAACCACAGTCATTATGTTTAATATTTAAAACCTATCACCTAATCAGCCTAATATTCTCATTCCCACATAACGTCACTTGAGAACCAATTGCCACTGCTAAGAAAAATCTAAGAGCACAATTTTACAATTCTGAAATCTCATCTCGACGAATGTGTATGTACTTTCAAAATATCATCCTTACTTAGATTTTCAAATCAAGGTTTATCTAAAAAAGCATCGACTAGAAACTACTCAAGTAAAAAAAAAAAACATGAAGTGATCAGAAGACAGGTAAGCAGAAAATACTGAAAGGAAGAAATTCCACGTGAGCAGCACAAAAGCATTGTGTCAAGCATGAAAATACTGATGGTCTCTTCGAAAGCATTATTCTGAAATTTTTAAATTAATGAAAATAGAAATAGTTATGTGTGATGTTGAAGGTAGGGTGAAAGACAGATAAATTCAAATTATGTGAGGTGTGAAAAGTAAGAAATGTTTTAAAATCACAAAACAAAGAGTTGCAAATATTTTGGTTGGCCGCATATCTGTTTTCCTCAGTTCTCATCTCAGTATGGCAACTCCATTTTGTGGTTGGAGTCATCCCCTTTTCTGTTCTCCCAACACTAATATCTAATCTGTCAGCAAATCCTGTTGTATTTATCTTCAAAACATATCCAAAATATAACTATTTCTCACCAACTCCTCCATGACACCATTATCTCCTACTTGAACAAGTCTCTGTGTTGGTCTCCCAGCCTGACTACTCCTAGTCTTGCCCTTACAGTCTGTTCTCTATAAGGTGGTCAAAATGGCCTATTTTAAATCCAAATCAGATGAAATTTTTCTTCCTCTTCTAACCTTCAAGAGCTCCCAATCTCAGCCAGAATAAAATTCCATGATGTGATCAGCCTCACCTCATTGTGAAATCCTCTGTGCTTGATTTACTGTTTTTCATTCCTGATGATTTCCGTTTTTTTCCCTCAAACTGAGCATGTTACTGCTCCAGGGAATTTGACTGGGTTTTACCTCTGTTTAGAGAGTTCTTCCCACTTGTATGCAAATGACTGGCTTTCTCACTTTATTCAACTCTGCTCAAGCATCACATCATCAAAGAGTCATTCGCTAACAGTGGTTTGCATAAAGGTACATACTTATCAGTGTTCCTTGATGTCCTGTATTGGTTTTCTATCACTGCGGTAACAAATAACCTCAAGTTTGGTGGCTTAAACAATGCAAATTTATTATCCTACAGTTCTGTAGGTCAACATTCTGATATGGGTCTCACTAAACTAAAACCAAGGTGTTGGCAAAGGCTATGTTCCTTCCTTTCCAGGAAACAATGTTTCCTTGTGTTTTTCACCTTTTAGAGACTAATCGTATCCTTTGGTTCATCCATCTTCAAAGTCAGTAACCATGTGTTGGGTCCTTCTCATGTTGTCATCTCACTGGTTCTGTTTCTCTTTTTTCAAATCTCTCATTGACCTGAAATGTTCTCTGCTTTTAAAGACTCATGTGATTACATTGAGTCTGCCAGAATCGGGCAGGATAAACTCTTCATCTCAAGATCCTTAACTTAATCACATCTGCAAAGTCCCTCTTGCTGTGTAAGGTAATATATTCAAAAGTTTCAAGGATTGGGGTGTGGACATCTCTGGGTGCCCTTTTACTGCTTATCTCACCTTTTTACCCTGCTTTATTTTTACCTGTAGCTCTTATCACCATCTGCAGTATTACATGCTCTTATCACCATCTGCAGTATTACATGTTTATTTGCTTCTGTCTTTTCCCCTTTAGTTGAATGCACATTTCTTGAGAACAAAGACTGAATATTTTCTTTACTGTTGTATCCCCAAGGCCTAGAATAGTCCCTGGAATAAAGAAGTCATTAAAGAAATATTTGTCCAATGTATAATTAAGTCAGGTATATTTAATAACTTAAATATATATTTATGACTAGGAATAGTAAATTCAATATTGAAATTAAGAAATATTATTCAAGAAATTTGTGATTTCATTTAAATATAAGAATAGAATTTACAGGTGTAGTGAAATAATATATATGTTTTCATTATAGCAATCTATCTGCAAACCACCACATTTCCCACGCCCAACCAAGAAATTTTAGGTTAAGAAAAATTACCAAGTCCTATATAAAAAGTTTGTAACCATATGAAACTTTTGTTCTTTAAAAGAAACAAAACATACAATAGTATATCAGTTGTTAAACTAGGTCACCCCCCAAAGATTCCAAAGTGTATGTGGGCAGGGGGGTCACTAGGAAAAACAAATGAAGTCTAAACATTTCATGCTAAGGGAATTGTACATCAGCATCTTCTAATTAAAAAGTGTTAACACTCATTAAGAAAATTATCATCTGAATTCATTACCTTTACCATTGGTCATAGCCTGATTGTTTACATTTAACTTTTGACTATGTTCTATTTTTGAGAGATTGCATATAAACAAAAGTTTACATACTAATTTCTATTGGTTTCACTACTGGGCACAGTCAATTGTGCCTGCACTATAGACTGTATGCTAATAAGAACACAAAGAATAAAAGATAACACGATATTTTTCAAAGCTCTATAATTAATATCTGCAATATACTTCCCTTTATGATAGCCAAGCCATTTATATCTATGACTATATACTGTGCTAAATTTAAATACATTCACATATTACATATGGTTCACATAACTCTGTTAATACTGCTAATACAATAAAATTTTAAATTTTCTGATCTTTATGTGGTTGTCAACTTCATAAACTTTTTGGTGGCTTCTATTCATGTGTAATTTTCTTTATTAAGAACAAATATGAAAATTAATTGACAAATTATACAGAGAAGCAAAGACAGAGACACAAGAATGAATATAGAATTGTATGAAAAATAATAAGATAGTGAATCATAAACTTATATTTAGCATAGTCCCCTTTATTCTCCATTTTGATTTTATTGAGGGGAAGCAGTTCATTGAGGTGGTAACAACCATCTGTCCTAAGCCAGGCCAGAAGCCTCCAGTGATGCGGCCGAGCTTGGAGGCCCAGCTATCCTGGGACTTTGATTCAAAATCAGGTTTTTTTTTCCCCAGGTCTTCTAGGCACCTGCATATCCTTCTCAGTTTGGGCATTCTCTCTTTAATACTGTTCTCTCCCAACCCCAGTGCAAGATATAAGGAACTGAAAACATCTAGACTGATTAATATTAGAATGAGAATGAACTTATTTAAAAATGTCAAATAAGTGTGGAAGATTTGAAAAGGGATGTGTGAGTGAGAGAGGAGACAGCTCAGAATTAAGATAGAGAAGGGAATTATTTTTTTAAAAAGAGTAAATAGTAAGGTTTAAACATACTTTGATGATTACGGTATTCTAAATATCATGTCTATACAAACATTTAAAAGTTTTAGGGTTATTAGAATGTTACTCGATATGAGATGATATTGATAGTTTTGCATGTTAAAACACTTTATGTTTAGCACTACTTATTTTGTTAAATAATGTTGTTTTCTTGTTTTTCTTAAATATTGATGATATTTTTTCTTTAGAGAAAAGCCATTTTACTATTCTAGAATGATGACAAATAACAAAAGTAAAGTTGATAACTCATTTAAAAAATTTCCACTCTTGGGACAATATTTATAGAAACTAACTCAGAAATTTCACAAATGTTTGTTTTTATGATGTGATTTGTTTCTTAAGTTTAAATTTAATATTTTAAACCAGGCAGTAATTGAACTGCTAATTATTTTAACAAATCACTTATATTTTGCTTTTGACTGTGTATTTTTTGCAGACTTTTAATTCATTTGCATTAATTGAGTTAGGATAAAAAATGCAAAATGTTAAGCCACTATACTTAGCTTGAGATCTTGTATCTAGTTGAATAGTTACTGTATCAATTAAATGATGAAATTTATGAAATATAAATCTTTATCTAAAAATAAAACTCTTCTAATTAAAGTGCATTTATTTTGGCTGTTGGTTTAACTGTGGACTGAATCAGATTATGTTTAAAAAACTCTAAATACTCGATAACTATTGGTAACTTTTCAGCCAAACAGTATTTTGTTGCAGGGACCATGATAAAACATATATATATTTACATAAAAATTACACAATGGTATAATTCAGTATATGGATAATTTCAACACAGTTGCCCGCACTCCCCCCACCACCATGATTTTCCTACATGTGGTCTGATATCAAAGAATTAACAAAAGGTTCAAGAGTTGTTTCATGTTGTTTTGTTTGTTTTATTTCGCTAGTGCTGAAAAGTTGACAAACATTAAAGTACTTTCACAGGGCTAGAAAGATATAACTTTAGACTCATAATGGTAGTTGAAGTACATTTTGCTCTATTCCAATAACCTATAGCTTGAGCAAGATGTTCTTAGGGAAGCAAAATGCATACGAGCATCTGTGCATGATACATCTGATAAATCAGAAGTCTGCTGTGGTCGTGGTTACAAATACCTGCAATAATGGAACTCTTGGCCAATTAGGCGCTAGGAGGGCATGATTTAAATGTTACCTGGCAACACACACAGTGATTTCTTCTAAAAGTCACTGGGGTAAAGGGTATGGCGTCATGTTTCTAATTTCACCTCAAGCCTTACCTCATCTAAGGAGTTTTCCCATCCTAACTCCTCTCCTTACTTGTCCCCCTAGTTAGGTCAAGACCCTTATAAGCTGCAATACAATCAAGTTCCTTCCTTCAGAGCACTTATCACAGTGAACAGTAATATAATCATTTGTGACATTAAACAATTATTCTTTTCTCCTATTAGAGAATGAGCTGTATGTGGTTAAGAGCTGAGTAGATATTGATTACCATCACATCCCCAGTGCTGAGCAAAATGTATGACACATTAGCAGCTCAATAAGTAACTGGAGAATAAATAGCCGAATACATGAATGAATGAAATTTTACCTACTGATTACATTGAGGCCTTATGCCAATGCCTTGACACTAGAGATCAAATGTTACAGAGTCAAACTCAGTTTAACATGAGTCAAGTACACTTTATTGTCCTTGTTTACTAATGACAAATAGATTTATCAATGTGTTTGTCTGTTAAATGTCAACATTGATTATTGTCCAAACATCCACCTATGACAGGACCTTTCTACTTCATGAGTGACATCATACTTCATCAGCATTATCAGCCAGTTTTAAGCAGATTCGATACAAAATCATGTGCCCTGATACAAAATGAAAATGTGGAGCCCCTTGTTCAAAAATTATTTAAAAATTAAAAATGCACTAGCAGGCCATTAAATCAAAAATGAGCCTCTTCTAAGTGTGGGGCTCTGTGTGACTACACAGGATATACACCTATAAAGCCAGCCCTGTCAATAGAAAGAAGACATTTTGGGGTTCCTGTAGTTTTGGAATCTGATTTTATAAAACTTCTCCTCCTCCTCCTGTTTTGTCTTATTGTTTCATTTCCTCTTCCTCATTCTCTTCCGTAATGTCACATGAAGGATTACATAGGGGTGAGTGTAATCACAAGAGGATCTGGGATAAAGACAGACATTCGTATGCAAAGCAAGCTCCCGTCCTCAATGGAGATTATAAGAAAGGAATTCAGAACTCTTCTTCCTTCTGGTCTGTTCTCTTGGTAACTCTGGCGGGACTTTGTTTAATCAACATGCTGCTAGGACGGAGCATCATGGCTGGGCCTTTTTACTGCCATCCATCCCCTTAGCATGTTGACTGCTGAAATGAAAAACCAAAGCTGACATTCATCAGAGTCGTAATTCTCTGTTTGGAAACCTCGAGAGTAGCTACTTCTACATTCATCACACACTTGGCAAAATTCCCTTCTTTCTTCCCCTTCATTTACTTTTGTGTATCACTTGTCTTCATTACTGTCTCTCTCATTAGATGGTTAAATCCTTGTTCAGCCAGGACCGTGATTATAGCTCTCCCTCCCCCACAATCTCATAAATAGCACAATGTTTTGCAGTGATTCTGCATATAATATGTATGTGTTAAAAATAATAAGTGATTGCATAAACAAATCTCTCATTTGTAAACCATGAGTTTGAAGTCAGGGTTTCTTTCTTTTCTAGATTTCTTTAAAGCAACTGTACGCCAGTAATTCTCAAATTGTAACTGAGAATCACCTTCAGACATACGAAACACAAAACACTGACAACTCCCATAGTTTTCAGTTTGGTGGGTCTGAGACAGGACCTGAGGATCTGCATTTAGAACAAGGACTCAGGTGATGCTCATGTTGTTGGTCCATACACTGTGTTTTGAGAACCATTGTTCCAGACATTAAAGAAAACATTACTCAGTGACACTCACTAAAGCATGATAAAGAAGGCTTTATTTAAAGGGTTCATTGTGATGGATATAGGAACCACTGCAGTGAGTTTTGCAATGGGGAAGAGAGATTGGGCTCGACTCCAAATACAGCATAGGCAGGTGGGAAAGTGTAGCCAAGGAGCAGAGTGGGGATCAGTGGATGGAAAATTACTAAGAAATATCAGGAGTAAGAGGGCATTCTGGCTAAACTGACTTAACAGGGTTCTCGCTGAAGGCAGGACAAGAAGATCAAACATCACCTAGGGGATGATGGATCATGAGAAACCTGATCAAAAATTGAGCGTGATCAGATATTGAGAGTGGGGATTCTGGTTACACTGATTTAGCAGAATTCTTGCTAAAATTGGACAATGCAGAGACAAAAATGGAAGTCCACGAGTCAGGCCTAGTTGAAAAAGAGTTTAGGGGACCATGAGTAAAGCTTGGTCCATGAGAGTCTCTGTCACAGGCCATATAATTGCCTCTATAGGTAAAATAGCCATTTGCAGAATTTCCCTCAGGGTGACCATGTGCTGGGTGGAGGCCAGTTTTCCAGCTGACATTTCTCATTGGACCAATAAATAATAATCTTGGGAGACAATTTTCCATATGTTTCACTTTTCCGCACTAACTGCTCTTTTCTTTAAACTGTCTTTGCAAGGACATCTGTACAGGAATATCCTCGGATGATGAGTTACTGTCCCCATCAGAGTAGAAGGATTTTTATACTACACAATAAAATAGAGATAATTTCTCCCTTTGGAGGGAAGTTCAGACAGTTTTGTTCACAGTACATTTTATAATGAGCAGGTTTCTCTAAGCATGGTGTCCCTCAGGTAAGATATGCAAACCCACAGCAGGTGCAATATCTACCTGAGCTCACCTGGGGCATTGCCCAAATGAGATGTGATGGACAAAGAAAACTGACACAGATTTGATGGTCATGATGCTTCTCTGGTTCATGAGGTTCATGTCTTCTGCCAGCATTTATACCATGAAGATGTCAAGCTAATTTGATAGTTTACAAATAGAGTACAATATTATAAAATTAATTAACAGTTATTGACAAATACTATGAGAAGGAAAAGAGGAGGAAGAAAGAAATATTTTAAGATGGAAGAAATAAAATAATAGTTGTGTTTGTCTAGTCTTTTATAATACATATTTAATGTGTTTTAAAATATTGCCTTTTCTTAAAAAGATTCTAAGAATCCTTAGAAGGGCTTTTCAGTGACGATATTAATTAAAATGCTACTTTTACCACTGAGACTTAAATCTCTGCATTAACAATACAACTTCAAGTAACATATAAAAATAAAAGATTATTTTTTGTATGTTAAATGCAATTGCAAGCATATTAGACTTGTGACTTATTGTTTTTCACTATTTTTTTATTTGAAAGATTTTTCTTTCATTCACTTTCTCAGACATAAAGTTAAATCACAACCAGACAATGGAAAATTCATTCCTGATTATTTTCACTTCGCCAATGTTTCAAAATTTAAAATAGGCCATTAACCTTATTCAGGAATGGATGGAAACAGATTTAGTAAGAATTTACTCTTCAATCAACATGAGAATAATTCAACCTATTTTTTTTTCTGCCTTGCTAAGAAGATAGGATTCAATTTACTTGTAAATCTTTTCATATGTAACCATTTTTTTTTACATTACAATTATAGGGAGAAAAAAAAATGAAGCAGTGTGATTCAGGTTTGATCTAAGAAAGTTAAAAAAGCCAACCCTGACATTTATACCTAAAGTACACAGAACATGGTGGGTTCAAAGGAGAAGGGGGCAGGAGGATCAAAATTAAGATCACACGTTCTTTAATGAATTCTGATTGGTTTTCAAAATAATTACATTTTTTTTGAAACATTACTGGCTGTTTATACGCTCATCTTTCCCTGGCTCAACCCTCCCTGGTCCCACTCCAAAACTGTATGATATAAGAGA
>NW_006432227.1:5756353-5791340 GCF_000325575.1 Pteropus alecto
CTTGAGATATGGTTAAATAATAATGGTAACAGATTACTCTTAAAAAAAATGATTTAAGTAACATGTCAGTTGCAGATAACAGAAACCACTCTAGCTACTTGAGGTAATTTAATAATAAGAAGAATAAATTATTTTTGAGTTTTAGATAGCAGTTTACAACTTGAATAGAAAGAGAAAGAGTAGGTGAATATCAAGACCACTTTCAGCCTCCCAAATCACACATCCATTACTGTGGTCCAAACAGCTGCAAACACAGCCTAAATAAGGTAAGGGTGACTGCAAAACTATGCTTCTTCAGCTATAGTGGCCAAATTAATTTGTGGGTCAAACAAACTATACCAAATTATTTTTCTGCCAATGTATTTGTGAAGCAGTGTAGACATTCTCTGCTATCTTCTTATAGCCATAGAGAGAATTAGGTTTGATTAACTTCTCGTTATAGTAGAAATTGATATTATCTCTAATACAATTAAAAGGAACCCAAGAAAGTGTGGCTGGGAAGAAATTGTTTCAAAACAAGTGTGTAGCCATTTAACAAGTGACACCTTAAGGATTGATGTTCACTGTTTAGCAACAGCATAACAACTTTTAGGCATATAATTCCACATGGAATGGAAGGTCATTTTATTTAATTGATTTTAAACGAATTGAGTCTTTCACATTTGCAAGGAAAGGAATCAGCCTTCAGAGGGTCCCATTATTATAATGATAGAATGTCCTATAGTTTATTAAGTGTTTTATGATTATAGTAAGACATTTTATCTGTGCAATTTTACATTTACTTTTAAAAGTATAGAGGTATATTTTTTAAAGTTTTTATTAGTTTTATTTGCTTATAATATACGTGTGGCCTTTCCTCACACTGAGGGACACTTTTGTGAAGCACTGACCCATTCATCCCATTCATACAGAGCTTACTGTGTATTTTTGTGACTTTTCATGGGTTACCATTTCCTGACCTTGGTGACTATAGGGAAGCTTTATCTAATTCACAGGACTACTTTGCATTAAATTTCCAGAGAAAACTTCAAAATAAAGAAATTTACAGAATCCTAAGTTAACCCATTTATAGCGTGAAATAAAGAAGGAATTGAGAAATAATATTGTTTAATTAAACAGAACTTATCAGAGGTTTTAATGTTTAGTCAATATTCTGTTTTTTTTTTTTAATTTTAATTTGTATTTCAAAGCTTATATTCAACAAGATAGCACAGGAGTCTCTCTTTTACAAGGAATATATTAAGGCAAATGGGATATGTTTTAATGCACTGTTTAAATGCTCTCTCATATCTATATCTACAACTCCTGAACTTTGGAATACATAGATTTTTTTTTATCATTTATTGAATACATTACCTGATTATAAAACAGAAAATGCAATAACTGGCAATACCATTGTTTCATACTTGAAAATGTTAAAATATTATTAAAATTATATGCATGGATACCACAGATCTAATGACAAATATTTTTGTCTCTCATATAATGACACAATTTAAATTTTAGTCAAGAATAAATTTTTTTCACTAAAAAGTCATAAAATATGTGATTTATAGCTATGACAGCACTGTTGCTCTTTGTATCAATTCTGTCATCTCCTTCTCTAATAGTATAAATCACTTTAGGCGGGCAAATAGCTTTCGAGAGTAAATACTACATTTTCAAGCCTGCCTTGCAACAATTTGTGGCCAAGTGTCTTATTTCCAGCCAAGGAGATCATAGAAGATTCCAATGGGAAGGGAGCATTCTTTCCTTCTTCATTTTACTTCTCTTTCTAGAAAGCAGATGTGGGGGTGACCTCTCTTGCATCGTATACATAAGTTCAACTCAGGAATGGGAGATAGATACAACCAGACAGATACAAACTGAGTTTTTGAACACTACACAGAGCACAGCCATCATACCAACTCCAAAACTTACGTTAAGAGAAGAATAAACTTCTCTCAGGTTAAGAAACTATTATTTTGGGAATACCTTATTATAACATGTATTTTCATTAATAAAATATAATTTCCCATCTGATTCAGCCCTTCATTATTTTCTTAACCAGACCCATTTAAATGTAATCTAAACAACTCCCCATTTTTTGCAGCCATTTATTCTGAAACTAACCAACATACAAAAATAGTTAATCTTATAAGAGGACATCTTACGTGTGTGCACTTGACCTGCTGCACTTACACACCATATAATTTATATACAGAGTATGAAATTCCAAAATTTTTCTTAACAACCAACATTAATTTGTCTATGGCAATTTTACATTAAACACACATATACATCATGTTAACACATCACAGAAAAAAAATGAAATACTTATTTTGACTGAACTCTAAAGTTAAGGCACTCTGTTTAAAAAAAAAAAAAAAACTATGGGTGAATGATAGAGGTTAAGTATATGAATTCTACCTCTGTTATCACACAACTTTAACTGAGTCATTACAATTTTCCAGATCTTAATGCTGTCATGTGTAAAATTAGAATTTCAAAAGTCCCTTTGTGCTTAAATATTATATTATTGAGTGGAGATATTCGGTATTTAAAATATAAAACTAGTTGGTAACATCGGTCATATATATAACCTTGTGATCTTCTAAAACTTTTTTTAAGCTAATTTACAATAATCCTTCCCTTCCCCCCATTAAGATTCTTTCCTCTCCTATTATGCCAACAATATAAGGAGCCTACCGATGTTGGAATAATCAAATATATACCCAGGAGGTAGTATGCCATCTCTGAAGCAGTACTAAACTGGAATTATAAATATATAAAAATATATATTATGTATTTATATAAATATAAAATATAAACTGCCAGGACAGTTTTAAGTCTGTCATTAGTTTCCTTGTTTAAGCAAGTCATTTAGTATTTCTAAGCGGTATTATCTATTTTAAAAAATATTATGGTTGGACAAGATTATCTTTATAATTCTTCTCCCAGCTTTAAAATTATTGTATAGTATATTATTATTTTATAGTATGTTGATATAATTTATTTACTGTCAAATGGTATCTTCGTGTAGCCAGAAAAATATAAAGAGGTGCATTATTTCGTGGAGCTATACTGACATCCTTTGGTAAGGTTTTGGTTGATTCCAACCTAACGTAAAGGTTGATGAATAGAGAGATGGAGTTAGATGGTTGATTTGTAAATAGAACCACTCGGATGGATTTCCATCTGCTCACACACATTTGGGCATGAAACTCAAATCCCTGAGGAAAAAAAAAGTTAGGGGAAAAAAAGGAGTTTGTGTCAAGTCCAAAGTTTAAATATTTTAATGCATTAATGCGTATTTAAATTATGAATAAAATACTTTTATCTATAAAATATAAAAAAAGCAAAACAGATAAAATTAAGCAGACAAGACTGGCTCACGGACGTTCCAAAACGACGAGCAAGGTATGCTCTCGTAAAACAATAAACAACAAAAATAAGATATTTGGAGAATCAAGAAAAGAAAGTTCACCGAGAGCAAAGATAAAAATTTTAATCCGCAACAAAAAATCACGCTGGTAACGTGTCAGATCTGGTTGCAATTTGACTTGGCATTCCGTTAATACCTGTAGTTCGGTCGTCTGGCGTGAGGATGGTGCAGAAATATATATGTCAGAAGAAGAAGTATCTATTTAAAAAGAATTGCAAGAAGCAGTCCCGTTCCTGAGATTGTGTTACGGACACAGCCGGATTAGATTGGTCTGATTACCTTAGCCTTCAAACAGAGAGTCTTTCTGCCCCGGGGGGAGGGGACGCCTTTCATCCAAAGCCCTCCTCTCGGATGCGCCCTCCCCTCGCATTCACTTGCAAATCGCTGTGTGCTTGCAAAAGCCAGCGCTTCCCCAGTCTCCAACCTTCCCATGGCGAGTGCTGCAGCTCTATCAGCAGAACCTTTCTCTGCTTGTGAGGAAAGGCTTTTGCCCCCGCTCTCTTCCCCCGCCCCGCACCCTTTTTTTTCGGCCCTTAATCAGGAGCACTGAATGAAAGCCAATCAGAGAGAGCTCACCCCCCACCCCCCACTCCGTTTTCTTCGGTTCCCTGCCGTCCAGAGTTAAAAGTGATGCTGAGAGAAAGCTTGAGTTAGATTGAAGTAGAATCAGCGATAGAAAATAACAGCCGAAAACAAACAAAAAGGGGACATAGTGACAATTTCTCCAGGGTTCTTTTGGCTGGAACCAACTTCCGTTATCCAGAAGCTGATTTTTAAAAAAGGTAGGAAGACTTCATTTCTCTCTCTGTCTCTCTGTCTCTCTCTCTCTCAAAACTCTCTTAAGGTCTTTTATATTTTTTCCCTCCGGGGGAAAATGTTTGCTTTAAAGTTGTGTTTAGCAGTTATTTCCAAATAATTATCTTTACTACATAAATAAATTAATAAGCATAAAACTCTATATATTTGATTCTAGAAACAACTGTTTTGAATATCTACAGAGGTAATGTAAAACTGGATAAATTCTATATTTTGCTCAACAGTGGGTCATGATATTAGAGTTTATGAATTCATTCACTCTGAACAGATGCTAAAAATATATTATGGAGTGAAATTTGTCACGCTCATACTTTCTCATCTTTATTTTAAAAATCAGTTTAAGAGATAACATTGTTGCTGTGAACTCTAGCATCATCTAACATCACTTTGCATTCCATGTGAATGGATACACTCTGCGCTTATTCATAATCATAGTTCATTGTGCGTTTAATATAAAAAGAAATGATAGGCAGAAGACAGATTCCTTGAAATAGTCAATGGTCACTAAGCATCTACATAAATAAAATAGATTGGCGTTTATCAGAAATAGAATAGGCATCATTCCCATATTCATATTTTTTTATGTCTGAGTCAGAAGTATGAAGGGGGAAGAATGAAGGGGAGGGATTAAATTCACATAGTCAGCAGTTGCAGCATTTATTGTCTCTGCTGCAATAAAATCCATATTTTATGTGGTGTTAAATTAATGCAGCACATTGCAAGTCTAAATGCATGTTCCCAACAAGTAACTATTGATGGCACTGTAAGTATGGGCAAAAGCAGGAGTCTGAAAGTGTTTTTATGCCCTTGCAATAAAAACCTACCATCTCCTTATCATTAAAAAGGGGGGTCTACAGGTGCAATCAAAGACAAACATCATTTAAACACTGCCCTATCATCTTTTGCTTCCAAGAAAACCAGATCTATTTCTTAGAATTGTGGTTTGTCATTCCAGTAAAAGCTTCTGTTATCCAAAACTACGCATCAATTACTCTCAGCTGTTTGGAGATGCATTCTTTTTTTTCTTTTTCTTTTTCCTTAAAGGATCTATATTAAAAACAATCTGTCCCCCCGAAGCTGACAACTGTTTTACATCAATGCATATATAGACTTTCTCCCTACACACCCCTCTCTATCCTTCCTTAAAATGTAGCCACAAGAGCGTCTCTGTGGTGAATAACACTTGGCAAGAGTGTGCTCATTTTTTAGGTCTGGTATGGTGAGGATTTTTAATTAGTAGAACTTTCATGAAAACATTATGTCATTGACAAGAGCTCTAGGTTCATGTTTAGTTAAAGTGATAAAGAAAAAAGGAAAAGGTTATGTCATAGAGAAATAGGTAAATGATAAATTGTATAGATAATCTGCCTTGCTCTCCTTCTCTGCAATGTAAGTAACCTGGCATATATGTATTTAATGTGCAGTGTATAAGGAAATAGTGGTTTATTGGAGTGGAGAGGGTGACTGGATTGGAGAGTGAACAAATATAAGCAGAGTGTGTCTGTGGCTTAGGGACACATCAAATACAAATCCATTGTGATGACAAAAGCATAAAGAAATGCTTCTTTCATTTGCTTTTACTTTTTTTTTTTTTTTTTGGCTGTGTTTTTAAAGTATGAGTCAATGTCTACTTTCATTAAATTAGATACTTCATTGGTTTCAAATACTTTCTGCTAACAAACTGACTTCCCTGGTGATTGCATATGCCTTCCCGGCTCCAATCAAAGATAGAATTCCATTCACTTAGATGAAAAAAAAAATAGGGAAATCGGGAAGCATCATATAATCTGTATGACATCCACATGCTAATGCATATATGTGAGGTGGTTAAATTGCCTGGTACCTGAGCAGTGCTTCAGGTAATAGTCCTAGATGTTTATAAAAAAGTAGCTGTTTATTGACAAGAACAGTTATATACAGGTATTCAATTTAATATTACACTATAATATTTTTTTTTGCCTGCACTTGGATTTTCTTTTAAAAACAAGGAATAGAAAATTGTTTTTCTATCTAGAGATATATACATTTCAGACACATTACTAAGAAAATGTAATCTGAAGGAGGTATGATTTTTGTTGTTGAAAAAGAGAATATTAGAAACTGCAAAGATTAATTCCAAAATATGTGAACTCTGTTAAGATTCTAGGGTGCATTTCTTGATCTTCACTTAATTTCTTGTATAAACAAGTAGCTGGGGCAGAGTATATATTATCTGTGGGATTTCTGTACATATGACTTATTTCTTCTGTTTCTTAACCTACTTTGCAGCAAGCGATAACACCGTGTCCTGGAATATGTCATTTTCATACCAAATCATTCCGCTAGGCTGCAGCACAGGAGCAGTAGTTCCGATGATGCTTATTCAGCAGCAAAGTGAACTGTATTTTTGTCATGTTATTATCAGTATTAGTATTGCGTAGCAAACACTTAATACAAATCACAGCTGTAAACCCAAATACGTCTAGTCTAGCCCTTGAGTTTCAAAAGCATTAGCCATTATATGTTCTTATTTTTGCTATGCAAATTACATTCTAATATTGTTGCCACGTAAGAAGTGCTTGTAAAACAATGGTACAAAGTGACAAAGAATAAGCAGAAAAATAAAGATTATGTTACCAATAAGTAATTTGATGCAAACATTTGATCTCCAAATTTCAGATCTATGTTTGAAAACTCTACTTTTGATTAACCTAAAATATTACCTGTGTAGGGTTTTAGAAAAGTCACTTTATTAACCATATTATATTTTACAATCATGTCTGAAATAGACTGGAGTTAAAAATCAGGTAGCAAGAAAGATACCTTCATTTTTGTTAGGCTTATACTGAGCCATGGTGACGCTGATAAAGCATGGTACTAAGCGTATATGGTCCCTTATACGAATATTTTGGAAAATGAATCAGTCCAAGGAATAGCATTAGGAACACATCTTTGAGAAATGAAAGTTAAGATAGTTTTCCTTTTCTTGATACTTTACCCAGACCAAAGAGTTCATCAAGAAAATTTTGTTTTAATCATATTTACAATAACATGAAATATGCAGATAGAAGAAAAAGTCCTGGACTAAAACATTTTAAAATCTGTCTTTTTTTCTGGTTAAAGCATTTGGATTAGGTTCACAGAGCACTGATATAACATTCCCTGCTATTGCATCCCATAAGTTCAACACTCAACATTGCAGATTTTTTTTTCACCCGTAAGAAAGAGCAAATTTCAGGAGTGCCTGTTTTCTAAGATAGCAGTATCAGCTCAGAGTCACCTCTGTCCTTTTCTTCCTTCTTTGCCCTACATACAGCAGCCTCACCTTACTTGACATTTTCATATAAGACCTTGAGCCCTTTTAAAATCCATTTGCGTTGTCTTTTGTAAGGGTATCTAAAGCAAATGAGGCCATTTTTGTCTTTGCCAAAAACCTTCTTTGTCACTTACTCAATCCAACTAACTTAAGAGGCAAACATTGTAAAAAATCATATCTATCACATTAAAGTTGCAGATTTCTGGGAATGCATTATCCTTAATGTAATGTTAACATTGATCCATTAAAACAATCAGACAGTTTTAAAATGAATGTTTTGATATAACTTTTGCTTAACTGTTATTAATCCAACTAATCACAAAAAATAGTAACTTGATTTTTTTAAAACGGTGCTTTGCTCTCATCAATGTCTTTATATTTTTATTTCTTTATCACAATGTATATGATGCTCTGTACATAAATATGGTGGGTTTAAAGAAAGGGAAAGCTGAAAATTGAGTATGAATGAAATAAAATTGCATTTTGCCTCATTTTAAGAAATAAATGTGATGTTCCTTGAAAATAACGACTGCCTGTGGGAGGATGAAATTCCTTCATTTAAAAAATCTTCTTTAGTAGAGGGATACATGTCCTTAGAGAGTTTGTCAGTAACATTAAAAAAGCACTTTACCAAACCTTGTGATCTTGATTTTCATCTGCGCCCCCCCCCGCCCCGCCCTTTTTAGAAAGCAGTCTTGATTCTAAATACTCTGTATGATGCGGAAATATAAATTAAAGTTAAATAACATTTTTGTTTCGGGACATGATTAAGCTATAGGCTATGAAGTATAATACAACATTGTTTCACAATAGGGAATTCATCATTGAATCACATGTCTCAACACTTTCAGAGCCCTGATGATCTCAATCTCTCTGGCTCTTCCTCCTACCTTCCCTCCCTCCTTCTCCCTCTCTCATCCTCTCCATCTCTCCTCCCCTCCGTTTATGACTATTATGAGTCCTTGATTGAGTTTCCCATGTGCTTCTTAAAAATATTACCCTATGTGAAATAATATTTCTGAAAATCTTATAGTTTTTATGGCCAGTATTCTATCATCTGCCGCATTATACATTGGATTCATTGTATTATCCTTTGCATTATAGCATAAAGTATATGACAGTTCAGTTGGCTAGAGCATGTCCTTTAAAATAGGAGCAATTCTTATAGATATTATAACACTTAGGCTTTTAAAGATTTGAAATTGGCACCAATGTAGTTTATTGTACTATCAAGCAATAATGGGAAATTCAGCATTTATAATGAAATAACTTCTCCAAAGTATCAGGATGTAGAATGCATAGATGTGAGTTATTATACTCAGTACATTAGCTATTGATTGGGAATCTTTGTTGATTTACTGTAACAGAGAATATTGAAATAGTTTGACGGAGCTCTCATTTTAAAGAGAAATTAAACCTAAATTGCACGTTTTCAAAAAGTCTTTCATTAGACATGTGGTATCTTCTTTTTTTTGAAAGATACAAACATTACCAGTTTATAACCTAAAAATATAAACTGATATATAATGAGCAAATGTCTATTCTAGATATTGTAGAATGAAAAACTGCTATTCTTCCCTGTCATTTCCAGTTGAAAAATGGGAAAATGTAAACTAATTTTAATCAAGTTAAGCAAAAAGTATGGGAAATTAAAATAATCAATAAACTGAATAAAGTAAATGTTTTAACATGTTATTCTGGTAATTCTCTGCAATGTTCACATAGTACTTATAAATGCAAAAATTGAAGTTGAAATTTGGCATAGTTATATGAACAGATCAAAGGCAATCAACATACTTGCCTATGTTATTGAGTACTTTTTTTGCATATGCTAATATGTTTTTTAAATGTGACTGATAGATACTCCTTTTTCATGTCACTCTACTTCCAATAATGTCAAGTTAAACCAACTCCATTTGAAAACTATGATAACTTCTGGGATTTTTAAAAGTAATGAATGTTTTCATAATTTTTGAATCAAGACTTCAAATTTAGATGAAGTACCATAATGTTTCTGGATCATTTGACTTCTAAGCATCATCTTTAAATTGTGAGTCTCATATTTACGTAGATTTTAAAATATTTAAACTGAGAGACTTTAATGGTTTTGTGTTTACCATGTAAATCTTCCACATATAAAGGATATTCCTTAATTTTTAAAAATATTTGCTTTAAATAAACTAAAATATTAAATTTTTACTACCTCTAATTCATTGGTTTGAATTTATTGCTAATCAAATAAAGAATATAAATCGCGTGTTTTTTTAACACCAACATTCGTTTACTTTAGCAATGGCATCAAACAAGCCATCGGGTTAAAACAATGTGTGTGTCAACTTATTTAATCAAATAAGCAGAAATTTAGTAGTCTAGTAACAGCCTAGTTAAGTGAAAATATTTTTCCTCCTTTTTTTTTTTTTTTTTGAGTTCTTCATAAAGTTGGGAATTATTCCTTCTCTGTAGTGTTGAACCTTATTTTGTCACCTAAATGACTTTTCAATATATGGTCTCTGGAGAGTGAAAACCACCATGAAGATTTATCTGTCTGCATCTAGGTCCCCAGACTTGAATAAAATCCTTTCTCCATGAATAAGAACCTATGGAAAGTCTTTCTGTCTATATCCACTCCCTTCACTAAGGCTTGGTTACTCTTTTGGAGGTTTGTTTAAAATGCTAAGTACAGGCATGTATGTAGAAACACTCTTCCTTTCCTTTCTCTTCTCTTCTGTCCCTGCCCCGGGCCCCGCCCCCCCCCACCCCCATGCTGGAGTGAAGAGTGGAGATTTTTCTATATGTTTCTATACTAAATAAGTGATTTAATTTTTCCTACTGATATAAAGCTTTTTAGATCGATAAAATAAAAAATGAGAACATATTTTTCAAAGAATCTCTTCTAGCTACTTTCCCTTTTAGAAATGTGTACCTTAATTTTTCAACATTTAATACTGTGCAATTCTACATAATTTTTTTTATTATTAATTTGTAGAACTTCAGTCTCTTGGGAATAGATCCAAGTATTTATTTTCAATAGAAATTAAATATCTTTAAAATCTAAGTTAAGAGAAATAATTTTTCTTAGTTTTTTCTTTCTTGTAGTTGGATTATCCTTTGCATAGAGTATGAAATCTGAATGAAATAACAGAAAAACATGTTTTCTTTTTTAGCACAAAGACTCATCATCATTGTTAGGTGTACATCCAGCCCAGTCGAGATGTGAAGTTAAAGAAATGGTAGCCATAATGTTAACTTCAGAGCAAAAACATCAGTTCACTTTATTGGTAGGGGCTGCATCAAACCTGTTTCTAGGTAGACCCAAGATAAAAAAAAAAAAAAAAGTATGGATGAAAAGAGCCTTGTTCTTTCTAGAAACAAACTAAGATGTTGCCTATAACTTACTGTCCTTAAAATATCCTTATGGAAATTTTCAATTTTTAATAGTGATGTCAGGCTACTACAATGATAATGCAAAATTCACAATCATTAATTGTCTTTTGATTTTAGGCTATTTTAGCTATTTATTCTTTTATATGTGTCATGTTTTTCTTTTGCATTTTTCTTTATTAATTTGAATGGTCTCCTCTAATGTAAACAATAACTTGCTCAATTTTTTCTCAGCTTTTAATTAACTTCATTCATTTTGGGAAAAGTCTATATGAACCATTCCCTTCGCACCACACCCAGAGATATAAGGGTGACTCCAATACAAATTTTGTGCTTGAGGAGAGGTAGTTCTAATGTGAGATAATCACAATTAAATATCATGATTTATAATAAAATATTAATACTACTAAATTTTAATTTTAATTTTCATAGAATAGTAGTAAATTCGATTAGCAGAATATCATTGGTCAGTCACCTAATTTCTCCATACAACAGAGTCTTCAGTTTTAATTTTCTATTATGGAAACTACTGAAGGGACCTCACAGTGTCTTGTTTCATTCATTTATTCATTCTTTCATTCCTCTGTTCACATGTATTCTTTAAGGCCTATCATAAGCCAGACAGTCTGCAAGCATCCAGAGATAACACACATGGAGAGAGAAAAAACAGAACCTCTGCTACAGTGAGGCTACAGTGAGGCACTAAAAATAATCACATGACTTGTTATTATATTTCTGTTTTGATAAATGTAAGAAGGATGAGTATTAGGTACTTTTGGAATAATAACATGGGGCACTAATTTCATCTATTTTTTTTAAGTTGTATTATTATATTCAAAGCCACATGACATCTTTCAAGAAAATATCAGAATAAGTTAGCAGATTAGTTCAAGATACAGATTCATTCATGGACTCCTGTGAGTTAATTCTGTGTCAGGTGGGAGCAGCCATCTTGGTTGGTGATCTGTGTCACACTTTACATATGCAACAGCCAATTGTCATCTTGCAGCAAGGGCTCAAATTCGAGACGAATATTCCCTTCCAGACAAGAAGCCTAAACAAAAAGTGTATTTCTGTAGACCAAGTAGACTCCAAAATTCTATTGCTAAAAATTGTTTTGAACAGAAGCTTCCACATTCCCACAAGCAATTAAAATACTCACACCTCAGAAGCCATTCAGTTTCAAATTTGGTCACTCTGTGAAAAAGTTTTTCCCATATAATATTCTATTTTAGTGAGGATACCTGATGAAGGTTATGTTTAATCGGGAAACTACAGTGATAAGGCTGCATATCCAAAACACTGAGATTGCCTTTCTTATAATGGCAGGATTGATAAGATTGTCTTAGAATTTCTTTGATGGCTAAAAGCATGTACCATGGTACCAAGCTGTTCGTTTAAAACCTGTGTCACATATCATATATTCAATATTAAATATGTTTTGTATTTAACATTCCTTGTCGTTTTTCATCTGTAAAATGGGTTAACAATTGTACTTACATAATAGTGCAATTGTCATAATTAAAAGAAACAATAATCATAAAGAGCTAATAATGCCTTTCACAGAATAGGTGTTCTAGTGCTACATGTTATTATTATTGTTACCTATTATTTTATTGGTATTATTATAACTATATGTAAATTCATGTGACCTATGACTTTTCATTAATATTGAGTGTGTGCATGTTTTTAGCCATAGCATATGATATGGCTTTGGCTAGCTAGCACTTTAAAATTTTTGAAAATTTAACTTGTATCATGTAATGATCATTTTGTGCTTGAGTTGAAATGAGAAATCCTTGTTGTTTTAAGTCTGTCACTAATTCTACTATTAACATCATCAATTTGCCATTCCAATTTTTTTTTTTTTTTAGTTTGTGAAAATAGGAGTTAGAGCCATATAATTTCCAAGGACGCAGTCAGTTTGTCTATTGTTATCTTTAGAATGAGCTTATACAATCTATGATTGTAACTACAAAGGGCCTAATATATAATTGTAATAAATATATCCATTCCCTAACATTTGTGAAAATGTCAGTTGCATTAAGAGAGAGAATGGAACCTGAAAACTTAAATGACATTCTCAGACTCTGAGTAATTGCATGAGCTAGGGAATTAATAGATATAAAGTTTGAAAATGACATGAAGGACCCAAAAAAGACAAGAGGAGGGAGAAAGCATTAGAAAGACGGAGACTAACTGTTTTGAGTTTCATAAACCACATAAACTCACTCAGGTGAGACATGAACCATTCTGAATATACTGCAGTAATGATTCCTTTCACAGATTCTCCTTCTTGAGGTCAGAGTAATGAGAATTAGAACAAGAATGATGAACAGAGGCAGTACATTACAGAAATAATCCCATTAAAGTTTGGGTACCTATAAATCTCAGGAATAATTCTGTAGTCTGTATTACAAGCTGAAAGGTCAGTGGGCTACCACTTTCTTTGACTAGGTCCCAGAAACCGTCTGATGAAGACATATAACCTGTGGCAAAATGTGAAAATTTTAACAGGTTTTAGTTAGATAATTCATTCTTTTCATTCTTCACATTCAAGGAGATGGGAAAATCAATTTAAAATTACGGTTTCTGTGTTTTTTCTTTCATTTTGTGGCTCTACTTATAAGGTAATAAAGTATCGGGAATGAATTCTGTGAATTCTATAAACAAACCAAAACAGTAAGGTCATAAAATTGCTGTGAGTTCATAAATACTTTTCTTTTAAAAACTTTATTTTTAAAATTTAAACTTACTTTTCTTTCAGTTTTATTTATAATTCAGGACTAATATATTTATTTTAGAAGCTCACATATTTAGAGAATATACGTTGCACTTTATCCTATCTGCCCATATGTATAGGTGAAGTGAGCCATAATAAAAGACCACTAAACCTAGCCAACAGATATAATTTTGTGAACATAGTAATGACAACTCTTATTGTTATTATAACTATATATTAACATTTATTATATATTTAATTATTTATTATTTTATCAAAGTCAGAGTCTCTATCATTTTTATTAAATACTATAATCATTTAATAACATTCATTTTGTTTTCATGGTTCCACGATAATATTTGGTTGAATGATTTATGGCTGACTGAGATGGTATTTTAAAATATTCTGTTAATATTTTATACTTGAATTTATTTTCTAAAAGTAGAATTAGGCTTTCCAAGTTCTAAAAATAAGACATACTTTGTCTTTAGTTTTAAAATTCTTTAATTATGCTAGAGAAAAATTTTATTAACTTGCAAATATTTTCTTATTTAGTTGAAATCAAGTAAAAATAAAATTATAAAAAAGATATGAAATTAATTTTGAAGAACCTAAACAAAATAAATGTTGAATAATTAATTATGCAGACTAATTATTTCCTTTCAAAATCCTTCAAATTCTTCAAGGTAGTTGACCATTTAATGTGTTGTTTTGAATGTCCGCATTTTAAAATAATGTAAATTGTACTTCAAAGCTTAATCAGAATGTTGAAATGAGTTTATATTTTTGAAGTATGTTCCCATTTATAGGTAAATTGCTGCTAATATTTCTAGTAAAATTCTATTAAGTTGTCAAGAGGTAAAACAACATATATAGGTGTTTGGAGCCACCTTGTGGTCGTATCGTAGAATATTAGAGAATCCTCTGTGGCTTCAGATTCTTTCCAAGTGGACATTGATTGCACTTGGAAGGATTCAAACAAATGTGAAGTTATGTTAAAGGCTGTAAAATGACATTAAGAATAGATTACGTTTAAATTGATTCAATTTAGTTTTTACATGTTGATATGAATTAAAAAATGTTTTGCAAAAATCTAAGCAAAATATTTTAAACACTTTGGACAAAATATAATTTTTAAACTAAAAAAAATATTTTTACTGTGCAGCTGCAAATCAACTCTAATGACTCCTTAAATGTTTAACTTTCTCTAAGCAAAATGCCTTTCAACATCCTCTTGTATGCAGGGAAAAGAAACCCGGGTCTTCATAGTTTTTATTTTTGCATTTTGGAAAATTTAAATGTAAATATAGAGCCTGCTAAAAAAGCAAAGAACAGCAACCCCTGGTCATTAAATGTGTTTGTCAGTGAGCTCATTGAGAGTCAGAAAGACAAGTTTGTTTGCTTTAATTTTTCCATAAATACTAGAATAATATAATTCGCTTTGTATAATAGACATAGTCACCAAACATCAGGCCTCTTTTACTAAGTTTTTTGTAACCTAACAACACACTTACAGGAGAGCAGAACCCATACTTACTGCTTCTCTTGTAGTTTTACAAGGAAATAACTGCACTTCAAAACAAAACAATACAATTATTTCCTAGGAACCAGAAATAAATGCTTTTAGACTTTTAAATCTGGAACAGCTATTGATTTCTTATGTGAACTTATTCCTCATTGCTTATCATTTGAAGGTAATAATAAAGAAATTTGATCAGAATGCATTTTTTTTGTACATTGCCAAAAGCAAAAGATGAGCAAAAAAATTTCCTCTAATTTATTTCTGTATCTACAACTATATTTACAACTATGTATATTTATTTATTTCTTTATCTGGACACATTTATGTTACCATCTTAAAGTATGACCATTTATCATTATCATCATTATCATCATCATCAAAACCTGGGTAAGACTTCATTTCCAAAGTTGGACATGGGCTCACTTAGTCACACTGACAGACCACACAATGTGAACAGCTCCTGAACTACCTCTCTTTTTGGGCACTGGGATGATTAACTTTAATTAAGAAAATACTTCTCAATGGGAACTGAAGACAAATTTATAAAATTACAGAAAATATTATGACAATGTTATGTGTTAAAGCCATAAGTTGTTCATCTTTATAAAGCAAATAATTTTCTCTCTTTTGAACATGCCAGGCTATCTTTTAATATAAAACAAGTGGCCAGAGCATGTCATTTCTCATGCACAGCCCAATAGTCTGACTGAAAACAAAGATTACTTTGCTTCCTATTAAACCATGTTCCCTCTATCAACAAAAGTGCTTCTATTCTAAGAGATATTACTATTGATTTGCTTTTATTCTCAAAAGACTGCTAGTATTTTTTCTGTGCTGCATATGGTTTATTATTTCGAATAAATATATAAAATATTTATTTCAACTCCAAAAGGGAACCAGAAATTGAAATGGAATATTTAAGAGTTTAGAAATGTTTAAAATATAGATAAAATCTTCTGATGGTGTAATATTCACATTTAATGTTATTGCTTAGGTCGCAGTTTTTTTGCTAATGAATAGTAAATGTGTAATCATAAATGTAGAAAGAAACATGAAACTACGTTCCCTGGTGAGTAAAAACCAAGAGACAACCGAAGATACTTTTAGCTAGAAAGTTCTAGTTACTTCTCGATTTTAATCTAAAACATAGCATACCTGTTTACCCAAGACAATTTAGCTTCAAGTGATAAGGGAGAGTTTCATCATTAACCATCAGCCTGAAACCATTTTTAAACCTTACTATTTTTTTTAAAAGACCTAGGGCTAAAAATGCATCGTCTATAAATATTAATAACTCTTTTTCCTTCAAATATGATTATTTGACAAATTCTTTCAATTCTAACTCTATAAAAACTATAAAATTGTTCTTTGATTCCAATTCAATACTATAGAAGAGGTTCAAATGATGTATTCCCTTTGTAGTTCAACCATATTTTAATATTCTTAATATATATTATGGAATTTACTAGGAACTTGGAAAACAGTTATGGTCTTTTCCTCAAAGAGATGAAAATATAGTAGGAAAGAGCAACGTTTAAAGCAAAAATACATTTTAAATCACTTAAATCACTTAAATCACTTTGCTTATAGGATGAGTGAAGTTTTAGGGGAATGCACTTGAGGAACATGACAATTTAATCCTAGGGAAGATGAAGGGGGACTTGAAAGGTGAGTATATTTCATAGGTTATTAAAATATAAAACTAATAAAACAAGTTTGGCTCTGCAAATCCAAAGTCCTCCTAGCTCACCTTCTCTTTTTCTCTTCTAAACTTTCCTATAATACATTTTTCTTAATTCGTTTTTTGTATAATTATTCATTCAATAATATTTATTGATTCTCCATATGGAGAAAGCGGTATGTTAGGCACCAGGATGTGATGGAAAATAAGTCATATTCAAGTTTCCTAATCTCTAATGCCTCATGTTTTCCAGAGGACAATCAAAACAAATTATAGTAAAGTCTGATAATTGTAAGGAAGAGTATAAACATAGGCTACTAAGAGGTTAAAGATAAGGGCATATGCCAATATTAGAGTCTAAAACAGCTTCCTTCAGAGATGAGATTAAAGTTAAACTCTTAAAGTTGTGACTCTTTGTTTTATTCACTAGCTCAAAAATTTCCCTGCACAAGTCCATTTTGAGAGATACTACTACATAATGATAAATTATTTTCACTCCCCATTTGGGCAGATCTTTTACCTTTGCCACCAAGAAGCTTGGAAGTTTTGGCCAAGGTACTTGATATAGCTAAACCTCAGTTTCCTTGTCTGGAATATGGTATAACAATGTGGCTACTCTTAAAACTAAGGATTAAATGAAACTATACTTAGAAAAACACCTGCTTTAAGGTATTTTTTTTCTTATATATGCCCGATATATGATTAGTTTCTTGAAACCAACGTCACTTTGATTTTTATCTCCAACCCCAAAACTTAACTCAGTAACTCTCACTTAGTAGCAAATTTGTAATAAAGAAATTCATGCATCAGATAAGTAGAACATATATATATATATATGTATGTATTATGGTTTACGTTTTACAGATAAAAATGCTACACAGAGTAATTGAGAGATTAAATAACTTATTAAAAAGTGTTTTTCTTTTCACTGGACAATGTTCTCTAACTCTTCTTTAATTCAAAGCAGTTTTCTTTTTTAGAAGTATAAACCGTAAAGCGTTTTTTTTTTCCTTGACTTGATCGATTGGTTGTCTTTTTCATTTAATATGTGCAACTGGCCCCACCCTAGACCTACTGCATCAGAATTTTTGGAGTTATGGTATGGCTATATATTTTTAAAAATTCTTGCTAGATGACTTGAATGTGCACACCAGATAAATAACTGTAACTAGAAAATACTGTGATGTTTTTATGGCTGAGCTCATAAACTGATTCTAAAATCAATTTTAAATGGGAAAGAAATACATTAAAAATAACAAGTATTTATTCTTGAAAGTAGGAACGTTGAAGGGGACATTACTCATTGTGAAATACACAAGTTTTATTTGATTCTTTTTTAATTGACTCTTGCTTTATGGTAATTTATTGTTTTAAGCAGATATTATGTACAGTGCTTTGGTATACACTAAGATGAATATATAATAGAAAAACTAAATGATATTGTATGATACCGAGAAACAAAATAGCACAAGCAGTACTTAGTGGTATACAATTAAGTGCTAAAATATCTCTAAATCAATAAATACTAGGAATTATCAATGTAAGTCAGAAAACTGAAGTAATGGGGCTAATAAAATTGTTACTTGACCTTGGCTTGGAGAATGTATAAAATGTATATAAGGGTAGGCATTCCAGAATTTGTATCACTGTGAGCAAAGATGGGATGTATATTGAGTTTTGGTTGGTCACTAAGAAACCAAGTTAGGTTTATGCTGAGAAAATTGTATTTATGAAGAAACTTGAATACTGGTTTAAGGAAAGGGTCAGACATGATTAAAAAGTTTTTAAAAGAGATACTATTCTAAAATTTTTTAAGAAGGTATTACTTTACCTTAAACTCAGTGAGACAAATAAGCTTAAAAAAAAAAAGAATCAATCATTATCCTTGGCATTTTACATGCCTCAAATGGTGGTGTTAATATAAACCCAAATGCCTCAAGTCAACTGAAAGCTATTGTTTCCCCCAGAATAAGACAACCTGCAAGTGCTAATGGAATTATGGTCATAAATGTGTCAAATTCTGCCCATTCTTCATCCCTAGCCATTTTCTCTTGTATGCTCTCAAACATATATGCCTTGAGTTTCCATTTAATGTCTGATTTCCTCACTCCGTTTATAGTTCCTCATGACCTGAGTGTTATCTAGCATCTTCTCAAGCTGATGGAAATGTAATTTTCTCTCATTTCTGATTGCTGATGGGTTCTGGTGTTCCACAGCTATTAAGACTACTGATGGTTACACTAATGAATTAGCATGTTTGATGTGTCAAGTGGTTTTGTTTAAATTCTACTTCAGTCTATGGCCATCTACCCTGAATGTGCCCGATCTTGTCTGATCTCAGAAGCTAAGCAGGGTCCGGCCTGGTTAGTACTTGGATGGGAGACCACCTAGGAAGACCAGGTGCTGTAGGTGTAAAATAAGTAAGTAAGTAAATAAGTAAATAAGTAAGTAAGTAAGTAAGTAAGTAAGTAAGTAAGTAAATAAATAAATAAATAAATAAAAATAAGGTATTGTAAGCTGACAAGGTCCTTGCAATCTGTGAGGTCAACCAAGGATTGCCTCGCCTATAAATTCTACTTCAGTTTAGGCTCATTTGTGTGACTAGTGGTTATTTATTTCAAACTTTGGTTTGAAAATTACTTGTCCTTAGTCTCATAGACAATTATTGGCAAAATGCAAAGCAGAAATTAAGTCGTAAAACTCCCATCCCGGTGTTATTACTACCATGCTATAAGAGCAGTCAAAGTTTTACTCACTGTAAAGTGAAAACTCAAACAATATCAAATTTACGAGTTTATTTATTTTTTTATAATTAACTGAGATAATGCATGTAATGTACTAGTATTGTATAGTATACAGTACATATTCTTAGTATAATAGTTGAAGCTGTCATTGTGATTATTTGTAGATGTTTTGTTATTTAAATGTTTTAAAGCAAATAATTAAATATTGATAATACTCATAATAAAGATAACTTATTTATTGAGAACTTTCTAAGTGCTAGTCACTATACAGAGTGATTAACTGCTAGCATTTCTTTTAATCATTATGTTGAAGGGGATGGGTAATATTATTGTCTTCATTTTACAAATGAGAGGACTGAAGCACAGAGAGGTTAGTTAACTTTCACAAGTCACAAAGGTAGAATGTAAAAAAGCCAGAATGCAAACTCTGAAAACATGGTACCTGACCTCTAGTCTTAACTTATAACTCATAACGAGTACTCAATAACTGTTGAATGAATAAATTTCCTATAGTCAAGATAAAATTATGTATCTATTCCTGAGAGAAGAAAACATATGATCTATTTTTTCTACTCTTATTTTACTTTTTATAAAATTTCTCTTTATTATTGACTTTTTTAAATTGTTTGTTTGTTTGTTTGTTTGTGTTTGTTTTAGTGAGAGAAAATTGGCCTAAACATAAGTAGGGTTTACTTTTACATAAAAGTAAAACAGTCCCATATTTTAAGTACTGTTTTATTAATATGTACAATTGAGTGGTCTAAATTTATGAATGCTGGAAAGATTTTCATTTTAGGTAGGAAAAGTCACTAAAACAACTACTAACTTACAAAGTTGTCATAAATTTCTTAGTGGGCTTCGTGTCATTCTCTTAGCATTATATAGTAGTTTATTATTTTTCAGTGCTCCTAGTTGGGAAGATGAAGCAGATAATGATATTTTCCAAAGTTCATAAAATAGTTTTGAAGTATACATAAGAAAATAGTCACAGTGGTTACCTCTGGTTACAGAGGTAAGGGAGTCACATGTTTACAGTTGGAGAACCATTTTTATTGAACAAAAATAATTCTGTTAGAAAGTATTGTCATAAATGTGGATTAATTTTTCAAAAAACTTTTAAATTAAAAATAGCTTGTTAATCATTATAAGTTAACCCATTCATATGTCAAGTACATGTACATATGAACACACTATTCACTGAATTTTAATAAAGTAAATCACTATTTCCAGGAGGACATTCAATAACATTTCTTGCCCATGTGCCTTCAACCATAAGAAGTTTTTATATTTTTCTAAAAATTGACTAACAGAAAACCTTGTTGAGGTTATGACATAACCTTGTCGGGGTTTCTCACAGCTTATTCAGGTTATGTGAATTTTGAAAACTGAGTTTTCAAATGATAATATGAATATATTTAATGTAATCAAATATTTAAGGGGAATAACTATCTCGTAACAAATTACTTAGGTTATTTCAGAACCCATTTTTCCACTGTGATTATTGTCATTTTCATGCTCCCATGAAATTTCTGAAAAAAAAAATAACAGAGATGGAAATATATATCTGAATTATATGAAATATTTGAAAGTTTGACACACAGAGAAAAGTGAACCAAGAGTTTACTTTGCTCTGTATTTATCTAAAGTATTTCCATTTTAATTCTCAGTTTCATGGTCATCTTCATCAACCACTTAGTTTTGTGAAACAAAAGAATCTGTTATATACGATTAGTATTATTTTAAATGCTATTAGTTTTGTAATTTTGTTTGCAGTTATTACTTTTTGTGTTGTATTATAAGCACAAATGTTTATTATTTTACAAATAAGGTATACAAGATCTAATTTTATACGTGTTTCAGTAACATTATTCTATAAGTAATCCATATCAATGTAGCAGCAAATGTGAAATGATAACACAATTCAACATAAAAGCCCATGATGAATCTAAAATGATCTCTCTAGCTTTAGTAAAAATGTCGCAAATTGTAATTACTGAGTGAGAATAATAGATAATGATGATATTTTGCAGCTAAGGTTAACATTTTAAAATGAGATGGACCTCATGGTATAAGAAAACTTTATAGATTCCTAACACCAAGAGACTAAGTTACTTCAAAATAAAGCTTTTTGTATACCACAATCTGGAGTACATATCTGGTAGAGAAATAGCCTTGTTATGTTTCCATGTTTGTGAATTTTGTGTGTGTGTGTGTGTGTGTGTGTATTTTCCAGAATCAGACAGAATGCAGTTAAATGTAGAGATTTTATGCCAACACTTGAAGAGAATGTACCCTCAGACAGAGTTCAGTGTATCTAATCACATTTTCATAATGGTCATTTGGAAATTTGACCTTGGATACAGGAGACTCATTCATTCAACAGTTACTGAGTACTTTATGTTAGACTACTGCACCACCCCAGTCCTTGCTACTGAGCCCATGTTACTCAGACACCTGGTTCTGTAATTTCAGTGTGAAAATTTGTAAGCTTGATTACTTCAAATGTAACTAAAGAGCAAGAGGAGCCCTGTAGTTTGACAAAGATGAAAGCAGTATTAATGTTATATTGGGCCACTTCCTTTTAATAGTCTAGAATTGATTTATTGTATGTTTTTTATCTAAACCTTTTATGAACCCATTATATTTTCAGCCTGTGTTACTTCCGTGAGCACTCTACCTAATAAATAAAGTAGTATGGCACTTCCCATTATTTATCCTAAATTTATCTCTCTTAAACTTCAAAGGGTGCCCTTAGACCTAGAATAATTGAAGTTTGTGGATAGCTTGCTTGGCTTTCATACTGTTCACCTTCTTCATGATTTAATAGATGTCAGACTTTCCAGACTGAAGATTCTAATCTTTATGGTCTTCCAATACAAAGCTTCTCCATTTCTTTAATGATAGTTTAGTTGTTTTTATATATTTGAGGTAATGCAGACTGCATTGTGTGACAACATTGAGACTTGCGGTTCATAAAAATTCATGATAAAGTGAGCATTTTAGTCTGGCCCTTTTCACCAATCAAGGAATGCTTAATGCATGCTCGATATCTCTTGAGTTCATTTTGCTTTCATCAAAAATTGGGCATTTAGAAGGGTTGGTTTTTATGTTCATGAGAATTTAGAATCTCAGAAATGAAATTACAAAATGATTATTTTAAAAAAGAAAAAATACTTTTGATGTGGTTGGTGAGACAAGGAATATAATGAAATAATTTAGAGTAAACCTTTGTGTGGTGATTAATATGGAAATAGCCAATTTTACATACTAACATAGGAACATTCTCAGTACCTCCATAACAGCCATGCCTAGTCTTGTGTCACCTTATTATAGCTTTCTTTACATTTCTCAGAGATAATTATGTTTTCCTCTCTCTTTGTTTATGTTGTTTACCCACAATTTGATTAAACAACATTCACCAATATTTGGTATGTTTTTAGAGATTTATTTAAATATTGATTGAGGTAATAGGGGAAAAATCTATATGTAAAATAGACTAAACTCTATCTAGTACCTCATGGAATATTCATTCTAGAGTGGGGATCAAACAGTAAAAGTCTAAACAAAAATTTTTCATGTAGCTGATCGTAATAAGTGCTATGGAGGGAACAAAGCAAAGATGGGCCTGTTACTGGTCTGAAGGTTGTTCATTTCTCAACAAGAGGCTGCTTTTTGCTGGGTGAATTTTTGTTCCCTACTTTACCTTAAAGCACCTAGTGAGCTCTCAAAAAAAAAAAAAAACTGTTGCCACGTATCTTGTTTTTCCTTCAACCTGCTGTTATACTTTGATAGTGGAGAAACGTTACAGAAATGTATTTCTTAGGGAAAATAGAGAGAGAACTTTCATTTCTCTCTAGATAAGGTGCAGTTCACAAAATGCAAAAAACTAGTTTTGAGTGATACATTTTTCATTTTCATCACTGATATAGTTGACAGTTATGTGGGAAAAAAAAAAAAAACAAAAACACATGCCATGAAACAAATACCTAAAAACATGTGTGTGGTTATTTAAAAGTACAGCTCATCCTGCGATTGCATTTGGAAGTCAGCATCGCTTTCTGCTTTGTTTCTGAGCGCTTTCCTTTTCTGCAAAGTAGGTGATACTATGACCAGAGGATTGTTTCATTTCATAAATTTTTGTTCAGATGATGCTTAAACGCTATTGAAAAACTCCTGCCTGGTCTACAAACCTGTGTTTGAGGTTTTCTTATTCTCTGTTGCTAACTTCGTATCATTTTTTATTCACGTAGCTTTGAGGTGATTGAAAAGAGGTAATTTCTCCTATCGTTTAAATTCTTTCTGATATGAAAAAACATTCTGTTATAAGAATCCTCATTACAATGACAGTTCTCTTTTAAAATTTATTATGGAACTTACACGTTTCGGACTTTCAGTGCACATGTGTTCTGTTGTATATTGTTATTACCTTTTCCCTTTCTGAATGTCATATTTTATATGCAATCATCAGACACTTTCATGCTCAAGTGGTCATTAGCTGTGTGCTCTCCGGCTGTTCAAGACTGTTAAATAAAACTAGTACCCCGACATTGGAAGTGTGCCTGACTGGCTTCTTGCCTCTTCAGGAACCACTGGCTTAGTTCTGGCTGCAAATGAGCACTTGGAGGCTTACCCTGATCCAGTAGCTCTATTTCCTAATTCTGTATCTTCTTCCTGTATGACACAAAGAAAAGGTGGAACAATACTGATTTCTAGCAGAGGCATACCATTTTTTTTTCTTCTTTTCTATACATCTAGCATTATAAGCACAGCACTCTTTGAAGCCACCTCACATTTTCATGTGTCCTAGAAAGTGCCATAACAAAGGTCAAATATGCAAGTCGCTCAACTTTATTTAGTCTGAGAATTCTCTTTTTGAAATGAAGAATTGAACCAGAGGATCTCTGTTTTTTTTTTTTTTTTTCCTGAGTTTTGCAAAATGGAATGATTCTAAGTAAAGATTTTATTTTAAAAATGTGTGGGTAAAATATAAACCTTACATTAGGGTTCCCCCCCCCACTAATCGTATTTTATTTCTTTGTAATTTAAATACATGAAGCAATGTTGTTTGCCTCATAAATATTGAGAGCTATCATACTACCACCACGAGTAAGTGCCTCCTGTGTTCTAGAGTTTTCTAGTGCTGGGATCTGAAGAGGAGTAAGATTTAACCTGTATCCAAAAGTTCATTTTAGCAGATTTAAAGTGAATCATGATTATCAGTGTCAAAACTGACAGGGATTTAGAAGCGTGATCCATTCTCTAATCAGAATCAGGAGTGGTTTGGCTAAAGAACATCTGATTCTGTACATTCTCATTCATCCTAACGCATTTCGAATTCTGCAGCCTACGAGAACATATCCTTTAGCATCAACAGAGCTAATAAATCTAATATGGCTGCTGGCTAGGAGAACGACCCTTCTTCCCGCATACCCCTGTTTTCTCCCTCCTTGCCCATTCTCATAGCCCACTTATGATGAATATATTCATGATCCATGATGTGTATTCTTGCCTACAACATTCAGAAGCTAAAAATGTTTGGTTACCAGTCATTCACCACCTCACTGAACATATTTTGTCAAAGGTCTGCTGTGACTCATAAGTTTGAGTTTGTGCTGGCATTTTCTAGAGTCTTCATCCTGACTGAGGCTGTTGATGAGTCTCCTTGTTGCCATGCCTGCCCTACCTCAACCTATTCTCAGCCCAAGTAAGTGAGATTTTGTCACTGTTCTAGGCAAACATCTCACTTGGTCTAAAAGCCAAAGACTTTGCAAGACTCGTCAAGACCTCTTTGTCATACACTCTGTGTTCCCTCTCCAAACTCCTCTTCTTCTGCTCTCCCGGGACTCATACTCCTTCAGCCATCCTGGTTTCCGGTTGATCATATAGAATTCCATCATGCCCCTTCTTCAGGTGGGGCCTTTGCATTTTGATGTCCCTCCTACACAGAAAGATTTTTCATATATGCATATACACATACATATATATTTACATATATATTTTATACATGTGTGTGTGTGTGTGTGTGTGTGATCTGTCAAACCAGGCTCACCCTCATTTCCTTCGGGTCTTTACTCAAATATGACCCCTTCAGGAAGACTTTCCCTGACATCCCTCTTTAAAATAGAAATCTTTTAACACTACCTATGCCATTTCCAATTTTGATGTTTACTAAACATGTCTCACATCCGACACACTATATATTTTACTTATTCCATTTGTTTGTGGTTGGTATCCTCCCAAGGGAATCAAACCTCTTGATGACTGAATTTGTTTTGTTTCTGCTATGTTATTTATTTACTGTGTTTATTGTTTGAATCCTTCCCATATAAGCTCTGTGCTGGTGAAAATACTATTTGATTTGTTTAGCTCCATGTCCTCTCAATTCATGTATATTAGTTGGATGCTTAAATAAATGAAGGGATATGAGGTTGTTAGGTTTTTAGATGGTGACCAATCCTGGAGATTCCAAGAGGTCTAGATCACTTCTTTGGTTTTCTTTCTCCCCATTGCTGCTCTGATGCCCCTCAGTATTGTAAGTGAGGGGAGAGAATCTGGAGCTCTCATAGATATTGGAAAGAGCAAGAAGCTCCCCTGAATTGGCAGTTCTGACTGTCCTTGAGTAGAAAGCCGATGAAAGAGGCTCCTTCCTAAATTAAACTGCATCAGAGCTACCGATATTCGCTGTATGCTGGCAGATATATCCCAGTTTCAACCTCAAAATATTTAGTCAAATATCGATAGTTCCAAATGTCTCGTATATTATTCTGGCAGCTAGACCTTGACGGTAAGATGAAACTAAAAAGAATTTTCCATAAACCTTTGAAAGTTGAAACAAACTGTCCAGAACTAGTCAGTCAGCTAAATTGATTGCTGCTTTATAGGATTTGTATATTTTGTCTGTGCCTCTTCTGTCAACATTCTTTATGTCTGGTATGAATCCTGACTTGTTCAGGCACCACTTATAAAACCGTGGCCATGGAAGGAGAGAAACTGCTTTGCCATAACTGTGGTAATATATAACTGGCATATTCAGAGTTGATTGCCTACAGTAGTTCTAAACAATATGTAAAGGTCAGAAAAGTACAACTTTTTTGACAAGTCTATGTCCTGTCCTTACCACCCACCTAGAATAATAATTAGATTTATATGATTTTAAATCAATTGCAGTGTTAATGTGCTTCATCATTTTTAAAAACCTTCCTTTATTCAAAAGTTAGAGTTTTGAGAAGAAAAAGCTCACAATCATGTTTTTTATTTATGTCTTATACAAAGGTGTTGTCTTATCTTAATTGATTCATAATTTAGGCCTGTTCATTTTAGACAAAATGGAAGCTTTACTTTTTAATACTATTCTTTCTCATATTTGGAGGCCCAATTATTGAGGAAAATTATTTGCATCTTAAAAACAATATGAGATCTTTTATTGTACATAATTTTGTCAGAATGTAGTAGGCACAGACAATTAACTTGCGTCTGAAGTTGTCTGACAAAAGAACAACAGGAAAAAAATCTCGGCTCAGGAATATTAGAAAAACTATTGTTCTGTCTACTAGAGTTAAAGAAATTAAATACATTAACATCTGTGAGAGATGAAAGATATATGTCTGAGGTCAGTAAGGTAAGATTGAAAAAGAACTTACAGTATATTTTTGGAGAGATGTCTTTGCTGGTACATGGAAGTATATCTCATTTATTTTACACTAAAATAATTTATTTTTATGAACAAACCTCAATGGTAATGAAGATTAAAGAAAAAAAGATAAGTCCAGTATGGTACCATTTAGGTAGAAAATAATACAAAATAAAATTACGTAGTTTTTGGATACATATGTTTTGACAAAAATAGAAAAAAATGCACATAGACACCAATTTTATGACAGTGTTGTATTTGTGGAGGAAGAAGAAAAAGGTTGAAATAAGGCTTATTTAGATTTTTAAAAAATAAATTTCTGAAGCACATATGATGCTTTACTTTGTCTAAAATCCGATATTTAGTTATTTGAATTGCTATTGTAGTATTTGATGTATTTTAAGATACGAACATTACGATAAATATACTTAAATGCATGGACAATATCAAATTTTATTTATAGAACCTATTCAAAAAATTTTAACCATTTCCAAGCATTTCAGCTTGTGTTTAACTATGTACATTATTGAGAAAAAGTAAAATGCTGATTTTAATTTTTTCAAAATACAACTACATATACAAATACGTTATAAAATTTTATTTCAATATGAAACATGACATAATTTTATATACCAATGTCATATTTAACATATAATATTACCAATATTATAACATCTATATTCTGATATACATATTTTTATTTTTAAAGACACAAAGAGAGAAGTATTTATAATTTTACTGGACAATTTATAATTTTACTGGACAGGCTCTGGACAATTTTCACTGAAGATTTTGTTTTTCACTTCACAGGAAGAAAGTCTTTATTGTTTTATTGACAACGAGTATGTTGCAATTATCTCTTTATGCACAAGTGTATTTTGATTTTCTCCCACATAAGAGGTCCATCACAAGAAAAAAAAAACTTAAATTTGTTTTTGAGAAAAATAAATTAAATTTGATTTTGAAATGTCAATTAAGAACTTCCAAACCTGCAGAAAATTTTTATGAGTTTATTATAGTTTACTTGAGCCAAACTCATTTCATGCCTGGAAGCAAGATCTCAAATGCTCCAGAGAATGACACTTTTTAGGAAGATTTTTTGATGCTTAAAAATATTAATCCCTTTAGTGAATATTTTTTGGGAGGTAGGGGTTAGAGCCATTGACGACAAAAGAGTATACGCTTTGTATTTAGTGAAATTTATTTGAATTTAACATGCTCAGTCTTATGCTCTTTGGATGTGGGAGGAAGTAAAAATATCACAGTAGCTGTCACGATGTGTGAAAACTGTCTCAAGTTGATATATGCTAGAATTTTTGTTTGTTTGTTTGTTTGTTTGTTTTTTAGGGAGGTTGTTTCTAATGTTCAGTGACTGGAGTCAATCAATTCCTAATCATTTACTGAGCTTACACTCTGTCTTAGGTGTAGAGATTGGGGCGTGGAAGTGGATAAAAAGGTAAATAAAAATTACAATGAATTTATAATTTATATAGAAAGTTTAAAAAGCATATGCATGTAAAATTATCTATAAAGATACATATAATTGAGTCCCGAATGTATAACTCAGACCATGGGCAGATCTGGGAGTTTTGGAGAAGATTCATTAGGGCATTACATTACTTCATCATCATCAATGTACCTATAAACCCAGGTAGCTACCTTGTAAAGGGGTTAGTCATAGAGCCTACAGTTTTAGAATTATAAGGAATTTGCTATAGACTGAATGTTTGCATTCTCACAAAATTCATGTTGAAACCTAATGCTCAATATGAAGGTATTTTCAGTTGGGGCCTTTGGGAAGCAATTAGGTCATGAGGGTAAAGCATTCATGAATGGAATCTGTGCCCTCGTAAGAGACCCAGAGAGCTCCCTTGCCCCTTTGCCAGATGAAGACATAGTGAGAAAATGGCCATCTGTGATCCAGGAAGAAGGCTTTCACCATACACCAAATCTGCTGGCGCCTTAATCTTGGACGTACCAACAGTCGGCTGTGCTCACTCAGCTGTGAGAAATAGTATTTTTGTTATAGCAGCCCAAAAAGATGATGATAGAATCTTAGCAATTACTCTTTCACCACCTCCCATTTTGCATACCATTGTCAAAACTGTTTTGTGATTTTTACCTGTATCTCCTGCAAATACTAAAAAAGTAGAATACATCCCCAATTCATTGGTGTCCAATATCAATGTCTGGTAGGAATTTCCCCCCGCCATTATGTATATAGATCATTAAGGTGAGTGATCATCTGCTTATTCAAGAACAAATCTCATACAAATTAACTATTATTATGAGCATAATGTTGGATAACATTGGGTTAAAATAATTTAAAATGGACATGATGGCAATACATTCTGGGTATCTAGAAATTACACTCTTAGGAATGGGACTGAAGGCCGATTATTTATGAAGCAAAAGTTCAAACCAGTTTAGGAGACAACTGCAAACTCTGTAAAGCTGGTTGCTAAGTACTTCCTTACCACTTGTTTTTTAAATCCTTTCAATTAACATGATATTTACTTAATAATTTAAGTATCACTATTGAAACTGATGACTATGCTAATTTTATGCACAAATAATAACTGAACAAGCATAAAACCTTTTTCTTTGTTGAACTTTGTATTTTTATTAACGTTCTAAATTTCTATCATACCTTTTAAACTCTGGCCTCAATTTTATTCAGACATAGTGATTTCAAGGAAGTACTGGTTCCATCTTTTACCCATATAACTTATTAAACAAATGGATGATTAAATAGTCTTGGCCACTTTATAGAATCATAGAGGAGAAAAAAGATTATATTATAGAGTTATCTAAGTAATGCTTGAGCATTACAACAGTTTAACCAGATGTTTATTCATGATCATGAAACTATATACGAACATGTTTTTTAATTGGACTTGTCTTTCCTTTGTAGTTTATTTTATATTCAAATTAAGTGACATGTTAAGAAGTATCTAGAATCATTGCATAGTGTCAGTAATAAATTTTCTATCTTCTTATCCTCTATGTTTTTGAAAAAAATAATTACTTGAATATTTCAAGGTCCTCAGTCAAATTTTAATTTTTGTAATCTTTTTTGTTTTAATGTGTTCTTCTATAGGTTTATTCTATACCAAATCAATCAAAATTAAAAATAACTCAAAATATGAGTTTGTTTTTGTATTGGTAATATATATATACAATAGTGATGTGAGTGTCCTAATCTTTAAATGTTTATACAAGTGTTAATTTGTACCTTTAAATTGAAAAGACAAGAACACAGAAAGAGTAATTCTAAGTAACCTTTTACACATTTTAGCAAGATGTAAATTAGACCCTCTTCTACAAAAGAATATAAATTATGTGTGAGCACCTTAATTTTAGGAAGGAAATGTATATATAAAGTATTTAACTTAAAATACCTGATACTGTATACTGGAAACATAAAATGTATTAATCTAGGTTTTAAACTATTCACTGGATAAAATTTGTGATTTAGATTTAAGATTCATATGTTCAAAGGTTCATATTTTTATTTATGCCTACCTAAAAACTTTTTAAGATCTTCAAACAATAGATTAAAAACTATGATACAATATTAATAAATAAGTCCATTGATAAATTTAAAAACCTTCATAAATTGTCTTAGGGGTTCCAATGAGCAATATATGACCTGTATCAAAACACACCCTTAGGGATTCAGATGGCAAATTCCTGGAAATTACAAATCCCATTGAAGTAACCATTAAATGTCTTCATAGCTGGGAATTCATTTAGAAAGATCTCATGCTTGCCAAGTGAGTAATGTATCATGATGTTTTTCCCACTTAATCTATTATGTTAAGATCACCAGCATGCTCCTTGTTTAATAAACAATTGCTTTCTTATGAATAAATAATATTAAACACCTGTACTAGGAAGATTTTTCGTATCGTAAATAAAAGAATACATTATCTTATATATGAAGCCAAGCAAACAAATACTGTTTAGTTTCTGGTTGTACATCCATAGCTTGTAGCAGGAAATTAGGATGATTTTGTTTGCAAATTTTAGTGAAACTTCAGTTAGTGAATCTCATTAAATTTCAAAGAAAACTTATTCGTTTAGTTAACTAGACCCAGAGATGGAGCAAACTTAGTTGTCTGTAATGGATTCCGTGCTGTTCAAGAACCCAGATTGCTTCAGGCTCTCTTCTCTTCAATTCAGTTTTTAATTCCTCCAGTGATAAAGTCCCTCATAATTGTAAAAAATAGACAGTAGTAATCTAGGTTACATGCTTTCTTGTGTTTGCCTAGCAGGTGTGAAAGAGGTAAGAGAAAATGAGACAGAGATATTGAGAATAACTGAAGAGATTCTCTCAGAAGCCAACCCTTAAATTAATCAGGAACGAAAGGCGCAGGATTCTTGAAATTTCCAAATTTGGATGTAGTTAAGTTTTCTCTTGAGGGATATTAATTGAGGTGGGAGTAGAGTATAAAAATCTAGATATGAGATTATTGAAGAAAAAGGAAAAAAATGCTGGCTGGCTATTGTGGTTTTTCTTCTCAGCCCTGAGTTCGTTTATTCCAGTAATATGCCTAGAAACTGATTATATTGCTATTGGATAGGTCTGAAGCTTCACTTAGCTGGTCATGAAGTGAAATTACATCAAGCATCCATTTTAACTAATTTGTTTCCATTCTTGTCAATGGATCAGAAAGTCTTTTGGATCCCCCTAGGTATTTTTATTAGCTTAAAATTTATCTGGGTTCTCAAAATATCTAGTTATTTTTCTCCTCCGAGTTCACAGCCCAGAAAATACCCAGTCTTATTTGGAAATGCTAGGGAAAACTTATTTGTGCTGTTATCATGGTTGCCACTCAACCACTCAGGTGTACCCAGATACTTACTCACTGGGCTCTGCATCTTTGAAGTAACTTAGGTCTGAAGTAACTCAAATAACTTTGGCTGAAGAGCCAGATTTCTTTGTAGTTGGAGCATCATTTTTCTGCCTGGCCAGTCAAAAGTTTTTCCAGTTACATGATTATTGTAGACCTTAGAGTGCAGTACATCTATTTCAGTCCTAGAAACTCTATCATCATTTAGGGACTAAAAAATGCTCTCTTGCAGCACGACTATTAATTACAAAAAATTACATCTTGCATCTGATGGTTCATTAATATTATTTGATCTCAAAACTCAGGGATCTGATCATGCCCATGGAAATAAGGGAGCCTATTTCAGCTGCAAAATCTCTTAGCAGCAGCATCCCTACCTAACAGAGCACAACCTCTACAATATTTTTGAAAGGCAATGTGCCATCATTCATGTATTTTCCAATATCTGAGTTAGGAAGCATTTTTTTCATCCTCTCTTAAGGGTCGTAAGGAGTGGGTTGAGTGAATTATGCATAATACAACCACTCTATCACTCTCATTTTCTTACTAAATGAATCTTTTTTATACACAAAACTTTTTGAGCATCAAAGCTTTTTGATCATCTCGGTCTTCACTAGGTCCATGTTTTAATTAGCTAAATAACCAAGCATCAGAGCAAACCCCATTATCATGTGTACAGGTTAGTACAATAATTCCAAACTTTGTGAGATGGACAATCATATTGATAAATGTTGCATTATAAAATTATTTTCTTTAACCCTGGATTTAGTACTTTCAAAATATATTCTTATGCATATTTTCTAGATTTTACTGATACAAATCCAAAAATTCTTGCAGTGTTTTCAAGCTTAATCATCCCTTCTAGAATTTGAGTTTATAATTGTCTCCCTGGGGCACACTGAGTTCTGCTTCTAATTTAGATCAAGAGATAATTAGGAGTTGTGGAAGATGGGCGTAATAAGAATGGTTTTCCCTTGTAAGGTAATTCTCAGATGAATTTGTTATTGGAATTTTAACAAAAGCAAAAAAAAAAAAAATAGCTTCCTTGAACATGGAAGGAAGGGCTGCTTCTGCTAATAATGAAGACTCAGAGATACTTGGGAGTTTAGGGGATACTGAGTCATCTGGATCCTATCATATCATATTTCCCTGTTCTAATATTCAGACTCTTACTTGTTCTCAATGAATTCACTAGCTTTCATATTGTGGTAATAAAGAGACTGTGTATGCAATCAATGTTTACATTTTGTAATTGGCAGTATCAAACTTTTGAGTTTAGTGCTCTGCCTTAGGTCTACGGTTGTAGATGATACAAGATTATTTCATCAGTCATAAAATTCTTGTGGTTTCCTCTTTGGGCCTTGAGCCAGATTTTAGGGCTTTGAGCTCATTATTCATTTTTTTAAGCTGTTAGTTCAGTTTGATACAACCAATTTATCGTCACAGTTCACACATTCCCCATGCCCCTTGTATTCTTTCAGAACAGCCACCTGGCCCCTCAAAGCCTTGTGCTCAGTGGGCATTTTACTCTGGGTTACCATAGGTCACAACTTAATTAGCTATTTTGCTATTGCAAACCCCAGGATGATAACATTTCATTTTTAATTTCAGCTGGATTTTTTTTGAACCATCAGTTATACCAGGCCTAATAATAAAGTTATCATTTCTTCTATTGCCCTGAGGTTTCCAGGCGTTGCCTGCAACCACTTTTGCCAATATGTATCATTTCAGATTTTGACACATCAAGTTTATGAGTCCAAATTCACGTGTAGGTGTTCTAACTGCAAAGGAGGCTAAGAAATCTATTCTTTGGGATTATTCCTTGTGATTCATGAATTATAAAGCAGATCATTCAATACGTTGGAAGGATATTTAAAATAAACTTGTCAGCAAAAATAATGACACATATATAATATAGTGATTCTTATTTTGGGGCATTGTCTAGTCACTTTTTTTATTTTTACTTTCTTTCATTGTGGTTCTCATTGTTTTTTTCTTATTAATTTGCGATAATACTTCATCCCTAAGAGATATTAAATTCTTTATCATATACATTGCATGTATTTTTTCCCCAAATATGCACATTATCCTCTAAAAGTTTTAAAGACTTTTAAAAACATCATATCCATAATTGTAGCATACTACTTTTACAATTACATTTGATTCATTTTGCTTTATATTCCATTAGAATCTTAAGTTGCTGTGTTTTCCTTTTCCTCCAAATGTTGTTCTCAAAGTACCCAAATCATGTATTTTTTTTAACTGATATGAAATTAATGTATATTTGGAAATATAATCAAAGCTTATATTCGTCAACTATCTCTTTGCTATTTTTGTGTAAACAAAACAAAACAAAACAAAATCTTAGTAGTTCTCTTACACTTGAGTCTGCCAAGTCAGCTGGCCTAAAAAAGTTACATGGCCAGGATAGAAGTTTATGGAGTGGGGATGTGTCATTAACTGAACTGGGAATCTCTCCTCTTCAGAAGTTCAAGGTAAAGAGTATAGACATGTAATCCTAGCAGAAAGTGCAAATAAAGACTTAGAAATGGTTACTTAATTATTCGTTTGTTGTTTCTTTTATTAATTGATGGTTAGCTATCTTTCTACTCTTTTGTTCTATTTTCATTTTAAAATCTGAAAATATTAAACAATAATTTCACTTTTACATTTACTCTTTAAGTCATTTGGAGTTTATGTTGACATCTCTAGGCTATGATGATCTAATTTCCTTTCCAGTAAGTAACTAATTTTATAAACAAATTTGACGGATATATGTAGTTTTCCATGTTTTAAATTAGTTCCAATTCTTTTTGGGTGGGGGGCGGGTAAAGTGGTGAGGGGGGAGTACTGTGAGTATTGAAAAAAAATCAAATAAGCCCAGATCACTAAGTTGTCGAAAATACCACAAATGGT
>NW_006432227.1:5791395-5792155 GCF_000325575.1 Pteropus alecto
TCAAAAAGGTATGTCGAGTTAGTGCATTCCAATGAAAAACAAAGCAAAAATAAAGAGAGATGGTTAGTGAGACTCTTAGGACAAAAACTTTAAAGACTATAGACTACATACTGTTGCTTATGAAAAGTGACTTTTTGAACTCCTGTGAACCTAAGCATTCTTGCCTCTACCTTCTCCCACATACCTCAAGTGCCAATTTTTCCAGCTAGTCTCTGTGCCAACTATTACAGAGTAGAATTTACTAAGCCTTATCAGTCATACACTTTAGCGTAAACGAGCTTTTCAGTATTTTTCTGAGCTTCGGCTTAGTGCGTTGCAGGATGTAAACCAAGTGTATGCTTTGAGAGTGTACAGAATATTTTAGAAAGTAAAGGGAATGTCTTGGAGAGCATATGAAATGTCTTAAGGAATTTGGTGTGAAATCAGAGTCTAGAGTTTTGGGTTTTGGGATCAGCTATGCTAGTGTTAACCCTTGGGAAAATAATTTACCCCTATGACGACTTGGTATTTATAAAATTACTGATTTGGATTAGATTAACTCTGAGGTCATTTTGAACACTAAGCATTTATGAAAATACCTTAGAAATGGGAAAACAGAATGATATATAAAAAAAAAAAACCATGGCTTACATTGTAAGTGTGCATATGAATTAATTAGCTAACATTGCTTAATGTCTACCATTATTCAGGACTTCACCCAGGTCCTAATTTCGGTCTTTTTTTTTTCTTTAAACTTATACATTTTTGTTTAGGGTTTGCT
>NW_006432227.1:5792304-5868675 GCF_000325575.1 Pteropus alecto
ACATATATACTATATATATATATATATATATGTATATATTCTAGGTGATGTTAGAATCTTGTGGTTTTGGATTGAGGGCAATTTTGCTCCTACACCCCCAGGGAACATTAGATGATATCTGGAGATAATTTTGTCTGTTGCGACTGAGCATGGGACATTGCTACTGGCACTGGGTGGACAGAAGCCGGGGTGCTACTGAACATTCTACTTAGGTCCAGATGGCTCTCACAACAAAGAATTATGCAATCCAAAATATCAGTAGTGCTATTCTCAAAAAACTCTGATGTAAATGTACTGTGAATACAACTTGTTGCATGTGCCAGGGACTGAATTTGCCATTTTTTATCAGTAATAATCATGCAAAGATTTTTGACTAAAGAGATAAGATATTAAATTCAATTGAATTATCATAATGAGAGATTTGTGTTTTTCTAAAATCACTGTCTCTCTTAGATGTTATTGAAAAAGTAAGATGTATTCATAAGATATCTGCTACAGGAATGATAGTGCATGGACTCTGAGGACCAGTATTATCTATAGCAATGCCACAGAGAGAATTTAGTGGACATACAAATTGAGAAACATAACACATTGGGCTTAGTCAAGTGGCCTAATAAATATATGAATTTGATACTCCTGTTTATCTGGAATCAATGAAAGCATCTGAATGCCTACAAAGACATTCTGGAGAATACATTTAATTTGGTTCACATCTAAGTTCTCAGGAACCATTGATTGTACAATACTTTTATTTTAAATATGGAAGTATTAGTTATGTCCAGATTTTCAAAAATAATTGCAATCTGGTAATAGCCCCTACTTTGTACTACCTTTATTCACATTTATCAATGCTACCATTTGTTGTTATATCTAATTTATACTTTCTTATTTTGTCTTTTGACTTTAAGAAATCCCTAAGTGTAGAACCCATATTCAGTATTCTTCTCTAATAATGCAAAAAATCTTAACTATATAATGCTAACCATTATCCAAATTTATTGCTTAAAAAACAAATTCCTGATTCTCATTACTCTTGGAAAACATAAAAAATAATTCATCTTTTAATGAATTAAGTAGTGAACACTTAAATATTACTTGGTCTTTGTAGCAGAAAATGAGAATGAAAGTCTACTTTTTTACTAAACCTGGATACCTCTTAAAAATTACTACACACAGGCCCCCTCTTTTTAACTTGCTGAAAAGAACTAAATTCATGCAATGTAATGGCATGTATCCTTTTTTTTTTTTTTTTGGAAAAAAGCATAATAAAATAATTATAGGTAACATAGCACAAAAAGGGTATGGAGCTCAATGATATAATTTCGAGTAATTAAAATATAAGGCATGCACCTAGGCAATGTGAAAGGATAAATGAAAAATGCTGTAGTCAGAATCAGAACCTTTAATTTCCAAGAGATCTGGGTAGTGAACATCTTCTATGACTGATCACATTAAGAACCACTTCATGCTTCAAGCCATAATTTCCAAAAGATATGGCATGCTCAACCTCGATCACTTCATTAAATTACACATATGAATTAATTTATAACCTCATCAATATGAAGAGGGTCAGTCTAATGAGTAGACTTGAAAGTGAGAATCCAAACTGTTTCTGGAAATCAAGTGAAAGTTGATTTCCAGAAGGCTTTTTATATATTTTGGAGCATTGTATTCACCAGAATACAATGGTGAATATATATCCATGATAAATATAAAGGTTTTAAGAATTCTCCCTGGTCTTAGAAAGGAGTTAAGTTATTTATTCATTCTTTATTTGATTTGATTTGTTGCTAATTGGAACATTATTCTATAGTGTGCTTAGTACTTGTGCTGTTATTGTGGCTGCGACAATAAAACAATAAATATTAGATTACTTTATTCATGCACAATGTATTTTAGGGGCTAGATGACAGTTAAACAATAGATAAATAGTTAAACAATAAATAATAGTATCACTGTATGATAAAATCTATGAAAGAAGCAAATGAGGTGAAGTGAACAAGAATGTCTTTGAGGGCCTTAAGTAGAATAGTCAGAAATTTTTGAGAAGGTGACATTTAAATTGAGACTTTATAAATGTGAAATATATGAAATGTGAGCCCAGGATATTCCATATATGAGAATTAGCAAGTCTTAAAGATCCTGATGCAGAAATGGGTTTGATGTATTGGTGGAAATGAATAGAGGCCCATGTACCAGAAGAAAATCCATCAAGAGAAAGAGATGAGAAATGGGTTTAGAAAAATATATATGGATAGTATTATGATGCATTGTGATTAACTTGAGTAACATCAGAAAATGAGGGGAGGAAGAAATGAGGAATTGTTGTTCAATGAGTATAAAGTTACAGTTATACAAATTGAATAAGTTCTAGAGATCTGCTGTACAACATAGGACCTGTCGATAAATGTTGTCATCAAAAAAGGAAAAGGATGCAAGAAATCTTTTGGACAGGATGGATATGTTTATTACTTTGTTTATGGTGATCATATCAGGGATATATGCATATGTCCAAACTCATTGAAATATATACATTACAAATGTGCAATTTAAAAATATATATTTACTATACCTCAATAAAGTTAATCAAATGAGAGATAGCACATTTAAAAATGTGTTTTAATGGATTAGAGAGGTGGCCACACTCACCAGTGATTTCAGAACATGTGAATGTCTCCAGGTGCTTGACACCTGTAGTTGGAAATGGTATGATAAAGCCAAAATCTGCACATCTTCATCAGCTACTGTTCTAGCCAATAGGAGAGCAGGTGGAGACCATATAAAAATGAGCCCTATGCTCTTGGATTTTCTTAGAACAAGCAGATGGCAAAATGAAGAATGAAAGCCAAAGTAAACATGGGTTTGATGTTATGCCCTATTTTAAACAGGTACCCAGAATCCATCCCCAAATGTCACATTTTAGTCTCATTGTCAGAGAGAATTATTGCAGATACACCAACCTCATAATTGTTCCTACTTCTCTATTTACCTTGTTCGGAAAACAAAACTCAGTGCTAGCTTCATCAGATGTGGCCCCAACAATGAGAAGGTGTGGAGAACAAGGGCAAAAGAAACATGGTAGGACTGACCGCTGACCCATTAATTGGCTCTGCAGTATCATGCTGGCTGCTTTGCCAAGTACTTATCAACCTTCTATTATTTAGAATTTAAAAGTTTGATATGCACATCCTCAGCTACAGTCAGATCAGCAAATACAGTTCCATAACTGTTACTTTTTCCATTTCAAATTAATATTGTCTAAATTCTGTACCATATGATCAGGTGGTTACCATTGAAAGGGTTCAAACTCTAGAATTAATTTCATGACAATACGATACTTTTCTCTCTCTCCATAGTTGTAGAAAGGGAATCTATTGCATGTTGTGTTATGCAAAGTCCCATTATTCAAACATGCCTTTCATCTATACTTGTTTGCATTTTCCTATTCCATTTTGCATTTTTATTGCAATAATATGGTTTAGCCTTGTATCTCACAGAGTTTGTCCTATCAATAGCAAATAATTATTTTTAACACTTTCAGATCCACCATGTTTGTATTATTGCTGTATCGTAACACTGACCATACAATGGGACCCTTTTCAAATTATTATAAGACTGTTTCTTAGCTGTCTGATCTGACTTTAGTCATACTCTTCTAGAATGCATTTTTACCCATAAAACAATCTTTTAGTTTTGCTATTTAAGTCTCTGTCCAAATATATAATGCCTCAGATTAAAAGTTGCATTTGTCGTTTTTCTATTCTTAAATGCTTTACTCAACAGACATCCATTTATTGAATAGTTAGTCAATGTGTTCTCAGTGGAGGTAGGAGAATAAGAGAAATCCAGTTCAGAAAGGCTTTCTGCTAGAAGTCATCCTACTCAAAAAACTGAAAATATTTCATCTATTCTATGTACTGTATCTTCATAAAGAGATGAGTTCTTTAATGACCAATAAATAATGTGCTCCCAAATTAGTTTATTTAAAGCTTGAGACAATCCTCTGGATGTCTTATGTAGCAATGTTGTTCCAATTTGTATTTACTGAGACTGTCTTCACCAGCTGCCCTAAATACTTTCAAGGACATTCTTTCACTTTTATGGTAAATGAAAGCTGTCATTTCCTTTTATTTCAGTAAAGAGGATGCTTGCAAGCCAAACAATAGAACAAAGGATACAATGAAAATGATGAACAAAATTTTGGAAACTACTATACAGAAGAGAGAGAGAGAGAATACATAGAAAGTAAAGATGATTTAATCTCTCTTTTTGAAGGCAATGCTATGAAAATGAGTCTTATCCAACCACCCAGTTATTTATACTTGCTTACAGATATGTTAACAGTGGAAAGTACAAACACGTTGTTTTTCCTGAGTTTGCTTTTCTTATGGTACTTTTGCTAATTCCAGTTATAGTCAAACAAAACATGAAATCGTAACAGTTCAATGCTGATTCCACTCTCCAGCCTCCATACCTTCTCTATTGAGGATTTGTACTTCAATTACCATAAAGTTTTAAGAAACAGGTACCTCCAGTAAGGGTAGAATGAAAAGCATTACAGCGCACACTTTAACATTTTTTTCTCAATGGAAGTGCTTCTAGGATTATCCTAGATGATTACTGTGATACCCACAATCACTTACTTGCAGTTTGTCTCGGAAGCAGAAGATCTGAGTTACATTTCTTAGAGGGGTGTGTCCTCACGCTTTGCAAATAGGATAATGCACAATCCCAATAAAGAAATCCAATCATCCTTAAAAAAGTCTCAAATATAATAGTAGCATTCCTTCACAGGCTGCCACTACCACAGATATTTGTTGACAAATTAAAAAACTATCCCACATTCCCAAAGTTCAATTTGCGTCACATCAGTTTCACTATATTGATTAAATGAGACCATAGCAATAAATTTGAACAAATGAAGAAAATAACTTTTTAGATTGCTGTAAGAAATATGTGCATATTTGGGGGCCATATATTTTCTTAGCTGACTTCTGAATTTCTAAGGACCATTGTGTTTAAAAACCTTTTTTCCCAATATTATAGAAAAAAGAATATTGAAAATCTATATCATTAACAGTTATAAATTATTGTGGTTCATCAGTTGTGGGAACACTTTTACTTCTTGTCAATAAGAGAATAAACTTTTTATTCAACTATGTCATCAATTGAAAGATGTTTTCTACATTCAAAGGTAGTAAAATGTAAAAAAAATGCATCTTTGAATTGATGAGATCATAAGAAATGGGGTTTACACTAAAAAATTTGTAAATCTTAAAAATTTCCTTTAAAAAACCTTATTGTAATTGAAACTAAATTAATTATGGCATTTATTGTAATTTAAGGAACTAGTCTTACTTCCAATGGGCCTCTAGATTACTTTGTTACTTTCCTACACATATTCAAAAAAAAACCGATAATGTTTTTCTAGACTATATAATTCTTTTATAGAATTAATTTGATGTTATTGTATTAGGCATATATTAACATGTAACAAATTATCACAATATTTAGCTGCTTAAAACAATATGCGTTTATTATCTTACAGTGGCAATGGGTCAAGAATCCAGACACTGTTTTAGTATCTCACAGGTTACAATCACGGTGTTGTGAGAGGGACTGAATAGATGGTTGTTGTTCATTTACTTAGGGGTTGTTGGGCTGAAAGCCTCAGCTCCTTGACTGCTGTTGGTCATTGGCCAGGGTCAGTTCCTTGCCACATGACCCTCCAACATGGCAGCTTGTTCATTCAATAATGCAAGCAGAGAGGGCAATAGAGAGAGTCCGCTGGTAGGATGTGATTTACAATCGTTGGAATTAATTAGCATCCCTTTGCCATTTCTGTATTCTGTTGGTTAGGAGCAAGTCACTAGGCCAGCCCAATTTTTTTTTAAAGGAAATTTTTAAAAGCCCACAAGGAGGAAGGGGTTACACATGGTTGTCAATACTGGGAGGAAGGGATCCTTGGGACCATTTAGATGTATACCTACCACAATAATTAATAAAACTCTACTCTGAAAAATAGCAGATAGGTATCTGCTATTTTACAGATAGGCATCTGCTATTTTACACAACTTTTCTAGTGATCTTATTTTATTTTCTCCCCTATAACTTTATTTTTTGCTCTTTTACAAGTTACAACCAGTCTATTGTTAGAAGATCATATAATAAAGAGTAAAGAGACAAAGACTTTTAAATTCCTAGGTTAGTTACTAGCTATACTGCATGAGACATAGTAATTTCTCAGCCTCGTATGATTTAGCAATTAAATTGGATTAATAGTTAAAATGATCTTGTTTCATGTATCCTGTAAGGGAAAAATGTTACTTTCCAAGAATTTATTGAGTGACTTTGGATACAAGGATCCAAGCTAGATCCTGGGAATGAAAAACTAAGTAATAAATCATCCTTTCTCAGAGCAGTAAATAATCTAAATGAGAAACAATATTTAAATTATTTAGAAATATGTCTGGCCAATAATAGTCACTCTGCTAATGTTGGTCCTGCAGAAGCCCCCTTTTTTTCTATTTACTTTTGCTAAATATTGATTGCTGATCCTTCACGGACAACAAAGGAGCAATTGTTATACACTTAGGAGATCAATGGAAGGGCATCAACCCTTCTTTCTCCCACACCCTCACCTGTTGGTCTGCATTTCTTTATCTCTTTATCATGTACCACTTTCTTCCCTACCCTCTAAAAGCACATAAGTACAAGGCACTTAAAATCTCCTCGAAGATTCAAACTGAGGAAAATAAATACTGAAGATGAGAATATTGCCAGGAAATATTTATTAATGTTAGTATGAAGATTTCACCAGAAATAAATTAAATCAATATATAATCTCTATGTTCAGAGATAATAATTCCATTTGGTAGAACTACTTAACATTGCCATTCAGAGGAAAAGTAATGTTTTATTCATAGGTGTTTTTTGAAATCGAGGCCAAACATTCATATTTATAATATGAAAAACACATTAATATTTAAATAACTGTCTCTAAATTTAATCAAATACAATTAGCATAATGGAAGTAAAAATACAGATGACCCTAGTCAATGCATGTTTTAAATGGACTATAAAACTATTGTTTATTAAAATTAAGATTAAATAATTCAATTTATATTTAAGAAGCTATTTAATGTTGTTTTCTATATCCCAACACATGCATCATAAAGATTCTTTGCCTTATTTTCTCCATGTATATAATAAGAACTCTAATTCACAGTATTTTAAAAATTAACAGCATTTGTGAAAGTATTTTGCTCAGTGGTTTGCACATAATAATTGGTTGTATATGAAAGTTAATTTTTCAGAACTGTCTCAAGATAAAATTAGCTCTACAAGCAAGGATCAACTAGTTAAAAATGTCCGACGTGTGTATTAATTTGAAATATTTTTAAGCCCAAGATCCCTAAAAAACATGCTGATAATTTTTTACTGGGTTCCCTTCCCTATTCCTCTGCTCTGCACCCCTGTCTTTTATTATAATGGTTACCAGATGTTATTGCCTGAATTCTGGGACTGGTAGTGTAAGAAATGAATGACCGCATTAATGGTAATTCTCATGAGTGCCTGACCATGGAGGCAAAGCCAGCTGACCCTGGAAGTCAGGACACAGGCAGCAGCAGTGAGGATGGCTCAGGCCAGATTGGGACATGTACTTGCAGAGAAGAACAGAAGCCAAAACATTGCAGGAAAGCTCACACTGCCTCGTGTATCAGCACCTGGCCTTTCGGATTCCTGTTGGTCTGTGTTGCAACGTAGTTAGTCCTTAAAAACCTACACGATCATCATTTGAGGGGTGATCATTTTGGTAGACACCTCTAGAGTTGTGTGGCCTTTGATGTAGCCTAGGTGGCTAGATAACTTTCTAGTAGTGTCCTGTGGCAATCTGCTACTGAAGTCTGTGGTCCCTCTTTCTTGTCTTCTAGTGTGTGTTCTGGTTCACAAGTGCCTTCCCTAGAACATGCTCAATTGTATGGGGCTCTGTGAGGCTGCCCTCTAAGTCACCCACCCAGATGCATTAATCAGCCATTTCTATCTGCCATTCAGTCTGTGCCTCTGACTTTTCCTCCCCACCCCTCAGCCAAGCCTCAGTGATATTGACTAGTGGCATAGAGGAACAAGAAAGTGCCAGAAGCCAGGAGACTCACCCCCTTTGACCACTTGTCACTCTATTTCTTTTCCTGAGAACCCTTCTTCAGAACCCATAGTGGTCCCCGCCTTTCCAGTAGGGTAGGAATAGACATTTTATCCTCATTTCTCTCCATATTGAGGTTCTTAGTAAAGCTTTACAAACTCAACAATTACTGACTTTCAAGGTATTTATTCCACAAATATACTAAAGAAAATACAATTTGAGACTCAGTGCTAAGTAATTAGAACACGCTTGGAGCCTAACACCCCAAACCTCAAACCTCCAGCCCAAAGAATAATCTTAAATCAATTGGCATGTAGCAATGAGCAACATGTGTCAAGGGAAATTTTTCAAATGCACAAATTGTAATAACTTTTAAAATGCTACTTATTCTGTTTATATTGTTAATATCTCTATTTCTCCCTATTGAATTTTAAGTTTATTTAAGAGTGTTGTATGTACCTTTAAATCCTGATTATGTATCACAGTATCTGGTTTATACTAAGTATTAAATAGTTCATTGACTGGATTAATTAAGCGATGGGATGATAAACATTTTAATGGTTTATTTTCACAAAAACATTGGGACAATGCAATTTGCACTATTATGTAATAATTTGAAATTTTTTGCTAAAATATTCAGAACGTAAGTACAGTCACATGTCTTTTAATGACTGGGATGCATTCTGAGAAAACGTTTTTAGGCGATTCCCTCAATGTGTGAACATCACAGAATGTACTTATACAAACCTATATCCTACTGCACCTGAGCTATATGGTACAGCCCATTGCTCCTAGGCTACAAGCCTGTATAGCATGTCACTGTGCAAAACAACATGAGATTAAATCAAGCACAAGAGAAAATGATACATGCAGGAGATGCTGTAAACACAGGGGTGTGAGGTTGCTTAATCATGCATACTGTTATACAGCAAACTTTTTTTATAGTTAGAAAGGTATACTCTAAAGTAAAAATGTATAGTAAATACATAAACCAGTAACATCATCATTTATTATCATTATTAAGTTTTATGTATTATACATAATTATATGTGCTATACTTTTATATGACTGGCAGCACAGTAGGTTTATTTATACCAGCATCGCCACAAACATGTAAAGAATGCATTTCTCTATGTCATTATAATGGCTGTGACGTCACCAAGCAATAGAAATATTTCAGCTCCATTACAATCTGATGGGACACTGTCATATGCACAGGGTTTGTCACTGACCAAAGTGTTGTTATAAAGCACATGACTATAAATCAAGCCATTCAAGAGCAACACATACTGTGTTGACAGGTAGAGTAAGGAAAATTACGAGAAATGGCTCAGTTTCTAACAGAATCCGTTACTGCTCCATACCTTTTCTCATTACTACTGTTTTAAAATGTGATAAATCCGTTTGCAGTCTGCTTAATTTTATGAATGTTTATGTTATTACTAAAATATGCACAATGTTGTCTCACATGTACTGATTAGTGTCCTTCTTCTAATGTATTTTTTGTTAAAGATATTTTAGTACCAAACTAAGGATTCAAAACACTGTCAGGCAGCTAAAATGTCCAGGCTGATGATGTCAAAAAGAAAATAAAATGAAAAATACAGAGGGCTTTACTTTAAAATATAAAATTCCTGTACAACAATATTGAGTTAATAATTTTTTTATCATCCGATAATCTTTAATATTTAGGTCAGGCTAAGAGATAAAATATTTAAAGTTGTAATAAAACACTTTTATGAAAATCACAGAATATTTGTTTTTGCTTCAATATGAACAAAACTTTCATTTATATGTTCTCATAAAATCCTTTGCATCTCAGAATGATACATAATTCAACTTCTTTTGAGAAATTATTAATTTAACTTTTTCAGATATAATTTTAAAAGATATATCTAACAGACATCCCTAGACAATAAAGTGTAAAATATAGTATTTGGAATTCTAACTCATAGCCCTTGAATTTCTCTGAGATTTACAAGGAATTGTGAGAAAGCTTAGTGTATAAGTCATAAAAATATAATTTATAATTTATATTTGAAATTTGTGTGTGAATAAATTGGGGACAAGAGAAGCTCGCTGGTGTCTTTCAAAAACGTTTGTTCTTGCAGGTAATGCAACTCTGTCGAGTTTTTTTCCTAGTTGGCTTTCCCTAAAGTGTGCCCTTCCCTATCTTTGTTCTGTTCCATCAGATACTGTTAAGTCTAGATCCCTTTGAGAATAACATTCCCACCTTTGTGTCTGTCTCCAAGGGGAAATGTAATTTTACTTCAGTTATCTAATTAGCAGTAGGAGTCTCTGTGCTGCAGGCTTCTGCATCAACACAAGTGTGATGAGCCAGCATGCTGACATCAATGAACACTTTATTAAATTATACACTCCCCTGAGCAGGCTCAAGCTTTCTGAGCCCTAATGTTTTATGCTTTATTACACTGAATCCCTGTTTTCTGAAATTGTGTGTCCAGGCCAAGCTAAGGATGTAAAGTCCTGATGAGATTATGTAGATATTTTTCAAGACAAAGATATTTGGCACACTGTTAGTTGTTAGGTTTAGTTTGTTGTTTTGACAACTGATAACTGGTTAGAATGACAGAACGGCAGGAAACAATACTGGTCATATATCTTAGGACATGTTTTTCTTTAGAGCACCAATGTCTCAGAGTAGAAAAAAGAATCCATTTATTGATCTAAATAAAATTTCAAAATGATAAACCTTTTCCGGGTACTGCATATTTAGATTTATAAATAGTCTGTGGTAGTTTTTGTTTCCTCAATAATTTATAAAAGTACACATTTTAAAATGTTTTTAATTATTAAAATATTGAATATTTGATAAAGGAAAATGCGATGAAGGTAAGTATCCTTCTTTAAAAATGACATTTATCCTTCTATATAATAGCAATCCTTACAGGTATGAGGTGAGGAGACCTCATAGTGGTTTTGATGTGCATTTCCATGACGGTTAGTTAGTTATCTTTTCATGTATCTGTTGGCCATTTGTATGAAAGTATAATTTGTCTGCAGTAATTAATTCTTTCTAGTGTAAAATTCTATGAATTTTGACAAATGTATACAGTCTTATAACCATGATCACAGTTAAGATAGAGAACATTTCATCTCCCCAACAAAGTCTCTTGTAGATTTGTATCTCTATTCCTTTGCTTTTTCAAGAATGTCATATAAATGGATATATTACACTATATATGATTTCAAATCTGGTTTGTTCCACTTAGCATAATGCATTTGAGATTCATCTATTTCGCATGTGTAAATAGTTCATATATTTTTACTGATAAGGAGCACCAAAGCTTGTTTGTCCATGTACTGATTTGAGGATATTTGGGTTGTTTCCAATTTTTGATGATAATGAATAATGAATTAATGTGGGTATAACCATTTACATATGGTTTTACATGAACAAATGTTTTTATTACTCCTGGACAGAAACCTAGGATGGCAGTATTACATCATATGATAAGTGTATGCACAACATTTTAAGTAACTGCAACTTGTTTTCTAAAGTAGCTGTGATATTTTGCATTCCCACCAGCAATGTATAAAAGTTTCATTTGCTCTGCATCTTTGCCAACACTTGGTAACGTCTTTTCTAAATTTTATTTTAGCTGTTTTAATGTAGCGTAGTCATGATTGTTGTGATTTTAATTTTCAGATTTTAATGCCATAATGGTGAATGATGTTAGGCATCTTTTTATGTGCTTATTTGCCATTTGTGTGTGTGTATGTATATATATATACACAAATACATATACATATACATATGCATACATATTTTGTTGTTACAATGTCTGTTCAAGTCTTTTGCCTGTTTTTAATTGGGTTGTTTGTTTTTAATCATAGAATTTGATATTTCTTAATGTAATGTGAATACATTCTTTGTCAGATATGTGTTTGCAGTTATTTTCTCCATGTTTATGATTTGTTTTCATTTCATTATCTTTTATAAAGGATATATAATATAATATATACTATATAAGTATGTATAATAAATATGCATTTATTATATATGTATATCTTGAATCCTTGATTTGAGATTAATTTCTTTGAACTATCTTTTAAAAAAAAGCTTTCATAATTGATTTGACACATTTCTTTTCGCTGACATTGGTATTTAATATTGTAACTCTCTAAGCATTTCTTTAGCTACATCCCACAAATTTTGAAATATACATATTTTCAATTTTTATTCAATTCAAAATATATTCTAATTTTTTGTGACTTCTTTGACCCATGGGAGATCTAAAAGTTGTTTAATTTTCATATATTTATGGATTTTCATATCTTTCACTCTTATTAGCTACTAATTTAAATCTGTTATAGTCAGAGAAATGTAGGACTTCAATCTTCTTATTCTGTGACTTGTGCTATATAGCTCAGAATATGGTCTTCTTACTGAATCTCATGTGTACTTGAAAAGCATGCATATTCTGATGTTGGTGGGAGGAGTATGGAAGATTCCTACCAAATTGTGTAATTGTTGATTTTTAAAATTTTTCCTTTTAGCTCTATCAATTTTTGCTTAATGTATTTTGAAGCTCTTATACATATTTATGGTTGTCGCATTTTCTATGTGAATTGACCTTTATTCATTATTTAATGATTTTATCTCTGGTAACATTACTTGTTCTGAAGTCTGTTTTACCTGACATTAATTTAGACAGTCTAGATGTTTTATAATGAGGGTCGGCATGTTAAATATTTTATTTTAATTTTTTGACTTTCAACCTATATTTATCTTTCTATTCAAAATTAATATTTTTTTAAAAAGTATATAGTCTGTTGGTACTTTGTTTGTACTTTGTATCCATTCTGATCACCTGAAAGTTAGAATATGAAGCTTCTTAGTATTTGGAAGAAACTTACTTAGCCTCATAATTAACTCTAAACATATAATGTAGTTTATTGCAATCTTATTATAGTTTATCATTTTTATTATCCATTTTCTCTGATGATAAATCTACCTAATCAAACTAAAAACCAAAATTAAAATCTCATTTTTTGTATGTTCATAGACCTTATCTGCGTAGATTTTGGCAAGTGTAATGCCATGGAAAGTTTAGTAAAACTGTTTTTGATTAGTCCTCAAAGGTAGTTAATTTCTTTGAATTGCAGTTTCTTTTCTATTGTGATTTTGTGATCACACTTTGCAATTACAAACTTGAAATGTACAGCAGACATAGCCAATATTTAGGGGGAAAACTGAGAAAGACCACTATAAACTTTATAATGTTAAGTGATATGTTTTTTTGGTGTGTCTTCTCATATAGTTTTATCATCCTTTTTTCCACTACTGTGTATTCTTGTTCTTTAGAGCTTTAGGGTAAATTCACTATTAGAGGTATGAGCCCACTGTGTGTGTGTGTGTGTGTGTGTGTGTGTGTGTGTGTGTGTGTAGGTATTTACTGCTTGCTTTGCATGGAATCTAAAGATAAAGAGTACAGTCTGAACTGAGTGGCTTTTATGACTAAAGCTGAGGAAGGTATAAACTGATACCTCTAATTTTGCAAAGTTCTATACTTCCTCATCATACCGTGTTCTCTGTTCCTGTGGATATACCACAGATGTTCTATTTCTTCCCTGGTAGTTGTTCGACTCCGATTTAAAAATAATTCAAGTGTTTTAGTGTTTCATTATAAAATGAAACTGCTGTAATCCAACATATGTTATGAAAGTGATCAATGGAGTATGCTTAAAACACTGAATAGACATGTTTACAAAAAAATCAGGAGAAATTTTGAATGAATATAGGAAGCTTCCATTCTAGAAAATTAAGACTTGAGACATATTCCGTCTTTGTGACTCTTTATTCTCATTCCAAAGCTGACCTATGGAAAAAGAAAGTGAGAAAACTCAGTCTTAATAAGCTCTTGTTTTCTATATACCCCCACTACACCTTCCTAAGAGGTGGTAGGAGGCAGGAAAATAAGTTAAAATGCTCGCAAATGGAAATTCATGCTATGTAATACTTCTTTCTATTAACACACACACACACACGTACGCACGCACGCACGCACACACACACACACACAGACACACAGCAATGAAAGGATTCCTTTCCCCAAGAAGCAGAATGCATGTTTGAAGGAACATTCAAGAAGTCAGGATTTAACATCATTTGATAAGTATTCCCATGCAGAAATTTGGAAGGTATCATGTATACACGGAGGAGATATATACAGAAGGTGTACCAACCTTTCAAGGGAGCTAGCAAATGTTGAGCAGTATTCTGCTTGAAAAATAGTATTTTGAAGTTAACTGAGTGAATGACATTTTATAGATTGTGTCTTAATGGTCCAAAATTTCTTTCTTACACTGATCTTAATCCACTAAATTCTTATTCCAGTTTTTTTTTTCCAGTTCCCACAGTGATTGTTAAGTGTATAATTGTTTCAGGAAGCAATGCATAATGTCTTTTAATGCCTGAATATCTCCAATAAGTGTAGATTTTTAGGGTGTGTGTGTGTGTGTGTGTGTGTACTACACTGGATTTGGGCACCAAGTGATTTAGTGAAGCAGATTTATAAATTCTAATACTCTCTAAAAGTTAAAAATAAAGGTAATGATTCTTCCCATGATGTTTGAACTACACACACACACACAAAAGTCAGACACATATACATGAAGACCAAAATTTCATGAAGTTGAGCAGTCATAAAATTTTTCCAAGGAAAGATGGAAAGTTGTATTTCAGTTGAAACTCCAGGAGGTGTAAGCAGGGGATTGATAGTGAGGGATAGAGATAGAATCAAGGGATGAAGTTAGTGAGGGAAGGAAGCACAGAGTACTAAATGTGGTCAGATTCTTTAAGAATATTTTTAAAATCTTTTTTTATGAATTAAATTACAACCTTAACCAATTCCATTTAAGACACAATTCTCAAGAAAAATTAACTACTGAATCTTTGTTCTCAAGAGGACTTGAATAGAGAATTTATACTTAAAATTTAACATGTCAATGATATGTTTCAAGTCAAAAGTAATTTGTGGCATTTACATGTCCAAACACGTTTTCATGAATGTTTTTAATAAATGTATATTTTTTTTACCCAGAACCTTACTATAGGTGTCCAAATACTTCTGTCATCTCTAATTCATATTCTTCATGTCAGAAATCTCCTGCTTCCCCTGGGCCCATCTTATCTGTGCTCAGTAAACTGGAAGCTAGCCTGAGTGTCTTCTAGCTAAGAGCATTAAAGTGTAAGTTTTAATCGTAATAACATTGACTTATTATTAAATTATGCAGAACATTTCACAACAGTGCAAGGGGAATCTGGTGACCTGAGTTATATTTCTAGTTATGACACTGTTTGAGACTGAGCACATTACATAACCTTACTCTGTTTTCTTATCTGTCAGATTAAGTTATAGTATAAAAAGTTTATTTCTGAAGCTCAGTTCAGAAGTCCTCGATCACATGTTTGCTGCTAAGATCAGGACCAATTTCTCTATTAGGCAGAGTAAGCACAGAGCTAGGGCCCTCAATATTTTTAGGGAGAGGCCCATGAAAATGTTTCTTTAAAAATCAGAAGAAAAACTGAGCTTTGTATGTGTCTTTATGTGAATGCAGTTGCAAAATATAAGCGCATGAAGGCAAACTGCTTAGGGCCCATGAAAGTCACAACACAGTCATGGCTAAGAGGAAATTGTGGCTGTAGGATTAGATGATTTGGACTCCACATTGTAACAAGCTGGACCTAAATTTAGATTTGAGCTTAGTCATCTTAGATTCTTATGATGCAGAAACAGTGCTCCATGCTCCATAAATATTGCTGAGAGCACAAATTCTGAGCCTCAATGATCCCATCTATAGAATGAAAATTCTAAACATTCCACTGAGATATGTGAAAAATATCACACACATACAATGATGCACAACTAGTTCGTTGGAATGCTCACCCTAATTCTTCAAGTATTTACAAAACTAATAGTATGTCTTAAAGTTTAGAGTCTATACTTAGGCATCAATACCTTTAAGAATTTAATACGAAAATAAATATGAGAAAGCAAAGAAAGAAATCTTGTCTTGCCTTTTTAGTTCAGTTGAAAACTATGACAAAAGTACTATTCAGCATTGAGCCAAGTATTATGAAAAATAGAAAATAAGTTACAATTTATTCGCTTTCTGCCCTCAAGAAGATGAAATTTGACTAACACAATGCTATTCCAATTTTATATTTCGGCCACAGATACATACTTTAGGAGTTAATCCTTTTTCAGGTAATGGGCCTCCACATGGAGATAAGATAGGCTATCTACAAATGGGCTCTTTAGTATTGTGCAAATATTGAAGCATAATTAAAATAAAAAAGTTGTTGCTGATAAGATTTTCTGCTTCTTTTATTTAAGCCTGACCATCTCATTAATGTGTGTCACAAAGATCTGTCTTATGATTACTGTGCTGATCCTCATGTAATAATTATATTCATACTTTTAAGTAGATTTTTAATGGCCAATAATATATCCATATGTTTGTACCTTTGACTGTTTTTTCACAAATGAATGTCACATATAGTTCTGACCTTTAGGTATAATAGCAACACATTTTTCAATACAATTAATCCTTATTTAGTGCATATTCTATACATTCACATAACAGACCACTATAAAGTGTGTAGTGATTATTTATGCACTATTAGTATATGCACAGAAGGTCTTCATAGAAGTAACTGGATGGAAATTATCTTTAATGGATTCTTTCAGCTATGGATGTTTTGTCTTGATGTTCTACTAATAATGCAATAAATGAGGAATGAATCCCCTGCCCCATCCCAGGTAGGAATTACTAATGAAACTCCCAAGCTCTCTCTCTCTATCTCTCCACGCACTGATTTTCAGAAGCAGCTCAAGTCCTGGATCAAAGAAAATTGGGTACCAGATGGCTTTTATCCTAACATCTTTAAGTTAGGAGAGCGTTCTTGCTGAGACTATTCTTGCTACCAATTTTCACATAATGAAATGAATCCGAGCTACAGTAGAATGAGACTTCCAGGAACAGCAGGTGTAATGTCACAGCTGTATTAGCATTGCTAACTTGATCATGGATCTGGGACTGTTACACTCACCACTGAAATTTAAAAAGGCTGCCAAGAGAGGAGCAAGAGCACTTGGGTGCCATTTTTTAGCCTATTAGCAGGAATCTTAGAGAAAATGACCACATCAAGTTATGTATCTCACTCACTAATGTTTCTTTTTATCCTTGCCATATGCTTTATTCACTCACCATCCCAAACTTCTATGGGTTATATTTGATTTTGCAAATTATCATGTTAAGCTGTTAGCACACACTATAACCAGAGAAATATATTACTGGTTGATGTTCAGGTTACATTCCTGTAGCCTAAAATTAATTTCAAATGGTTTTCTTGAAGGGGAATTTTAATCTGAGAAGAATAGCAAGGATCAGAGCTTCTTGGAATTCTCTCTACACTGGTAATGATCCTAGCTGTATCTGATAACTTATCTGAAACTGGCAAAACTTTTTGTTGTGTATTTCATTTAGCTATTATGTATTAATTGCCTATTTGACTAGTGTCTTGTGTGAGTTCTGTGATGTTATATATAAATAAGATATAAGCATAAAATGGTGTAAATGGTCCTTGACGAGAAAGGAACCAAACTTCTTTCTCACTGAAATATTTTAGAAAAAATAACAGTATTCAATCAAATTCAAAAATATTTATTGAATACTTTGTGCAAATCCCAATATTAGTAATGTTGGATGCAAGACATAAGACTCTGCTTTAAACTTACATTCTAAACAGATTCTTATGCAAATGCTTACTTAAAATAGAGTGATAAATATTAAATGTAGAATTATATATTTTCTACGACAATAGAGCACAGTAGGTAATGTGTAATGAACTCTTGGAAAATATGATTAAGCATATGGGCTCATATTATTTGAGTCCTTAGTGTAATGCTTTGATTTAATTATCTTACATATTGCCTTATACTGGATTCATAAAATGGTATCAGCACATAAAAAAAAGTATTTAGTATGCACGGACTCATTTTAATTGTATAAACACACCTGAAAAATGTACCTTTATTTCTCACTGTTGAAATTTCATTAGACTGTATTGGTGCTATGAAACTCTAAACGATTAAAATTGTTCATCCATAGAGGCTTAGATTTGATCTCAATAATCATTAGCATTTTCTATTATGATTATAAATGATAAAATTAAAGAAAAAAATGCTGGTACATTGAGATCGTAATCAACATAATCAACTGACTGAAGAATGACTAATTCCTTTTATTAGCCAAAAATAGATTGCAGCTTAATTGATCACCTGTGATGTGTGGAAATTTAATTAATAATTGAGATGTGTCAAAATGCCTATTATATTCTGTGGTTTATCCTTGGCTTCCAATACTTCCAATAATAATAATAATAATAATAATAATAGTAGTAGTAGTAATAGTAGTAGTAGTAGTAGTAGTAGTAGTAGAACGTTATGGGGGAAAACAATAAGTATTTCAGAAGAATAATGAAGGCTCTGTGTTTGTAAAAATAAAATAAGATTTAGTGAGACAAATCCTTTAAAATGTACATATAAAGGAAAAAACAGTTTGTAGTATAATCAGGAGAATAATTGTTGTAGTGTGGCCTGACCTGAATCAGAAAGATTCTTCTGGTTCAAAAACAAAATTCTGGAAAAAGACTGATTATTTAGGAATACTGTTCTGATCTTTCCACAGTAGTCATTTTATATTTTATTTCCCCATCAGTGTAATAGGCTATATATATACCTGAGCTGTGAGTCACTAAACAGAAAAAAAGTCCTAAACACATTCCAAAGATGATTTTGGGTTTGGAGAGGTCTACAAATTTGCTATTCAAAGTATGTGGTCCAGCTTCACTGGCGTCACAGGAGAGCTTGTTAGAAATGCAGAATCTGATACCCTACCCCAAATTTGTTGAATGAGAACATAGGTATTTAAACAAGAGCCCAGGAGATGTGAATATATATTAAAATTTGAGAAACACTGGACTAAAGAATTACAGAATGAAGCATGCTAAGGCATCTCTTTAATCATTCTTGAACTTCACGTAATTTTCATATTAAATTATTTTTGAATGTAAAGTAAGGAAATGTGGTTTTGAAAGAATTTCTTGAAAATGAAATTTACAAACTGGGAATTAACAATATAGAATTTCATCAGTTTTTTTGCATTTTTATTCCAGGAGATATTTAACTGTATTCTCAACCCACTTGATTCCTTCTAATTATAGCTCTGTTTACAATTTCAAACAAGTACATCTCCCTTACATAATATTTTCATACTCTAAAATTTAGCTTTTATTTTTCACCATTAATAGTCAACCTATTCAGACAGATTGTTTTTGAAACATACTAATTACTTAATTCAAGAAATGTTTATTTATACACATATATACACAACAGCATGCTATTAACTAGTGAGGAAAATTCAATAAAATATAATCACCTAGACATGATTTGGAATTATATATTAATGGAGGAGTAGTTTATACACATAAGAAGTTACATGTCAGGTTTGAACAGCTGAGAAACTCTTGTGAGACCCACAGTCCAGAGGCCAGACTTTGGACTTAATAAGTAAATAATTGTGTATAATGTAAAATAATTTTTTTAAATCATCTGGTTTCAAATATTGCAATGAACTAAAAGTTCAGATGTTATCTTCTCAGTAGTAGACGTATTTAAAAATTTTAATTGATTTTGGTCTTGATGAAGTAGATTTTGGAAAATTAATTTACCTAACACCCCGTAGGATATATTTTAAATAAGACAGATTAAGGTTAAGAAAACCTGTTAGTAGATATTATACACTCTTTTGCATGAAATGATGATGATTTAAAATTCTGTGGTAGCACAAAGAATAGGAAGAAAAAAAGAGCTGAGAGCCGTGAAAGAATAAAACAAAAGCAAGGGGATATATTGATGGATGATTTAAGAGGTGTATCAGGTCAAATGGAAGTATCAAAGATGGTCTGTATTTTGAGTCAGTCTACTAGAAGAATGATTATTTCTGGTATTTATAATGGAGAAGCAAAATTTTGAAAAGGCTAATTAATAGGCTTTAGCTACATAGACCATACCTAGGAAAGATTAACCTTTGGACAAATAGTTTATTTCATATAATTTCCTATTTTTATTTTTATTTCATTTTTTTATTTATTGATTGTTTATTTTTTAAGAACAGTTTTAGGTTTCCAAGAAAAATGAAAAGGTACAGAGAATTCCCATACACCTACTCCCCCAAAAGATGTATAGTCTCTCATTATCAATGTGGTACTTTTTCTTTTCTTCTTTTTAACAAGGAAGACCCTACAATGACACAGCATTATCACCCAAAGTACATAGTTTACCTTGGTATACATTCTATGGGTTTGGACTAATGTATAAGAGTGAATGTGTAAGTTGTTGAAGATTCTAGTGTTATGTCCTCACACTCTTTATTCAGCCATGCCTGTTATACTAACAAACGTGTCACAGGTGATCTTCATTTCTGTTATTTGTTCCATTATCTGTTTTTTTCCGTTTAATTTTTTCTTAGGGTTTTCATTTCTCTGCTTACATTGTCCATCTGTTCTACCATGCTGTCTACCTTATTCATTAGAACCCTGACAACATTAATCACAGCTGCTTTAATTCCCAGTCCGATAATGCCAGCGTCTCTGCCAGGTCTGGTTCTGATGCTTGCTCTGTCTCTTCAATGTGTGCTTTTCTCCTTTTAGTACAAAAAAGCCTTGCAATTTTTTTTTTTTTTTTTGGTCGCCAGACTCGATGTGCTGGGAAACGGAACTGCTGCAATGGTCCTTTAGTAGCAGGAGGCTAAGGTGTGTGGGAACAGGAGAAGCATTCATAGCCTGTGATTAACACAACCGTCTTTCAATGAGCCTGGCTTCTGGACTGTGGTCCTCACAAGTGTTTCTCAGTTTTTCTCCTTCCTTACTTGGGGCAGGATGGCAAGAGGGGGCTCTGGTGAGCTAGTTTCTCCTGATGGCAAGCCTCATTGTGAACAATGATCCGAGTGTTTCTTTTCCCCTTCCCCTTGTCAGAAGCACAGGGGTTTTTCTCAGATATTTACTGTGGAAACCAAGTTGAGCTCCTGCAGGTAAATCTCACATATTGAGCCCTACTCTATCTAGATCCCTTGGAATTAGTAACCTTCAGAGTTGTGTGCACTGAGCCTCCAGCAACTTTATCAATTGCAGTTCAGGTTTCCTACCCCATTACAGGTTCTAGGGTGGTTTTCGCTCATGAGTCTATGCTGGTAAATCAGGCTTCCCTCTATCCACCGGTCTGTCTCTCCAATCTTGGGAGCAGTGGTTTGCCCAGAGTTTTCTCAGCTTCTATGGATCTAAAAAGAGTTCAGCAAGACCTGTATCCTGAAATTTATGAAACGCTACAGAAGAACTCAGTAATGTAGAGATACATAGAAGTCATAGGTCAGAAGAGTCAATGTTGCTGTGATGTCCATTTTCCCCAAATTGATCCAAAGATTTATGCAATCCCAATCGAAACTCCCACAGGCTTTTATATATAAATTGCAAGGTAATTATAAAAATTAAATGGAAAATGAAAAAGACCTAAAATAACCAGTTTTTTAAAAGACCAAAGTTGGAGGACTAGCATTATTCAATTTTAAGACATAAATTATAGTCATCAAGACTGTGCTATTGGTATAAATATAGAGAAATAGATGAATAAAATAGACAAGAAAGTCCAATAAAAGACCCACACATATATAAACAACTGATTTTTGATGAAAGTGCAAAGGCAATTCAGTGAAGAAAGAATGGGCTTTTCAACAACTGATTCTGGAGCAATTGGATATTCATAAGCAAAACAAAGAACGTCAATTCATATCTTGCACCATATACCAAGCATAATTCAAAATGGACCATAGATATAATGTATGAACTAAGACTCTCAAACTATAAAAAAAAAATAAGAGAAAATCTTTTTGACCTGAAATTAGGCCCAATCTGTTAAAGAAAAAATTATAAATCAAATTAATCAAAATGGAAAACTTTTGTTTTGCTTATTTTTATTAAATATTGTCATCGTAATGGTTTTATCAAATGATACCTATGTAAAATATATTTTAAACATATTTTAATGATCTTAAATCAGTATTAAATGTATCATTAAATAATAGAAACGAGAACAATAATGAAAAAAAGATTCCACGCATATGTGGAGTTCCAATTATTTACTAACAACTTTTACAGATACAGTATCTGCCTACTCCTTCCCGAAAATACTGGCACTTAAGCTTATAAAATAATAGATAAAGTTATAATTGTATTGAAAATGATGACAGTTATAGCATAGAGTTGCTGGCAAATATCTTTAAAATGAAAAAAAAAAGAGAGATAAGAGAGGAGCGACTGTTGCTTCAATAGGTTTCAAAGCTTTTTTAGCAGAGAGCAGACATCCCGAATTATACAAACTCTCTTTTAACTCTTAGGATCAGTGTAGATTTCTGGAAAATAATATCTAACGTGTCCTGATAAAGCTTGTTAAAAGACAAACATCATTGTGGTAAATGGTTTTATCACATATAATCTAATCAATTTGAGTTTGTGTAAAGTTAGTGCTTTGTGATGTAAAACCATTTTGTGCATCAGATAATTTCTATACTCCAAGTATAGCATTACACGATGTGTTTTAATACAGTTTACATCTGTCATGTTGTATGCTTCACATGCTGTGGAAAGCTCCACTGTCATTTAATACACTCAAGAGAAATACTGTTTCACCATTAATCTTATTTCTAAAGCATGTTTGCATTAACCTTTAAATCTTCTTAATAATAAAACAAAAAAGAAAACAGATTGCTTACAAATCATTGTGGATGAAAGCGTAAATGTCAGTGCTGGAGTACTTAGAATGCATTGCCATATGAGGGAAGTGGAATGCAATCCTTTCAGTCCCCAAACCACTTTTTTATATCAAATATTTTATCACATCCTAAAATAAAATTCATGCCTAGCAGAGAACAATAACAGCAAAAAATAAATTGAAAAATTTTAATAAAAATATTCTAATAATAATATAAATGAAAAATAAAATTAATTATAATTTTAAAATATATATTTCCATACATAAATGTTTGGAGATAACTACAAAGAGTAAGTAATGCTACTCATGTTTGAATCAATGTATAATTCATTCATTCATTCAATCAAAGCATTTATTGAGTACCTACTAGGTATAAGATTCTGTTCTAGGCATTGTGAAAATAATAGCAAAGAAAGAGCAGAGTCTCCATCATGGGATCATAGCAGGCAGACAGAATATATACACAATAAAGAAATAAAGCACATGTAGTATATTAGTATATATGATATGTTAGGGGTGGTTTCAAAAATTACCTAAAGGAAGCAAGGGGTCTCCTGAAGTTGATATCAACAGGGAAAAGCATTCTAGGCAGAGGGAACAAGTAGAAAAGACCTGTATGAGGAGAGGCGCATATGACATGTGTTGCAAGGTGAAATAAAAAGAACACTTTGGAAAGGTGTCGATCTAGGGGAGTGAGTAGGGGGGTTTTGAGGTAAAACGTGAAGTCAGAACATGACCAGCATTCATGAATCCAAGTACAGAAGATGAGGTCGTTTTCAAAATATTGGGTCTTTATCAAAGTGAGATGAAAAGTCATTGAAATGTTTTGTGCAAACAAGCGACATGATCTGACTTACATTTTAATGGGATTACCTGGGATATTTTGTTGATAAAATAAGTGCGGGAAGGGAGGTGGAGAGCAGTCTGGGCATCTTGGAGTTCTAGACTGGAAGGGAGTGGCCGTGATTAGAAGTGGACAGATTTCCCACACATATCAAGGGTATAACTGACAGCATGATTAAATCCTTCTAAACAATAGAATTAATTATAAGTAGATTTGCTGAGTAGTGATTTTATTAGTATATATTTTATGAAATTCTAGGTGTTTCACAGACCAATTTAATGGGAAGAGAGGTGAGGTCTTCAGCCAAAGATGCTACTATTTTGTTTTTGTTTTTGGCGTTACTTTTATCTCTGAGCAGGATCACATTTGAAGAAACTGTGCTGCTGTTTAAAAAACACTTAAGTATCATTGCATTGCACAACACACATGTTTTCTATAGTTTATTTAAATAGCCGTTTTGTTTATAATGTTTTAATTTATGTTAAATTACTCTGGAAATATCAACATGCAAAAGTAACCAAATCTCCACTCTATGTAGATATTATAATTTCTGAAAACTGTTCAAGTGCCCGAAGAAAAAGAGAAGTAAAAGCTTAATGCGTTTCTTCTTTAGAATGTATTTGAAAGAAATTATTTACCATTATCTTTTCTTCAATTGTAGACATGTTATTAGACAACTAATGTTTCCTAAAACTAATCATTATTTTATATAAAAGAGAGAAAGTAAATATTTTGGTTGCTAGTATTAATTAGTCTTCATCACATTAAATTTAAAGTGGCAGGTAACATTCATGATGTTATCAACTGACTTTTTTTATTTTTATTTTTTTGAAGCTTTTGGAAACATGTCCAAAATATTGATGAAATGTTGGAAACCAGTTGAAACACAGTAAAATTCAACGCAATAAAATAGACTGCTTTCTCTTCATCCACACTGAGAATTTTCAAGAAGTGAACTATGACAATATATCAATTTTTGCTACTGTTTCTACTCTGGGTATGCCTGCCACATTTCTGTTCTCCAGAGATAATGTTCAGAAGGACTCCTGTGCCCCAGCAAAGAATTTTAGGCCCACGCGTACCTAGGAGTGATGGCAAAATTCTACATCGTCAAAAACGTGGTTGGATGTGGAATCAATTTTTCTTATTGGAGGAATATACAGGATCTGATTATCAATACGTTGGAAAGGTAAGTCTGCATGGAAATGGCAAATATTTAGATTCTTTCCTTATATGTCTTAGACAATTTGAAGATCATTAAGGCCATCGGTCTTTATTAATTTGATTTTCCAAATATTCCTAAAGCAATTTTTGTTTATGGAATACAAATTATAATTTTAAAAAACTATGGAGTGAATGAATATAGCATGATAAAGATAGGAATTCATTTACTAGAATTAATTCTGTCTACTAACTCATGGATTAAAGAAGTACTAAAAGTTCCAATTTTAGAATTTAAAGTTAGAAATCAATGATAGTGAGAAAACTGTATGTCATTATAGTCAATTAAATGACAATGCATATACAAATAATATATGAATTACATTTACTGTTCACATTGCTGTTGACCTCAATAAGGAATAAAATACATGTTTAAAAGTTGTTTAATATTCTACAGAATGAGAAAGCAAATATCATTAAAAATATGACCTAAGGCCAAAAAAATTTGCTTATTTATTAAAAAAAAAACATTCCAGATATGTGTGTTATTTATTTTTCTTAAATCCCACAATGGATACATTTATGTAAGGGAAAAATAAATAGGAAGACAAGCAGGTAAAAGTAGTTTACTTATTGTGGTATAATGTGGACAAAGACAAGTTATTTATTCTATTTGATTATAAAAGATAGCAAGGAAAATTAGTTGTGGTTGGGAATGGAATGAGAAATGTGACATACCATTACTGTAACAGTAAATGCTTTTATACACTGCATTGTATTAATTTCCAATTTTCTTTCTTGTCACTATTTGAATCTAATTGAAGTTAGATCATGTCTTAAGAAAGAATTCATTTTAATAGTTAGGGTTACTATTTTTATAGACAGTCTATGAAAATATGTCAAGGAAAAAAGAGAGGTTAAACACACTATCAAAAGGAAAACATATAATCACATGCTAATGTGTCATATGTTAACACTATAAAATTATGATGGATACATTATTGTGTTGGTGACCTTTGCATTAACCTACACTTTAATAGCGTCATCCAAATTATTAAGTGCTAAAAATTTTTGTTGTAAGAAAAACTATTTTTGAGAGAATACATGTTCATTGATTTTAAAGCACTTTGATATGTTTTTTTAAGTTCTAATTATTTCAGTTTTTTTAAAATGTCTGGCAATATGGGAAAGGTGACATTAAAAATTAAATGTCATGTTGAGTAGAAAGGGAAGGAAAAGAAACAGCAACCTGAGCAATATTTATAGAAATCACACAGAAGCAGACTTATCACAGGCCTCATCTGATTGATTGAATGATCAGAAAGTTCAGGTAAATTTTATGGTTGCTGCAATAGACAAATTTTAGTTTATGAAACCAATCACATGAAAATATAATAATAGAAACCTGAACCATAGAAACTATAAATATTTTTTTGGTTCTTCCTGGACATAGCAGTTATTTGCTTCTTTGTATCTATTTTCCTTCATCTAGTCCTTAATGAGGATTTAATAAATGATAGTAAATTTAATTATCCTTACATTATGTACTCTCTCATGATGAACAAGCTGCTTCTTAGGTATTTTCATTTGTTCTCTCTCCAAAGAATATGATACATTGAAATCAAGAACTTTATATTGCTTTTTGTTTCTAGCTCTTAGAGAAGAGCTTAATATTTAGTTGATTAAATTGACCTGATTTGTATTGAATTTGATTCCCAGAGTCATCTGATACCAGTTGGTTCTTTGGTAGGAAAAACTAGTCTAGAATTTTAAATCATATAAGCAATTAAAGCTGGTAAATACTTCAGATATATGCATCTTGATAGACAGCTCAAACTTTATTCTTCCTTACTCTGCTCTATAAAAGCAAATCAGAAAATCTAAATGGGCACAGGCATAATTTATGACATGGTTTCACCAGTTCTTTTCTGTATAGTATGTGCTTACCTACTGGATTAACAGAAATATATTAGATGCTGTAGCTCTGAGTTTACTTCTAATGTACATGGTATCTATTTTTAGCTTATATTTCAAATCCATTTTGTATTTCTATCATTTATTCATGTCATGACCTGTGAATAACTATTTTAAAATCTCCCTTGTCTATAGTATAAAATATACCTCTATTAATTACTTATTATTAAGTATTTTTATTGCATTAATAACTTTCACAATTAAAAACCTTATTTTTGATATATAAATTTGTATATGCCAGAAAGGCAACATGCAATATAGACTATTTCAATAAAAATACATTGTAATGAACTTAAGCTGAGGCTAAGATACTTTTTCTTTGTAAAGTACAAAAATTTTAAAATACGCTGAATAGTTTTTCCAACATTACTTATAATGAATTTGTTACATATTCTTCCTTCTTTAAGAAATTTTACTTCCACTTTTTACTTCTTTTAGAGTAGGCATGTGATATTGATGGTAAGTGATTCAATGTCTCTAGGTTAGTTTAGGCATAGAAGTAATACATGTCCCATTTACATATAGGAATATAGTGGTAACACTCCATTGTAATGAGAAATATATTGGGAGCTCACAATAGGGATAGTGGAGAGAATTATACTGGTGGAGTGAGGACAGGACTAAAAAGCAATTGCATGAAGTGGGAGAAAAATTTCAAAATACCAATTAGCCAACCAAATCCTATTAAGAATGAATGGCATATAACTTCTCAGAAGAAAACCCATTACTGTTTTAAGAGTTAAAACAAAGGGAAAAAACACCTTGATTTCTCATTGAGTTAAGCTGAGGGAACCTTAGAAAAAGTGTATAACTGCCAATCAGAAGACCAAGGACATAACCTTGTTTCTGCCACTAATTTTCTCAATGGTTAAATTAACTAACTTTTATATATATTTAACATATATATTTATAGAGAGAGATTTCTTTTTAATATGATTGCATCATATTAAATGCACAGTATGAGTATTTAAAAATCCATTTAGAAAAAAAAAAAGAATAAATAAAGAGTGAGATAGAGACAAAGAAGAAGCCTAGGAACTTGTCACCATCACAACTCTGAGATACCAAGATACCAATACCAACCACTAAGATACCGATACAACCAATAATGAACTCAAAGCATTTTTCTTAAGCTCACAATGAATAAGAAGCATTTTCATTTAAATAATTCTATAAAATACATTCTAAACCAAATATATTAGGTTTAAGATCTCCTTTTATTTTTAGCAAGATAATCACAATATTGACCTTTTAAAAATTTTCTATATACAAGAAGATACCTACTCCTCATTTATCACCTTCCTTAGCAAAGGGTTTTAAACACTTAACTTCAAGTAATCCACTTTTACACTTTGTTGCTTTTATATTGCAAACCTTCTATAAAGATATTCAAATTTTGCTGTTTAAAATTTGAGAAACATTGTGATTATGAACTATTTTTTATTAGTTTAATGTATTTTTACATTTAGCTTCTAACCATTGGTTCCCATTGCCTGAGTCAGTTGCCCTGGACAGATAATTTTAAATTTCTAGGCTTCTAAATATTCAAATAAAATAAATAATGACATTAAAGTCTTGAATTTACTTTTAGCTATAACAAATATAAAGTTTTAAGAGAATTGCTAATTTTATTTACTACACAGACTTTCTCTGTAGTTTATGTAATAATTATTCTCAAGTAGAGAAAAGCATGTTAAAAATAGATTTTTAATCAAAACCAGAAATTGAGAAAAATCCCCAAACACCCCAAAATTAATAACATAATTTGGCAACGATAAACCTGATTCTGAGTCAGCATAGTAAATTAATTTGCTCTGGGAAGTAAAAACATAATAATTTATTTTTTTAAATAACCAGGATAACTATCTATATATTCTTGACACAATGAGAACATATACCATCCAGAGACATAAAAGACATTCTTGGGGCCTGCAAGCCATTAAGAACTAACCGTATCTCATTGACATCATCTTTCTCTAAGTACAAAATACATATAACATATAAACTCTTAAATTGTTGTTTGTAAGTATTTTTGAGTTCTCAGTTGCTTTACATTCTTAAGAAACAAAAATTATGTTAAATTACTTTTTAATTTCCTATCTCTTTCCATGAAGAATTAATGACTTTCAACATGTAGAAAAATAATGTTTGCTTTTTATTTTAGCAGATCAAGAATACTATAGATATTTAAAATTCTCTTTTCCTCAGATGATTACCTGAGCTCCCCTTTGATTCAGAGGCACATGGTTCCCCCTAGTTTACCATGGCTTTGTCCTTTCATAATTTATAACTCAAGATCCACCTTCACGCTCCTTCTTGAGTAGCTGATGACACTTTCTCTCTCTTTCTAACAAGCTTATTCTCTTTAGAACCAACTGCTTTTGTTTGTACAAGCATCTTACTGGTCATCTTACTTTTAAATATTTAAATGTTGTTTTAAATATTTTGTACTTTCTTACTCTAAACTGCCTCATTATTGAAAATAATGGAATGAGTCCTATATTTTGCTGATCTATCTCAACTCTATATCTTTAGTACTGTCTTATGAGAATGATAAATTCAGAATACCTTAGGTCAGTGTCTAACTGGGGCCAATTTTGCTACCCAGGGGACATTTATCTACATGTGGAGACATTTTTAGTTATCACCACTTGGGAAGGTGGAGCACTACCAGCATCTTGTTGGCAGAGGCCAGAGATATTGTTGTTAAAATTCCTAAAATGCACAAGGCAGATTCCTGTAGAATTATCCAGTTCTCAACGTCAGCAGTGACAAGATTGAGAAAATCCACCCTAGACCTCCTTAGTTTGCTGGAGTCTTCTACATTTTCCTGAAGAGCTTAATTTTTATTTTATTTCTTTCTGGGTTCTTCTAAATCTGCTGTCATGTTTCTTCCCTTCCTCGTTGCCATTAGTGCTTGATCCAGCTTAGCTTTCTCTCAAGGCCTATTCTTCATGTTCAGTTTAATCCTTAGGGCTTAAATTTGGCTTCTTGATCATCTTTTTCTGTAGACTTGTGGGCTACATACAGCTGCTGTCAATAAATTATTTATCTCTCAATAAATAATCTAGAGAAGTTTCCAGGTACTACTCTGATATTATTAAGTATACAGTGGTGAAAATCTAATTTCTCTATTCATAAAGTGTCTGCCTTTAAAAGAAGGAGAAAATAATAAATAAGAGTAACAGGAAGTTTAGGGCTGTGTCTCAGATACAGCACAGGCTTTAGAAGCCAGGAACAAAACAATAAGTGTCAAATCTTCCATGTTCCAGCTCTGTGATACTTGTAAATAAGGTGGAAATAAAGTAGTTTTGGAATTCGCATTACATGAATTAATGTTATTAAATGTCGAGATTGGAAAGTCAAGGCATATACTTTTATTTTTTTATTTATTCGTTTATTTTTTTGGAAGGAGTTTTTGATGTGCAATGCTTCATAAAGAAGTGATCATTGGAAGTTTCTAGAAGAGCAATCTCCCAGAAACTAAAAAAACGTGATCCATGAGAGAATAACCCAACTTTAAACATTCATGAACCTCCGAAAAACCAACTGCATCCACAGTATTAGAGTTGTGTCCCTTTTGCTCTTAATAATAATATGGGTACAATCTAGTCAAACCTCGCTATAGCAGGGTGAGAAGTAGTTGGAACCAGGATGGAGAGAAGACATTGTCCTGACCTCTCCACTGTAGGCTTCCCAGGATGAACTAGATCTCAAGTGAGCATTTGGAGAAACATCACATTCCTTGAAAGATCAGAGAGTTGGAAACATTCTTTTGGACGTTTTAAAAACTGTAATAATGTTCTTGATACTAAAAATTCTCAGGTGACTTTTTTTTTCCCTTAAGAAATAAGAGAATCTTTATTGTTTGTTTTAGAAACAATATGTTGAGCAAATAGACAAGCAAATATCTAAAGAGAAATACCATACATCAATTAGTTGTTTAAACTTTTACATGGACCTGTTTCTTTATACAAATACTAAAACATGAGAAACACCCAGAACCATATAGAATGTTAGACCATAAGGTGTAAACTCAGTAAAGCAAATGGAACTACAAAAGGTACAAAGAACGTGTGGCTATAAGAAATAATGATGTAAATACCATATATAAACTGGCTCGTGTAAAATACAAAAATATTTAATGAAGTCAGATTTTCTAGAAAATAGTGCTAATTAGAGGTATTTTAATATGAATCAGGTATATAATCTAAACACAGAAACTTTTAGAAACATTAACAGCATTAAGCCAGTGCCACCCACTTGTACTTCTGATTTTAAATTATTTTTGAAAAACTGCTTTGTTTTGATTGATTAAAAATATCTGAGGCCTACATTCTTATCAGGATTATCCATTCTTCTAAGGTTCTCAATCTTACACTAAGATACTATTAAAATAAAAAAATAATTTTAAAAAATCAGATTTATATTTAGTCTAAAAAGTGCCTTCAGCTGGCGATACAGCTCAAAGTAGTTTTAAGAGAGAGGCTGGTGAGGAATCTGATTTTAAACCAGTAAGATTTTTCAGGATACTTTAAACAGCAAATTTGAGTGGGAGAAAATATTTTAGCACTTCAATAGAGCTCAAAAGATAGTTATATACATGCTACCATGCAATTGCTTGAGTATCTATATGTGTGTAGCTAGACTACCAAATTAATTCAACGTCAATAATATTTTGGAACCAAGATATCTTATTTTCTAGTGAATGGGGGGACACCTAATCTCCTACCCCCTAAAAACTCAGGCATCTTCAATGTATGGCTGCATATTAACAATTTTTTAATATTTGCTCAGCCATTACAATTTAAAAAAAAACCTTCTAGAAACAGCAAGAAATATTTGTTATCTTAACTACAGAGTTGAAATATTTTGCTTTCTCATATAAACATTAAGTGGTACACAGTAAATGGACAAGTGGAGTATCTCCCCAGAAGACAAACCTGAACACAAAATACATGAATTAATAATGATTCTACCACATTGAACAATAATGATCTAGGTTTCTGATTAGCTCAAAACAATTTAAATGAGAAAGCCAAATTAGTAAATGTTGTTGCAATCAATGTAAGCTGGAAACAAAAAAGCAACTTTTCAAATGGGGTTAAGTGCAAATTACTTTATAAATTTAAGTGCACTAGGTTCTAGGACATACTGGTATGTCTTCTTTAAAGAAAAGAAAAGTTAATAATCCATATGTGGTCTCTGTTACAAAATAATAAAGCACATACACGTTCCAATATGCAATACTGCTCAATTTAATGTATCTATAGTTGTAGTTCTGATCTTAGAAGCGGTGGTATGGGGGATTTCATATTTAAACAAATACAAACACCCCCAAAACTATAAACTACAAATTAGTCACATGATTGTGGTTTCTCAACCAAGAGATTTAAAACTTATGTCTACAGCAAAAAGGCATATGCAAAATCACCTGGATAATAAGTTCTATTTTATTATCTTGAATTATTATTTCAATATTTCAGTTTTTTTCTTTTTCTTTCTTTCTTCTTTTCTGTTATTATTATTATTGTTATTGTTATTATTATTATTTTGGTGTTTTGATTGCAAGACCAATGTTTATTTAAGTTAGCCTCTTATAAAAGATTCAAGGCAATTTGTAGACAAAAATTTACCTTTCTAGCTTAAATTTTATTAAGTGGAACTTTCTTTGTCAGATATTTCATTTGTTTTCTTAAAAGTACTTATTTCAAAACACTAAAAATATAGTTTATAAAAACAAAAATAGTTTCACCCACAGACAACCAAACTGTTTTAAACAAAAATAAAATACTTTTTAAAAAATTTTTGTATTTTTATTTTTCTCCATTATAGTTGACATACAATTTTATATTAATTCCAGGTGTACAACACAGTGATTAGACATTTATATAACTTATGAAGTGATCATCCTGATAAATTTGGTACCCACATAGTTATTACAATACTAGTAACTGTATCCTCATGTAGTATTTCAGTGTTTTCACTTTAGATGTTCTGACTAGAAATATATAGTTTAAAAAAGACAGTTTTTAAAAAGAGATTTGCTTCCTACATGTAGTCAAATTAAGACAACATTTGTACTTGCTCATTTTGTGTTTTGTTTTTTTTTCTGTGATTGTTTGCAGGTTAACGTAGCAGCCTTGACATTGTTTCGTTTTTGACCTATGTGAGATATGCCAGTAAATTTGAACAGAGTCTAGTATTATTATGTTCTTAGCAATAAGTGCTTTCCTAATGCTGTTTAAATACATTTATGTTTAATGTGGCCATAATGACAAAAGATACAAAAGCTTTTTAAATTTTAGAATAAGTGTTAAGCTTATGTTTAATCCTTTTTTGAAAGAACTAGATATTTTAGTCTTAAATTGCAAGATACAGGACCATTCCAACTGGGCATTTCAATCTATTTTCTGGGTGCTTTAGAGATAATTGCTAGGCAGTGCCAATTTTGAGCAGTGTTCCTTTGTACCTGTAAATTGGCCTCTGCATGCAGTACTGAGGTTAATGTAGACTTCTCTTTAGCCTTCCAGTATCCTTGGTGGCAGTAGTACATTTTATTCCTTTCTTGTCTTGTCTTTTCCATAAAAGTGACTTAAAAAAAAAATCCAAACATGACCAAACAAACAAAAACCCTAAGAAAACAAATAACAACAAGAAAACATTTAACTGCTCAATATATATAGACCTAACTTTCATGGTGGAATGGGAGTGGGAGGGTGTTGGTATACAGTTATTTTCTATCTGAACCTTATTAAGTGTAGCTGTAAAAAGGATGGAGCATGAAACAAATATGGTAGATAATTTTAGTTAGAAAAAGTCTTTGAAGGATGATGTGTTAGAGGATGGCGAGACTCCTTGAGATGAAATGGTTACCAAAACCTTCCTGATGAGGGGACATTTGAACATTGAGATGAATATAAACATTATTCCCTGGTAGGTAAATACCACAAAATAAGGTGAACAGCATGAGCGTTTGCAGGGACTTTTTATACTAATTCTCATGTAAGGAGTAATTATAGCATTTTTAAATAAAAGCATGCCCTGCAGAACCCTGATGTTTTCTAGGCAGACCACCTCTTGATTTAATTCTCAAAATGCATAACAATGTTTATGTCTTCCAATACAATGACATTTTAGTCAGCAGTGATATAGGGAAAATATGCTTACATCCTCAAAGCTCACTATAATATTTTAACACAACAATATTTAGGATGATCTTGAGCTGCATTCCAGATATACTTGGTAGAACTTCAAAACCACCCACAGATGGTTTCAAGATAACAAAGTCTGTCAAAAAGAATGTGCAACTAAGATTTTGTAAGCACTTAGAGAAACCATGCTAATTCCCCTTGAACTTTAAGTTATTGGGTAATAATAATTGAAGCGTTTTACATACTAACTATGTAGCATGTTAATCATATACAGAGATTTTACTCTGTCTTAGTTACTTTTTAGAAACTGAGTTGGTTTCAATGTGTAAACATTATATTTTTCCCAGTTAAAATTATGGGAAATAGGCTCCCTATTAGCATTTTAAAACAAAATGTCTACTGTCAAGTGTTGCTTATTTTAAAAACCCAACATAAAGGAAATTAAATAAGGAATGCTCATTTATAAATGACACCCACATTCATTCTTTTATTTATAGGTTCTTACTGATAGTAGTGGTAACATATATTTACTAAACTCTTCTATGAATTTATTTATATAATATGCTATCAAATATCAAAGTTATTCATGTATATATGTGACAAGTTCATTTACGACCTTCATGACACAATAATATACATTCAATACCTAAAAATATAACTACACTCTGCTCATTCTACACTCTGGTGACTTACTAGCCCATCATACTGTGAGTGTTGTCATCTTTCCTTTACCCTCCACAGCCTAATTTTTTTGTATATTTCTCTCTCATAGTCACCATTTTACTACACCCCCACAGAAGCTTCCTCATCTCTTTTTTCCGTTTTTATTTTAGTTTGTTACATAGCATCTTTTAAAATTCACCTCTTTATATGTCCCTTGAATTTACTTTTATTGGACTGTGTTTTAGATAAAAAGATAATTGTGGATTTATTTTCTAAAAGCTACTGTTTCTTTGTTTTTAGGCCAATGAATTGACAAGGACTAGTATTAGTTGGAATTACATAGAAGGACTTTAATTATAAGAGCAGAATGATAATACAAAATGACTCAAATTTTTTTCTGTGCCAAATAAGTTTTGAAAAACTTTACCTATTATTGTAAATTATTCAAATTCAAATAAAAATTTAATCTACAACTTAATCCATCATTTTTCAAATATAGAACTTTTAGGAAATTAATCATTTTATAATGAAGGTTATGTGAAATTTGAGTAGCTAGCTGACTTAGCAAAAACTCAAGAGAAATCTCTATTGATGAAAAATATATTAAATCTCACATAAACTTGCTCTGCAGAGTCTCTATATAATTTATCAGTAACAGGTGTGTGTTTAATGGCAATGAAACCTGTGAAATAATTATTATGGTATTATAAATTTCTACCAAAGCCCTCTTATTTTCTTTTTCAGAGACAATATATAATTATATATTCAATTAAGTTCTGTCCTCATCGTACTGAAGAATAATGTTCTTTTCAGTAAGGAAAATGAAAAAGTGTGATGTATCTTGCTGTGTTTGCTCATTAATGTGTCATACTTGGTATATGTTCATATATTTAAATTCTCAGTTGCTTCTTATTAAAGCATAAGTAGAAGAGGGAGCGTTTAAATAAATTTTCTGAAGTGAATACTTAAATATTCACATAAGTTAAATTTCTACATCATTTTTACTAAAGAATATTATTTATTACATTATTATTATGTTGCTAATTAGAAAACTGCATTTCATGGCATCTGGTAATTATAACTAAAAGTTAAAATAAAGAAAATATATGTTTCCATGTAGATGGACTACATATAGGAAAGGGAGCAGTAATTTTGTTGGAATATAATATATAAACTTTTGATTCTCTCCTTAGAACACTAATCCACAGTAGGCAAAGGGTATTTTATATAAATTTTAGATTTCCTCTTTAATAAAATTCTTTTACTAACTTCACATTTTAAACTATACTTTATACATTTATAGATTACATAAAACTATTAATTCAGAATTTTAAATTAAGATGTTAAATCTCAGCCCAGGATTAAAATTATTTTATCGAGTAAGAAGTTGAGCTGTAAAAATGTGTACTATTATAGAAATTTTTCTAAAGGAACATTTGCTATTTTGGCTGCTGCTTAAATTGAATTGCATCACTAAACTTCACAGTTAAGTAGAGTCTCTTCCAAATATCCCCAAAAAGCTCCAAGACAACTGAGCTTTTCAATTTTTCTTGACACCCATTCTGTCACTATTTCCAAGCCAGCAGTGAAATCTAACACCAAATTTAGTTCATATGTGTTTGCTTATCCTGAGTCCAGCAGATCAGAGGTATAGAATTGTGAGTCACAAACGAACTCTCTGCATCTGGATTGCCAGGCTTTCTCTTATTTCTTTTTACATCTCAGACATTCAATGAGGGACCACTTGCCTTTGTTATGAAATAGGTATGTTTATTAGTATATATGCTGGTGATGATATCTTCAGCTTTATCTGAAGATATGTTTGGCCTTATGTTAAAAAATTAATCTTAGTAGATGTAGAATATTAGAATGGCAGCCACTCAAATCATTAATAGATTGTTGCTATTGAGATATCAGCTGACAGTCGGCCAGCTTGCAAGAGTGCATTGTTAATTTTTCAAGATGGTTGCATGCCAGTTGATGCCATGGTGGTAGTTTTAAAATGAGCATGGCATGATAGTTATACCACAGGAATTGGCAGACTCTGCAAATCAGGACTCCTACCCTGAAGAGATAGCTGTTAATGATTTTCCAAGTCACCACTGTAGATCGGCATTTTTTTTTTCATGAAGATATTGCTAGAATAGAATAATTTGTGAAATGCCTAAGTATGTTTCTGATATATTGTAAATACTCAAAATTTGTAATTTCTTCTTATGTCCTTGCTACTCTAACCACTGTCTTAACTTAAGTTCTCATGGATTTCTTCATTATTTCATTGCTCTTATACTGACCTTGACTCAAAACTGGATAATAATGCTTCCTCACCCCTGACTTAATTTATTTTCCTGTCACACGTTTCCTCATATATTCCTTTTTCTGAGGCATTTTCTTACTGCTGACCCTTGTAGCTTTTAGCATTAATCAATATCTTCTTAATTGAAGCTGATCCTATAGTCTTTTACATCCTATTTTTGAAAAATTGTTTCCCACTTCTTAACATTTTTTCCCATTGTCTCTACAATCTTCGAGGTTCTTCATGAACCTCACTATTAAAATGAACTGAAGTATATCAGTCATCAGTATATTTACCCTCTATATACAATCCACAACTGACTACTGAGATGTTGGTTATGATGGATGCCACAATAAAGTGAGAGAGTTGGTTCTTCCTAAAACGTTTAATTTGGATCTTTACTGATGCAAAATTCCATTTTGAGTAACATATGGCTTTTAAAAGAAGGAATGTGTTAATGGACACTGTTTCTCTTCTTTCTTCAGGTCGGATTTTGAAAAAGCTATCAGGAACAAATCTTTATTTAAATAGGTAATAAACCAGCAGGACTTCAAAACGAGAGGCTACTAATACATTCTTCATCTCACACTATAGTGCATCTAGGCAGGTAATAACTTCCTTTGAAAAACCAAAATGATTTCAAAGTATTCCCAAACATAGTTTGATCCTAATTGGTAAAATTTAAATGATGCCAAAGCAAATTTGATTAAAAATGTGAATCCCCAAAGTATAGTAAGTGGATATTTTCCAGCTATTCTAGAGACAGTTTTTAAAGCTTGAGATCTGAATAGATAGAAATACAGAGAGCATTTTACTAGTATAAATTCTTTTCAGTCATCAGATAACAAGCAAATAGCATATATTCTCTGTTATATGATACAGCCTTTTAGAATATATATTAGGGAGTTCCTTGGCATGCACACCTGTAGAAGGGAGATATAAGAATTAGAACTGGAAAAAGAGAAAGTTAGTTGGTCAGCAATGCAGGTCCTACAGCCTAAGCCTATCTTGTGGGTTCTCTGGAGCTTAAATACTCCATCAGAATCTTTCATTGAATTGACAGCCAGACCCTTACACCTCTAACTCCTTCCGATTCTAGATGGGGCTTTCCCTCAGAAATAGTGACCTGGGTAAGGCAGCTCTCTGAAGTTGAGGTAATCCGTGAAGGGGATTTCACACAGCTGCAACAATGTTCTGTTTTTCCAGACTGAGCTGTGGGCAGAAACTATGTACAAACCACAGATAAATATTTTACCTTATTGTTTTCAGTTCAAACAAAATTGAACAGAAATATTTTATCACTTTTAAAATTATACGAAAAAGTTCCTACAGATTAATATCTCTAAGGAAATAATGGATCTCAGTGCAATAGAAAACCGGAACATTTTCAGACAGAAATAATTCTCAAGGAAAACACACTTGCTCACACAGATACACAGAGAACTATATCTTATCAAAAGTGTATAAGTTTAAAAAAAACATATATTTTGAATTAAATTTACCAAGTCTACTAAAATTTTGTAAAAAATGAATTATTTAAGAAAAAATATGGAGTCATTTAAAATAACACAAACTTACATGAATTGTTTTAGAAATTACATTAATGTTTCTGAGGGAAATCTTACAATAGAAATTATTTTTGAAAAATCTCAATGGATCTTTAGAAGCATGCATTTATAGCATTTATTTTAGCATATGTATAAAAGGCATTACACATTGTGTGTATTAAAATTAGTATGCAATGATGTTTCTAAAATTATTTCTTTCATTGTGGTAAAATATATATAACATAAAATGTATCATTTTAACCATTTTTAAGCATCCAATTTAGTGGCATTAAGTATATACACATCATTGTGTAACTATCAATGCCATCTCTCTCCAGAGCATTTTCATCATCCCAAATTGAAACTCTATATCCATTGAACAGTAACTTCCCTTTCCTCTCTTTTCCGAGTCCCTAGCGAATACTATTCTATTTTATGCTTCTATGACTTTGCCTGTTTTAGGTACCTCAAAGAAGTGGAATCACACAATATTTGTCTTTTTTTTGGCCTGGCTTATTTAACTTAACATAATATTTTCAAGGTTCATTCATATCGTAATATGTATCAGGAATCCATTACCTTTTAAGGCTGAATAATAGTCTATTGTACGTATGTATTATATTTTTTTTATCCGTTCACCTGTCAATAGACATTTGGGTTGTTATTACTTTTTGGCCACTGTGAATAATGGTGCTGTAAACACTGTACAAATATATGTTCGAGTCTCTGCTTTCAATTCTCTTATGTATATACCCAGATATGGAATTTATGTATTATAATAATTTTATATTTACATTTTTTGAGGAACCACCATGCTGTTTTCTAGAGTGGCTGCACCATTTTACATTTCTACCAGCAATACAAAAAAGTTCCAATTTCTCCACATCCTGGCCAACATTTTTCTTTTTTTGTTTCATTGATAATAGGCATCATAATGGGATCTCATTGTGGTTTTGATTTGCCCTGAGGACTACAGATGCGGAACATCTTTTCAGGGCCTTATTGTCTATTCCTCTATGTTCTTGGGAGAAATGTCTATTCAAGTGCTTTGTCCATTTTTAAATCGGAATATTTATTTAAAATTACTTAATTTTGAATGATTTTTAATGCAAATTAAAAATCTAGTGCCTAAATGCAGCACATGATTTGAGGTGCGTACTTTTATGACAAAAGCTATTATTATAAAAATTGGTGAAATTTAAATGGAGCCTGAAAATTATAACATCAATGCTACACATTAGTGATTTTAAAAGATGGCTTTAGATTATATAAAAGAATTCACTTGTTGGTAGGAAATACCAACTAAAGAACTTAGGAATGATACAGTGTAATAAGGTGACAACTTACTCTCAAATGGTTGAGAAAACACTCTTATACTGTAGTTTCAACTTTCTATAAGTTTGTGTTATACATTTTTTAAAAAAGAGCTTCTTTCTCCCCTTAAATTAGTATACCTGTGATTGTATTTTTATTTACTAATTGCAACAATTAAGATCTTCAGTATTATGGTAAACAGAAATAGTGAGAATGGAATATCTTGTCTTGTTTAGAGCTTACAGGGAAATTATTCTGCCTTTCTACATCATGTATGATATTAACCACAGGAATTTCATAGAATAAATAAAAAATAAGATTTTGAAGTTGCTTATAATGAAAAAAATAAAAATATAATTAATCCTGATAGTCTTATAGATGTTTTTCTGAAGAGTATATTATGAGACACTTTGAATCTCATGCTCTGCCATAATTTATCAGTATGATTACGGTCAATTATTGAATCATTGGGTTTCCAGTTTCAGCACAATTAAAAACAGAGTAATTGATGAGATTAAATTTGAGACACCATTACATTCTTTACATTCTGTAATTTTATATTGATGTGGTTAATAAAAAGAAACAAAAAAATATACTGATAGGTATAAGAAGGTATGATAATAACTCTTGACTTACTTAACCTTTCTCTATAAATCTCTTCAATAAAAGTATTTGTTAAATTACTGAGGTGTAATTTATGTATAGCATGTTTCCTTATAAAAATTGTAATATAGTTATGTAAGTGTATATTTTTAAATTTGCACAAATGGCATTTTTCTAAAATAATTTAATTTCTCATTTTTTCTTATTAACACTATATATATTTTAAAGATTTATAATATTCTGCATCTATAGTGTTGAATTTAATTGTTGCACAGTATTTAATTATATGCACCTACCAAATTAAAAACAGAAATAACAAACAACCTTCCATCAGCCCTACTCAGAAAGATTTTGATTTAATTGGCCAACCATAAGAGCTAGACTTTGTTTGCTTGTTTTAATTTTTAAATTACTGTGCATGGTCCACAGTGGAAACCAAAACCTGACCCTGGCCTCCCCTAAAGTTCTGAATCCTTGTTTTTAATTAATTACTATGGTCCTTGTCCCATGGCTTCTTTGTAATATAAATTACAGAGGGCAAGATAAGGGAAAAGAAGAATGCAATAGGGTTACTACTGATGGATTGTTTGAAGTTTGTCACCAATTAACCTTAAATTAAGTTCACAGTAAACTTTCTATAACACTGCTAGAAATGTATAGAGTGTTGCCTTTTTCCTCTTCCCACTGAAATTTATCTCATAATTTCCTCGTAGAATTATTTATTACTTGTTTATTTATTTAATTTAAGACTTTATTTTTTAATAGCAGTTTTAGGTTATAGTATAACTGAAGGGAAGGTACAGATATTTTCCACATACTCTCTGCTCCAACACATGCAAAGACTCCCCCGTTATCAACGTCAGTCAAAGTGATACAACTGTTAGAACTGATAAATCTACATTGAACCATCATAACCACTCAGAGGCCAAGGTTACATTACAGTTGCCATTGATATTGTATATTCTATGGTTTCAAACAAAGCTATAATAAAATATATCTATTATCATTTTCTTACAGGTATTTTCACTGCCCTAAAATCCTCTGTCATTCACCTTTTTATCTCTTCCCCCACACACCAATCTCTGCCAACCATGATCTTTTTACAATAATTTTACCTTTCCCAAAATATCACATAGTTAGAATCTAATATTATGTAGCCTTTTTCAGATTGGCTTCTTTCACTTAGTGATATGCATTTAAAGTTATTCCATGACTTCATAGCTACCAAGTTCATTTCTTTCTTAGTACTAAATAATATTTTATTTATCCATTCACCTATGGAAAGATATCTATGTTGCTTCTAAACGTTGGCAGCGAGTTATAAATAAAACTGCTATACATATCCATGTGCAGGTTATTGTGCGGTCTTAAGTTCTTTAAGCTTCTTTGGGTAAATACCAAGGAACACAATTGCTGGATCATATGGTAAAAGTATGTTTAGTTTTGTAAGAAACCTCCAAATTGCCTTCCGAATGGCTGTACCATTTTGCATTCCCACCAGCAATGAATGAGGGTTTTTATCACTTCTTTTCTTTGCCATTGGCAATGAATGAGGAATAATTAGAGTGTCGCCAATGTTCCAAATTTGGGGCATTTCGACAGTTGCGTAGTGGTAACTCATTATTATTTTAATTTGCATTTCTCCATGACCTATGATGTAGAAGATCTTTTTATGTGCTTTTTACCATCCATATATTTTCCTTGGCAAGTGTTCTCTTAAGGTCGTTAGAGTATTTTTTAATTGGGTGGTTTGTTTTCTTATCATTTATTTTAAGAGTTCTTTGTATATTTTGGATAACAGCCCTTTATCAATATCTTTATAAATATTTTCTTCTAATCTGTAATCTATCTTCTCATTCTCTTGTCTTTTACAAGGCAGGATATTTTGATTTTAATGAAGTCCAGCTTATCAATTTTTTCTTTCACGGGTCATGACTTTGATGTTTCTAAAATATTATTTACAAACCCTCTGCTACTTTCTAGGAGTTTTTAGTTTTGCCTTTTACATTTTGGTCTATGATCCATTTTGATCAAATGCAAATCTGTACCAAACACATATTTCTGAAGTAACTTATATGTAGTATGAGATTTATGTTAATCCCCTGATATTTCAATTTTCAAATTTCATAAGTATTTCATTTTATTCATATTGTTTGCTATGCATATAAACATAATATTAGCACTATATTTATAAAAATAAAACATATGTAACACTTTTAAACATTAAATAATCAAAGTATTATGTTACCATTTATTAAGGGCATAATACATGCCAGTTTTTGCGAGGCACTGTAGTTGCCGTAATTTATACAGCACTATTGCAATACAAAGATTGTTATTATTACTTTACCAAGAGGAACCTGAAGCTTAAAGAAGCTAGCTATGATATCCAGTTACTTGGCTATTAAGTTATTATGCAGCTAAGATTCAAATCTAGTACTGTCTTGTGAGAAAACTTCTATTATTTCACTATTGTACACTAGCATATTAGTAAATAGATGTAAAAAATCACAGATAAAACACAGCTTTCCTTTATTTTATTTTATTTTTGTGGGTAGCATTCTTATTGAATACATAAATCTATCAGCTATACATTTCAACCTGAAATTCTTTTACTCTTAAAAATACCAACAACCATTTATAGAAGGAACCCCGAAGTTTCAACTCCAGCACACATTAGTAGACAAAGTTTTTGAAACGATGACCTAATCTCTGAGTCTCAGTTTCCATATTTTTAAAGAAAATAATAACATCTACTCATGCAAGTTTTAATTTTGGAAATCAAAATTAGATGATGAACATGCAAACTCCTTAAACTCTATCAAGCCCCATCTAAATGCACAACATTATTACGATTTAGGGCACACATCAGTGAAAAACACAATGGCTTCTAACAAAAAGCATATTTAATTCAATGCAGTTTTAATCACATAAATGAAAAGAGGAATCTAAAGGAATTACCTGGAAATAGAAGTGGCAGTGTAAATAATAATTATATATCAGCCATGTGCTGTGTTGGTGGTTGGACTTCCTTCTCAACGTATTTTCCTATAGACACATGCAAGGCAAAGGAAGTGTGTAGAATATTAAAACACACACACACACAGCACACATACACACACACACACAGCACACATAGAATTAGAAGTATTTCCAAATGAAATATAATTACCTTACTTTAATTTAATCAGAAGAATGTCAGGACATCTCGCTCTTAGTTGAGCAGCTAGGGTCATGGATTAGCTGTGTAAAATCATCCAAAAATGTCAATTTAAAGGCAAAACACAAATATTCAGATGTTCACAAATTTAGAAATAAAATGATGAAAACTAGTAAGTCATGTAAGAGCAATGATATGAAAGTAGCAAGATATCAAAAAGTCACACTTCAAAACATGAAAAGTGTGGCCATACGTTTAATTTGTTGTTTGGTCTAAAGCAGTATATCAACTGAAATCTGGTCTCTAAAATAAACTGATCTTTTTTTCCGTTTTAATCAGTTACAGAGTTCCAAATAAAAATTCTCATTCTCCATTTTTTGAATAATAATTTTAAACTACATTGCAATGTTACTTTCTTTTGAAATTTAGACTTTGTTCTTAAAATATTTTGCAACCTTTTTTTTTTCTTTAAACTTCATCAGTTACTTTTTTAACCCCTTTTATTGTCAGATGCATTCATTTCTGATAATGTTTTAACCACAAATTTCCTTGTATCGGAACATATTGTTTTTATTTTTCCTTAGAGAATATGTTTTCAGTCAGCCAGAAACCTTTTAAGTTTTTTTCTGCCAATAAACACATTGTTTAAGATTTAAAAAAAAAGTATCGCAGGGTGAATCAGTCCAATAGTGAAATGTCTCGAGAAAGGATTGTTATTTGGACATTGGTCTAGCGTCAGTTTATGCATATTTTGTAGGTATGCATTCAGTTGGTTAAAACGGGGTAATTTGTTAAGAATGTTTCATTTGTGCGCAGACATATATTTATGTACAAAAATTCATAGCCCCAAAATGTTACAAACAACTAATAAATTTCACTAGATGTCTATTCATTAATAAAATTGTCTGTGATATACAACTTAGCTAAAGCAGATTTGTAGGATAATTTGCCCGAAAAGTAAAATGATCACAGCTTATTTTCCTTACCTGTTTATTTCAACTAAACAAGGGGAAAATAATTCCCTTGAAACCTATTTGCTAACAGCGTGATTATTTGTGTGTACTAATAAAACAAAATAGAGAAACAAATGCATGTTTTTATGAGAAGAATTGTCCTAGTAAAGAGAACAGTTAAAACAATTAATACTAGCCACCGCCGCGTCCCCACACACACCATGCCACCCTAGGGAAAATGTTTGCCTTTAAAGAATAGGATTTTTAAAAATCACTATAAAAATAACAAAATAAGATGGCTGAATGAAATAAGAATAAGAATATTTCATGCTTGTAAAAACATATACTGGACTATAAAATACATAATTGTAGAATATTTCAATAACTGATATGTTAAATTTCTTATTGGCAGGTCATAGCAAGGTAAAAACAAAAACTTAGTCATCATTGAACAACCTGATTCTAATATGGTGTACATGCTTTGCAAGCGTTTGTTGAACCAAACCGAAATAAATTTTAGTGATCTGGATAGCTTTTCTTACAATATTCTTTGATTTTTTTATTCTCTGATCCTTTTTCTCTTTCAATTTTTATGCTGACATCTATATGTCTTGATTCTTTTTTCTTTAAGCTCAAAAGCATACCCTGAAGAAGGTCATGAATTTTAATATCTATTAAAATATATCCTTATTCCTTTTGGTGATTGAATAGCGTTTTCCAGATAAAGTGTGGTCACTGATGATAAAAATATAGTTTTTGAAATTAGTCTTCTACATTAATTATGATTTTTAAAACTTCCATCCCAATAAATTTTTATTACTTTATTTAATTTCTTGTCATTATTTTGTCATAGTGGTTTTGCTTGCTAAACATAAATAATCTAGATGAATAATTTAAATTCTGAATATTCTGGAACATTCCAAATCTTGATCATAGCTTATTATAATAAACTGTTAAACAAATTTAATTATGTAAACTCTGTATATAATTTCTGTTTAAACAAATATTGTGAAACAATAAAATATACTAGCTTTGTGTTAAACAGTCATAGTTACAGATCCACTTACCTCAAAACATAAGTATTTTTCAACATTACTTCCTGAAAGTCTTATAGACTTTTAACACTTAAATAATCTTTGGTTTATAATATACTTATTTTATTACTCTCTGTTTTAAAAATATACTTTGTCTTTTTCTTTTTCCTGTGCTCATTTTGCTTAATATCACATAAAATTTTAATAAGCTCAAAAGCATTTTATTTTTAGACTTTGTATCTTGTTTTAAAATACTTGAATTTGGGGGTTGGTTAAAAGTTTTAAGCAAAATATAAATTTTTTTGTAATGATTTCTCAATGGAGTTAAAAACAAATTAAATTCCTGCTTGAGAAAACTTGCATCATTAGTTGTATCTTCAATCCATTCCATTCATCCTATTTTGTTTAGTGACTATATCAAATTTTAAGTAATTGTTAAATTCAGCAGGGAGGATTTAGTTGAAATATCATCAGTGGCTACAGCAGCTGAAGTATTTTGTTCTCATAGGCAGAGATAGTTATTGGCAACCTCAAGCCTTTTTTTTTTTTAACTGAATGAAAATTCATCTCATTTTCTTCTCCCTTGACTAATGACTAAAAGATGCAAGCAAGCAACTTAGCTGAAAAAATGAAATTAAGCTATTGAATTTCAATGGTGAGTTGTCTTTATTTTTATGTGAAAAGGATCACAAATGAAATTAAGCATGAAATTATATGGAAATATGTTGAATCCTTTTTTCAACCAAAAATTGGTTCTATTTCACTAAAAACAGAATGGATACAAATTGAAAATGACAAAGGAAAATAAGAATCATTATTTAAGGGTATTAAAATAGAAGAAAAAATTTCAAACATTTCATAGTTAGCAATAATGTCAAATTATAAATAAAACAAAAAATCTTCAAAAATTTCAACTTAAGAAATTGTCAAGAAGATATTAGTAGTAAATAGAAAGCATATAAATTGAAATGTAAGAAGTAAATACATAATAAAAAAGAAATGATTTTTATAATCCCACTTTTATTTGTTTTTGAATTGTATAATACGGTATTAACCACAGAAAGCCATCCACCCCCTTCACCACATCAGCACAATCCTCACACATCAACACTTTTTGTAGAATTTAGGCAACAGAAATGAGATTATCTAAGCAAACTTGAAAAGAATACTTTCAAATATACTTTATAGTTATGATATTTAAACAAAAAAACATGAAAACATTTTTGAGATTAAAATTTATTTGGTTTCAAATTAAAATTAAATTTGGTTTCAAATATGTGAGAGTATATATAAAAATATATTTGTGAATAACTAGAAAACAAGTAAATGTGTAATAATTATCAATGTGTATAAATAAAAAGAATAAGTTATGCTCAATTAATTTCCTTTATTATAGGCTGTCACACATACTGTCATAATAATTTTAATTATTTGATTTTCTATTAATTAAAATAGATTTAAAACTATTTTTAATAAAGATGTATTAAGTATGTTTTTAAATATTTTAAATCCATTTTTTACAATCTTATAGTCATTAAATTTTAAATATCATCCAATAAATTACTATTTAATGGTTAGTTTAAATACTTTGTTTAATCGTTAGTGGTAAAGAGATTTTTAAAAGGTTTTTCAGTAAGGATGGACCTTAGACTTAGTGATTTTAATTAAACTTTATAAATAAGGTCTGCTAATTATACAAAGTAATTACATACTTTAGATTTTAAATATCCTTGAAATTTGGCAATTCTCCAGCAAAAAATAAAAACTAATACAACCTTCGTAGTTATATTTTATTTAATAATGTAAATTAAACCAGTTATTTGTAGAGCAATTAGAGCTACAATTTCAGTTTGACTCAGTACAATTGCATCATTTTTTTTTTAAAGAAAGTTAGTTTCCTTCAACATAGTAGCCTAATAATGTCTTGGTTATTTCCTTTCCCACCTACAAAAAAAGAAAATAAAATGATACATATAGATTAGAAGCACAGGGAACAAACTGATGGGACTTCAGATGAACAAAATTATGAAGACTGTATGGGCAACTGAAAGTGAATGAGTGACTTTGATAGCTATACCAACCATCAGGACTGAAGTTGATGTAATAAGAGTAATACAGAAGAAAACTGAGATGAAAGTATTATTTTTAACTTTAATTTAGACTCTTTGATCAGTTTACTTCCTCCCTAACAATCAGCTATATTGATTGGCTTCTCCTTTCTACCTCCTACCTCCCACCTTTATTAACAGCATAAGAACATTTAATCAAATATCTTCCTAGAAGTGATCATGGCTCTCAAAATTGTATATTACCTATACCAATATCTATGCATTGTAGTGGATATGGGACCTTGTTATTTTCACGTTGCCCATTTGCTCAGTTTATTTTGAAGTTCTTGATCCCGATAGACATAATCTATCCTAGTAGGAAGATAATTTTTCATAAACATCTCACATTTTGTCACTTCTAGCTATTAACAGCCAATATGCTTAGATTAATCTAATTTACAGTCCAGAATAGTACAAATAGAAAATAGCTCAGCAATATTCCAGGATAGTAGAATTCCCATGAAGATTCATTTACATTCCAGAGAAATGAAAGTCATACTAGAAGTTCCCTTAGGAGTTTCCTGGGCTCAGCGTCTCTTAGCTGTGACACCAGCTCATGCACAGTGGGTTCACAATGTTACATCACCCCCTTGGGACTTGGAGAGCAAGAGAAACTGATGCAAACATGAAGCTTAGGCTGCCTGCTCGGCTTAGAGTAATGAACTGTCTAAATCTATTTTGGTTCATTGTGTCTTTTGTGGCAAATCTGTGGAAGTGTGGCAGCCAATCTAGCAGATGCCATCATTCACTGCTTAGGGACAGCTTGGCTGCTTGATGATCCTATTTGGACTGCATGTAGTCCTCATGCTCACTTAATGGTCAGGCTTGCAAGGAAGGAGAAAAGTCATTTAAGCCTCTTAATGAACCTTTTTATACAAATGTAAAAGAATAACAAAATGTCACTAACACTTTAGAAAATCCCACAGCTCAAAAAAAGAACCTCATTTAATAAATGGAGCATCACTCTCCAGGGGAACAAGAAATAAGTCACAGAAGAGTAAAGAACTTTAGAATAATTAAATCGTATCTTCTAAGGGGACGGAAAAAATGTAGGACATTTTTATAAAAAGAATCATTTGAAAAAAAATATTTCAAATGATACATAAAGCAAATTTAAAAAGGGGGCAATATGGATAAAACAAAGAGAAATCCAGAAGGTCTACTAAGCTTCTAATAGGAAACCTAGACAAAGAGAGAGAGGAAGAGAGGGGAGGGAGGAAGAGTGAGAGATTGAAAGGATAAAAATCAGAACAGAAAATGCAGAGATAATGAAATATTAGATGACAATATTTTTTCCAAAGTTTAGGAAAGACATTAAAATTATTTTCACAGGATTTTAAAACCACAAGAACAAGATTGTCAGTCCAAATATACCCAGTGTGTGTGTGTGTGTGTGTGTGTGTGTGTGTGTGTGTACGATAATCAAATGAAAATCAGAGTCTGACTAGAAAGTTTCAACAGCAGAATTGGGTTTTAGAAAAAAATTGCATAATTTCCAAAATTTTCTGAGGAAAAAATTGTTTAGAACATAACATTATATATCTAGTTAAATTATAAATCAAGCCATTTGAAGAAATCTGTTATTATAAATCAGAGAAAAATAAAGCAATTTGAGGAAATTAGAGAATATGTAGAGAAAAAATTTTTAAATTCCAATTTCTACAAGTATGCAAAATAAATATATGCTAATGTATAATGCAGTATTAATTTGTATTTGTTATACTCAAAAAATAAAATAGATTACTCTTCTGGTTAGCCGTCGCTGCCAAACACAATTTACGACTTTGGACTAAATAATTTTATCATTTGCTATGGTTTCTCCACCTCCCTCTCTCTCCTTCTCTCCCTGTCTGTCTCTGTCTGTTTGTCCATCTGTCTGTCTCTGTCTGTATCTCTGTGTCTCTGTCTCTCTGTGGCTCGGTGTCTCTGTCTCTCTGTCTCTGTCTCTGTCTCTCGCTGGGTCTCTGTCTCTGTCTGTCTGTCTGTCTGTTTCTGCCTGTCTGTCTCTCTTTCTCTCTTTCTCTCTCTCTCTCTCTATCTCTTTCTCTCGTGCTCCTTCCATGCCTAGATGGGATTCCTCAGAGCCTGATCACTTCAGAACAACTGGACCGCTTCACAGTGGCTCAGGGCTATAATCCAAGTATTTAAGTCCACAAGGCAGAAGTCTCGTCACTTTTTCCAAACCAGTCTTGAAAGTCATGCACCATCACCTTAGCTATATTTTGTCCATCACAAGAGGTACAAGGGGAAGGGAATTGAACTCCACCTCTTGATGGGGATTTCAGAGGAGAAGTATTGAGCTCTTCCTGTTGATTAGGTGGTGACAAGTTATTGGAAGAGGATATAGGGTGGAAATGTTGGTGCAGCCACCTATGGAAGATACTATCTACTAGATATAACACACACACACACACACACACACACACACACACATATAAAATTTAAAATAAATTAATTCACAGAGAAAAAAATCATCCTTGTAATTTAAAGATATGATACCAAATACAAAAATCTCCATAGATGACATGGAGAATAATATTAAAAACATAACCTAGAAATTAAAGCGAAAAGACAAAAAAATGGAAAATTTGAGTTAAGGATCAATGAAATTAAAGGGATAAACTATAAGGAACAATATCTGAATAATAGAAGTTCTAGAACAAGAAAATATAGAGGAGACTGGATATCAATGAAAAATCATTAGAATGTCCCAGAACAGAGTGAAATGAAATTGCAGAATGAAGGGCTTGGTGAGTATCTTGCAATTATGATGGAACTATAAAAATACCAAGGAACGATACCATAAAATTTAAGAAATCTGAACAAAGGATTCTTCCAGAGAAAATTAAATCCATGTGCCTATACAAAGATCAAACCAGAAAGATGACAGATATCTTAACAGCAATATTAATAATAAGATGTTGAGGTGGTATATTCCATATTCTCAATAAAAATAATGTTCAGCCTTGAATTCTTTGCCTAAGAAAAGAATACATGTGCATCAATATTTGGATATCACATCAAAATCAAATAGTAACAAAAAAAAAAAGAGGAAAATGTACTAGAGGTTGGGGAGGCAAAGCAATCTGGTGAAGAAGGATCACAGGCTAACAGCTGTAAACAAAGTCTGAATCTCAAACAATTCCTCGGGATATGTCAGAGGCTCTGAGAGATGATCTTCAGAAAGATGAAACCTGTTTAGCTTCAGTAGCTTGGGGGGAAATTTAGGCAGTTGCAGAAGAATTTGTGGTAGAATTTAAAGGAAGGAAGGAAGGAAGGGAGGGAGGGAGGGAGGGAGGGAAAGAAATAGATAGATAAATGAATGAATGAATGAATGAATGAATGCACAGAGAGCTAAGAATTTAACCATCTACAGACACAATTCAACAAATGCTTTATGGAAAGCCTGACAATGCATTTGAGGACCTTTCTTCTATTTTCAGTATCACATGAACTTTAAAATCGTTTTTGTTTGTTTGTTTGTTTGTTTTTATAACGACAGAAGTACCCTCTTTTGAGACAATCACAGATTCTTACCACCAAGCCCAGGCCCAGAACTGGCAAATTCCCTGGGGAAAAAAAACAGCTGGCAGAACTCCATTCACCTTGGTACAATTCTCTCCTCCCAGGTTTTGTCCATTCAGTTCTTGTTGTTTACACAGCAGTTCAGCTTTGGCAGTATAATGTTGCTGTTGTTGTTGGTAATCTCTGGCTGTTGTCTATGTTCTCAGTTGTCCAGCTGTTATCATCTAACTACCTGATCCTACATTACAGATGTCTAAAACGACTTAATACGTTTTAGAGACAAATTTGGGTTTACATCTCTACTCCTGACTATTCATTGAAAAATTTAAATCTGTCCTGTGGTAATTCACATGTATATTATATTCAACTGTATGCAATCACAGAATTAACCGGAATTTCTAACTTTTGGCCCCAATCTTTTTTAATATGAAGAATGATTTTCTTTTTATACATTTATACTTATGATGTGATCACTCACTGATCCCCACTTTGAATTAACAACTTCTAATTCCATTCAGAATTTTTAGCCTTTCCAAGGAAGCACGGACTAAAATCTTTATTCCTCATGTCTGTGGCATTTGACTCTGATGTTCATTTCCTTCTACAAAGAAATAATTCTGTGTTATATACTGTAAATTGTTATGAGTCTAGCAAAATAGAAAAATTGATTCTTTAAAATCAGTATAATTGTAGTTCTAGAAAGACATAAAAATAATAGTTTAAAATCTGTATAGATATGATATACACATAAGAATTGAGGCACAAAGAAAAAATAAGTCAATTTAGCCCTGCAAAGGAGTTTGAAAAAGTGCTTAATACAGATATAAGGCATAAATAGGATCTTTATAGATGAGTAGGACTTTTCAGGGTAGAAAAATCAAGACAGTGGGGAATGAGACAAGTTACAGAAGCATGAGATCGTTGCATAAGTTTGAGGACTAAATTTTCTAATGTGATGAAGATATGAATGTCACTCAGCCAAATGAGCAATCCCTTTTCTTGAGGAGGATATTTTTTTGGTTTCTCAGTTTCTTGTGTGTGTGTGTGTGTGGTGTGTGTGTGTGTGTGTGTGTGTGTGTGTGTGTGTGTGTGTGTGTGTAAAAACATAGAAAGTTGACCTAGATTAGGTTTTTGTTTTGTCATTTAGTGGTCTATGGCTATATTTCAGAGGATATTTATACTCCCTGATACCACATATAACTATTTCTGTATTTTACACGCACACATACACACACCTCTTTATTTTTCTAGGATAGTGTTTGTAGCCCTTACTTAGATTCTCGTCTCAGTCAGTGTCTCAAAAAAAAAAAAATGCAGTAAATGTAAAGATCCAAGCCACTTTTAATCTTTTCCCTCCTTGACCATAACCCTAGAGACAGCAGGAAGCTGTCTGGTCCTTCTCCTTTGGGCATCCAGTTATGTACTTGTTACTCTATAGCTTTCAAGATAAAAGCATCTTCAAGCTTTAGAAACCCAACGGCTTCAAATACTGCCTCTGTAGCAACATTTCTAAAACTTCTAAGTCCTAAACTGTCACACATAGAATTCTTATCACTCTCTTCAATTTAGTTTAGTTAATCCAGTTCAAGTACTTATTTAAATAAACTTCTTCAATGAATACCTATCTCTAGTTCTCTCTTCCCTTTTTATATGTCTTACATCATACCTCTCTTGGTGAAAAGGAAGGAGGAAAGAATCTTAGCTGACTGTGTAGTCCATAGAAAAGAGGTAATCATCCATTATTTTTTTTCTCTAATTTCTTTTCGCCTTATTAATCAAGAATGAATCTCTTGGTTTTAAATATTTTATTTACTTTTAGCAACTTTTTAGACATGCATTTACATATATTCCTATATTTTAAATCCAAGATGCTTAAGAGGACGACTTCAAGTTGTGAGGGAAAAATCACATGTAAAATATTCAATGTCATTTTCACATCACAAGAGACTATTTTGTATAATTTAGTGACTTTGAAAACTATAAGAAGAAAGAGGCCAGGCTTCTAGAAGAATTTGAACTTTCTCTAAACTATTTCCCCAATAATTCTCTTTAAAAAAGATAAACCAATCATTAGAAAGAATGTGTTTACTGTGTATTATATATATCATTTAAGGTTTTGAAGCAGATAATGCCCTGTAGAAGTACATCTATAAAAAACTTAAATAAATGCCTTCAGTACTAGCAAAAAAATGTACTCCAGCTGAGATGCTGCTAGCTGCAAGTCAGCAGCAGTTCTAGCAAGAGATGTATTCTTGAATTTTATAGCATGCTCTGTAAAGAAATCTGACCTCTTGTAGATCCTTGAGTAATTTCTAATAGCTTCAAAGAGAGCACCCCAAATTTCAGTACAATCCCAGGTTGGACTCACCAGTTAGGGTGGCCCACAAGCACATGGCCACTTTCAACTGGCTTTACTCTTGGAAGAGTGAATGGGAAGAGAATCTCCTACTTATTGAATCTAGACCCGACTGCATTTTTCCCCGCTGGAGTAGAGCTCTAGAGAACCATATCAAATATGGAAAATAAACCAATTAATTTTTTAGGTTCAGACATCATTGTCTATCTATCATTTAATCCTCTATGTTCACTTATGACTCAGACATCATTGTCCATTTATCATTTAATCATCTATGTTCACCTATGACTCCAGAAAGTATTCAGAAAAGTATTTATTAATCTAAATTATATATATGGAATATTTTTAAATTATCTTAATTGTTTTTACAATCTATTTCATTGTTAAACTTTATTTCTCTTCCCCATTTCTATTTTTGAAACAAAAATGATTTCACTGGAATTCATAAAATGCGATCTATATTTTTCTCTTATTAATGTTGAAATAATGCCTAGTCTCTCTGTAAACTTCATATACTCCAATTCGAGATTTGCCACCCTTCTTCCCTCTTTTCTCCAATCTCAACAAAATGAGTAACTACACATTTATTTCTGACCAGATTGTGTTTATTTACTTATCATGCTTTAGTTGCTTTCTGATGCAGGACTATCTTCACTAGTATTTTTTATTATTTTTATTATTATTGGAGGCAAATTTAAAGTTATTTGATTCAATGCCTTATTTTACATTTGATATTATGTTACTCATTAGAGCAATTAGAGCAAAATGCTAATGTTGATGTTATCAGAATAGCATAACATATTTGCCACAATCTGGATTTTTTTTAAAACAAATATAGAATATGTTGGCTGTTTGAAAGAACAGCAAGTATAAAATTATCACTGTGCATTAGAAAATCTCTTCATCAATTTCTGGTATTTTTAAGTTAATAAACATACACACACGAAAGAGAAATTGTTAAACTCATAAAGTGAATGTTACAGTCCTTGTGATTCATTCATCAAAGTTTATCCTTCAGAGAACTAGTCCAACTATTATAAATAGAATTCTAATATAATTCTTACAAATATAATTCTAATTTTCTCTGCAACCTTTTCTAGTTTTCGAAAGACTAGATACCAATAATTAGACCAAATACCAATAATTAGCAATATCCAAAAGCATCAATATTCTGAATGAAAGAATCTCACACAGCAATATAAATCCCTCTGAACTAATAATCAGACTTTTACTGACAGAATCGACAGATATAGTTTTTCACTTTTTAAAACTCGTTCTTTATTTTTCTTCTAGCCAAGGGTGAAAATATAAGGTAAAATCTTCTGTCGGTTATCCTTTCAGTAACAAATGACATATATTCCCTGTACTTCATAGATCGTAATAGTTCCTCATTTAATATGAGGAACAAAAAAATAAAAATGAACCGATATTAGGTAAAAGTTCCGCCAACATAGTATCTATCCTGAAGTGTAATCTTCAACTTCTCTGTGTTAATACTTCGTTGGATCTTAGTTTATCTTAAAAAAAAAAAAAAAAGGCTCTTAAACTTGTAGATAAACCACAAGAACCCTTTTAGCTTTTAGCTTATAAACTTTGTTTTAGATAAATGTCTTAAGATGAATGTTTTACATGAAATGTTATCAAATAATCAGAAACTTGACACATTTCAAATTATCAGATTTTCATTAATTAATCCACAGTTAAAATATTTTTTAATTCAGTGTATTGATTAGTTTTGCTTATTAAACTACTAACATAAGCAAGTGAGTTATAATTAACCACATCTAAATGAAAAAGTTAAATAATGGGAAAATGACTTTTAAATGTGCAGCACAGTACCAGTTGTTCTATTTTCATTGTCATGTGTCTCGCCATGTCCTTTATCTGCTTGTGAATTTACAAGGAACACAGCAGGTTGTGAATTTTTAATAGGTTTTCCTCAAGGAAAGAAAAGGTCAGTATTAACATAAAATCCTTCTTAAAGATTTGTGGCACAAATGTTTCACACCAAAAAACAGGTGTTACTGAGGAACTAAAGCCACCATAATCTGACATTTTTTCCATATTTAAAGAAAATTTAATGCCTCGCATAATAAAATAACAGAAGGTCAAATCAATATAAAAGTTATTTCAAAAGAAATGCTATAAATTATTTGACACAATTCATAATCCCACCTCTCAGTAACATAAACTAATTTTTTAAAATTAAATATTTAAGAAATCCAAGTATTGATACCTAATATCCAAATACAAAAGGGAAGTGTAAAAAAGAAGCTACAGTTGTTAGGATTAATACTTCTCAGATAATTACTTGATAAATGAGTTAGAATATGAAATAAAATTCTATCTCACACACAGGAAAAGAGGGAGAGAAACAATACCAGGGTAAGAGTGTAAAAGGTATAAAAAGGAAGAGGTAATTAAAATAATAAAAATAATTTTAAAAAAAGAAGTGGAGCTTAGGCAGGAGACTATAATTAAAGAACGTTTTTGCTGTCTTTCTGTTAGGAAATTATCAACCAATGTACCAGTTATTAGTTATCTATCATCCCCTGTCTCATTCAAATCTAGGGGAAGGAGCAATGCTCAAATCTCAGAAGATCTAGAATTCCATCTCTCTACCTTATAGTTAATATTTGTTGTAGTTTCTTTACTTGTACATTTCTCAAATATGTTTATTTAAATACTATTTTAATAAGCATAAGCCAATGCCAAGACCCCAGATATGATTCATTTGGGCCCTTTATTAGTGATCATTTTTTTCCTTCTTTAAGAAATGAATGTAAATTCAAGGGGATCAAGAAAAATTTATTATAACTCTGGCTTCTTAAAACCACAAATTATAAATTCATGGATCTAATTTGTTTCTCTTAATTATGAGAAGGAGAAATTCTTTCATTTCTGAGTCTCAAAACCAGAGTTCAACTTCCAACCCGCATCTCTTTGATTCTCTACTACCATGTTCAGTTTTCCAAGCCAATAGAAACTCCCACAGTATGAGTTACAATTACAGGATTTAATTTTCACTCTGTGTGTATGTGAAGGTAAAAATCCTATCATTCATATTCCAAAAACAGCATTATAAAAATTAAAATCTCACCATAGTAGCAACTTTTTTGCATGTCTAACTGATTAGAATAGCGGAACTGGTTTTAATGAATCCCATCTTGCCTTATATCATTCTCTACTCTGAATTCTCCGCACTTCGTGAGATGGAAATCATGTAAAATTCAAAAATTTCCCAGGTTTAAGCCACTTCTCATTCTTTATCAAGTAATTTAGGTGTTACATGCTTAAGGAAAGCCTCACTTATTTCTTTGGGCTAGTTTAGGGGTCGTTCTATGAATTTCCATTATCCATAGTGTTTGAAATCTTTTATCGCACTAAAATGAAATTGTTAATTTACTTTTAGAAGTACCTGATCCTTATGAAAGTAAACATAACTGTCTACTACAAACCACAAAGTTTTATGATCAAATGATTGATAATATCAATAAATTTTTCTTGAATTATTTTGATTCCCAGACAAAACAAAAAATATGTAATACTTATATGTCTGCCATTGGAAAATTGCCACTGTGTTGCACATTTGTATAATTGGAAAGTTTCCTGGCAAGTATGTGCAATTTCAGTTGCTAAAAACCATTAATCTTGTGACTTTTTGAAAGTAGTTCCCTGGACAACACAGTCATAAGTTACCTCTAAGAGCTTTTTAGTTAAAAGCAGATGTTTCTTGAGTTTCTCAACCTTCCTTTGTTGTTTATGAATGGTTAAAAATGCAGCAAAAATTGTAACCTTACTTCTTTATCTTTTTCTCCAAAGTACATATCCATTTGGGGTTTTCTTTATCCATTATGTCTTTTATGAGTTATTTTTCCAGAACTAAAAAAAAAAAAAAAAAAAAAAATGGCGTTTGATCCAAATTTAATGGCTAAATGCTAACTGCAAACCATTAAACAAAAAAAGTAGATGGCTTTTGTAGACTCAAGAATACCAGTAATACAATATAGTAGGCATATGTGTATGTGTTTTAAAATATGTATTTGATTTAAACAGTTTTGATGTCCATATAAAAATGTTTCACAGTTCAGTTTGTTGACATAAACTCTAAGTTCATCAACATAAAATCTTTCAAATAAAGAAACAATATTCTACTTTAAATAAAGCATAATCACTTTAATATTTTTACATTTAATTAGATGAAAATATGTGTTGATATAAGTAATCTAAAGAGCAAAATTCAAATTTATTTAGATAAATATCTCTCCCCATTTTTTTGCATACTTGAGAAGTATCGTCTTCATTTTTTAAAAATTTTCTAAGCTGATTTATGGCTACATTTTATATAACTATTAAAAAGAAAACATATTTGTAATAATGCCTAAGTTATTATAATGCTTTATAGAAATTTAGAATATCTACATATTGTTTTTATATTTCTTAATCTGGTAAAGAACAAAATAAAACATTTAAAAGCATAATCTCTTATTGCAAATAATCAAACCGTGTTCCCAGCAGAGTAAGTGTTTATTGGTTGGGTGGTATAATTAAAGAGTAACATAATCTTATGTCTTACAAAGCCATGCTCTGTTCCTCCAATGGCTAAGCCCCTCCCTTCACTGTAAGAATTCCACTGGAGGCAGAGGATATTCACAACTGGAACCGACACAGCCATTTCCAGACTATACTCAAGGTGCTTGGGACCCATTATTTCCTGCTCAGACCTCCCTGAGCTTGCTTCTAGGTCCAAGGAGGTTCTCTTCTCCAAGTTAGTCACCCAAAGGCTAGACTCACTCACTGTTATATGCATCTCTAAATCTGAGGGTTGGCCTAGTGGGCATTTATTAAAAGACAAGACAGATGGAATTTGTCCATGACACACGTGGACAAACGCTAGGCTCCTGGCCTAGAGTTTGCATTGAAATAGGTGTGCACTGGGCTGAGATGTCCACATGAATGTAAGCAAAGCTCTTTGACATGATGACGACTCTGGAAACTCAGTGTTGCAGGCATAGGCAAGGGGGCAAGGAAAAGATTAGCCCTGCCTTGCCTTGCTCCTGCACAGAACTTGCTGTTTGTGGTTGTTAAGAACAGAGATTTGACAGGTATGAAGCTAGATAGAATGCATTTCATTTCATAGTTTATTAACTTGATTTCTAACTTTGAAATATATATGCAAGTGTTATCTAGATGTCTATTTGTACTCTTGCTCTGTGATCCACAAATATTTGTAGGGCAGTCATTGTCTTTTATATAAACCCAAAATGATGCATGGTGTTTCTAAGAAAGGAGCTATGTCTCATACAACTTTGCCTGTCTTACAGTTCTTAAGGTATTACTAATTCCCCAAATGGAAATGCAATAACTAATAATACGTTTATGAGAGATGAATTCCTGTATAATATAAAACATAAAAATAAAAAAAAAATTTCACTCAGAGAAAGAGATGAGAGAGGGCATGTTTACACAAGATTGATGACATGTCTTCGTCAGGAGTTATTTGCCTATGAAAATTTTTATTTACTAAGCAAAGCAAAGAGGGGAACTGTAGTTGGTTTATTTTTATCACTTTTTTCCATTTAGACTAAAAATCACCTTAGTATGTGAAAAACAAGTCCTGTTTAAAGTATATAGATGAGTGTGATCATACTTATTCAACTCTCATTTCAAGAACTAAGATAACTGACCCCATTATTCAGTGATGGGACATGAGAGATCTTCTTTGAATTCTTTCAGCATTATGTACTTTTAGACATTATCATGGATATGCTCTTTTTATTCCCCCTAGCTTCATTCAGACCAAGATAAAGGAGATGGATCACTCAAATATATTTTATCTGGAGATGGAGCTGGTACTCTTTTTATTATTGATGAAAAAACAGGTGACATTCATGCCACAAGACGAATTGATAGGGAAGAAAAGGCTTTTTATACTCTACGTGCACAAGCTATTAACAGAAGAACTTTGAGGCCAGTAGAACCAGAGTCTGAGTTTGTGATCAAAATCCATGATATCAATGACAATGAGCCAACATTCCCAGAGGAAATTTATACAGCTAGTGTTCCTGAAATGTCCGTTGTAGGTAAGTTTATTTATAACATTTATGATGATATTTAAAAAGTTATTCAAAAATCAAGAAATTCTTAAAATGTTCTGATCAATTAATTGAAATCATTTTTGATTTCTCACTAAGAGTACATGTATAATTTTTTTAATTTAGGATATGAGTTCAAAAAGAAGTGAATGCATTTCTCACTTCCTATGGATTTGTAAATTTTACAATACAAATAATTAGACACTTTCCTTAACCATCCAAAAAAATACCATTGAATTTCAATAGAAAACTCTGAAAATAAAATTTTTTATCACATAGAATTGGATAACAGCTGTATAAAATTATGAAAGCAAATATATTATTAGTTCTTTTAGAATACTGTAGATATAATATAGAGTCTTCGCATAGATATTCTAATCATTTGCCTAGAGTTTGTCTGGATTATCTTGCTAATATGAATGATGGATGGAATTGATGAGATTATGTAGTTTTTTCATATTAAGTATTTAAAAACATTCTTTTATTATAACCACTGTATATAAAGCTCTCCTGATATAAATCTCTTATTCAAATAAATCAGTTGAAAATTCACAGACTAATATAAAATTATAAACTTAGTTTATGGAAACTTTAAGACCAAAGACATGAAAATACTAGAAGTATAAAATTCAGGAAAATGAAATATGCCCTTTCAACATAAATGGGTAGAAGTTATATTTGTAGAGACAATTTTAAGACTTTTTTAAATTAAATAGAAGATTATAGAACTAAACAACAGAAAACAATGATAACATATTTAAAGATATATATTTGGATGTAGTAGAATAGATTCTTTTCTCAAATGTGGGAGAAGCTGTACAAACCAATGAAAAAGTTGAGATACATTTTTTTTTCTTGTAACAGTTGTGATAACAAATTTTCAACTCTGCATTTCTGAAAAGCATTGTTCTGGGATTATTATTTAATATTTACTTCAATAAATCCCAAGGACTTTTGGCAATTGCCTTATTACAAAGCCCTTTTAAATATCTTGAACTTTATTAAATAGCATTTAATAGTTCATGGAACATGGGATAATCTTGGATTGTTTCTAAATTTAAATTTTAATCTATTCATAAAATTGTATTTTAGAGCAGATGTTAATTATTTTTATAGTTAATTAGTGGAGAGGGGGAAAGAGGAGCATACTTACTCCTTTGTGGTTAGACATGACCTTTACATGAAACAAATCTATTATGTGAAAATGAATTTAAGTATCAAATCTGAGCATTTGTAAAGTGACTGTGTTTATTGTAATCTGATACACTGTAGCATTTTCTATTGTATGCATAAAAATACACCTGTTGGCTAAATAAATATGTAGTTGAATTCACAGTTTACCCATAATAACACTATATATATATATGATTTTCACATAAATTATATGTCAATGTTTCTTTAAGAGGTCATTATTAAAACCAAAAATCATTCAAGTCTTCCATGAAAACCAGTGCTTTTGCTCCTCCTTCTGGTGCTGTGCAGAACTAAGCTGAATTTGGATACTTCAGGTACTTCTGTGGTGCAAGTCACAGCTACAGATGCCGATGACCCTTCCTATGGGAACAGCGCCAGAGTCATTTACAGCATCCTTCAAGGACAGCCATATTTCTCTGTGGAGCCTGAAACAGGTCGGGAATCATGAATCAGCTTGTTAATTGAATAGTCTTTATGATCTTTGTAAGTAGAAAAAGGTGGGAAAGTAAGAACAAAACCTTAACATTAATACTTCCAGAAGAGTGATAATGCCACACTTAAGATTTAAGAACTTCAAGGAGAACAATTGAGTCAGCTGATGGAAATGTACTTGTTTTTCTGTTTTTATACATGGGTTTAGGTCACTATACAATACGCATAGTATTCTTTAGGAAGTAGAATAATAACACAAATTGTAAAGCATTTACATTGAATCACTTTTACAGACAATAAAAATTAATAGCAAAAACATTTTGCCTTTCAAAAGTCACTAGTTTAGATATGCAATTTGTAGCTTCATCAACTAATAATTGAGATTTTAATAAAGATAACAAATGTTTTTATATTTTCTTCAAGGTATCATCAGGACTGCTTTACCAAACATGAACAGAGAAAACAGGGAGCAATATCAAGTGGTAATCCAGGCCAAAGACATGGGCGGCCAGATGGGAGGCTTATCGGGAACCACCATGGTAAACATCACGCTGACAGATGTCAATGACAATCCCCCTCGCTTCCCCCAGAGTAAGTTGCCTTCAATGGTCTTTCTGCAGGGCAAATATTTAGAGTATATAATAACAATGATAATAATAATAATAATTATAGTAGTACTAACAAAAGAGAAAAGATTTGTCAATTATTTAATATAAAACACAGAGAAAATGTGCTACAAAAATGAAAAAGGGAGTATGCTAATGAATTTACTGTTACTGAAAGACTGAAAATTAAATATTTAAGACATATTCAGAGACAGGGAGACCTGTTATCACCAAACCCCTCCATATATATATATATGATTGTAATCTAAAACTATTTTTTTCATTTAGCAAAAGAAATAATGTTAAGTCATAATTCTACTACAAATGTGTTTATTTCTATTTGAATTTAATAAGGAGAATCCTAACTTTATTTTTTATTATTTTTTCAATAAAAAATCTAATTTCATGTATTGGAAAGGGCTACATGGGAGAACTTTACAAACTAATCAGACTTGCATTTCATATTACTGTGCCAGATTTGCATTTAATATCCTTGTGTTTGGAATGGCAATCATGCTAAAACATTTTGTATTTCTGATCTATTTATAGATCTAGTTTGTGTTATAGAACTAACTTTCAGATTCTCAAAATAGGTCAAGAATAGAACCAATTAAAAATCATTAGCTTATGACCATATAACACATGTATTTTATTCTCCTTTCTTATACAAATTTGGTAGATGAATAGAGAGGATGCTATTAGGCCTCAATGGACACTCCCAAGACTCAGCCAATTTCCTGCTAATCTAAAAGATCCTATACTTTAAATGGAATTGTGTATTGATAAGCATGTGGCATAAAATCTAAGCTCCAGTATGATCTATATACTTAATTTTTAGCATTTGGCTGTGCATTAACTTCTGAATCAATCTCCCAATTTTAGTCTTTTTTTTTAATTAAAATATAGCTTTTGTGTGATAGTTATATCTTTATACTAAAGACCATTGTCCTGAGGAATTATGGTCTAGGAATTTACTATATTAACTCTTTAAAAGTATTTTACTCTTTCTGTGCTATTTTTATCTAACTTTGTTATTGATAGTGCATAGTTTGAATTGAATTGTTTAAAATTATGTGTATAGAAATATTATAAAATTCAAGTAGAATTTTCTTCAGCAGACTAGTCATGCTTATGTACTCGCGATGATTCTTTTGTTAGATATTTAAGGTACATGACCCTCAGGCCCAAAACACAGAGTGCCTTCTCTCTCTATTTTGCTTATCTAATTTCATATAATCAGATTACAGCTCCAGGTGACATTTAGCTTTGTCAGGGAAAAGAAAACTAATAATAATCACTTATAGTTCTTTCAGAACAGGCCTAAAGATATGCCTAGTTACATTAAAACTTAAATTTTACATTTTATATATATTTTTGACCTATTTTTTTATTGTGAGCTTGTTACCAAAAGAATAAACAAACACATCTAGTAGAAAAAAATAACTAATTACATAATCTATAATGAGTAAAAATATTTCTGAAAAAGCACTTATCAGTAATCACCGACCATTAAAAGGAGTACTATATTTTAAGTGCTCAGAAACATATATATACATGTGTCTAAAAGGCAGTCCATTTAAAAATGGTGCATTCAATAAGCAAATTGATAGATTCTAATGAAATGGAAAAATAGACATTTGAAAGATGATAATGCCTGATGAAAATTCTTTTTATTTTCTATTTTCTATTTTTATTTTCTGTTATTACACCTTTATTAATTTATTCAATAATTATTTCCTTTCCTTTTGTTAAGCCAGAATTTGTGATTGATAAAATTAATCTGATAGGCACATTATACAAACCCTGAAATTAATAATAATAATAATCCATAACATATTTTCCAAATGGCATTTTTATTAGACACTGTGCCAAGTTATTTATTGACTTACTTTGTTTAATCATAACAGCTCATTCAGATTGGCGTTATGACCACCATTCTACAATAAGGAAAATAGCCACATTGCAAGTAATAGCAGAGGTGGACTGACATTCATGTCTAACTCTAGATGTACAGCACGATACATCTCCTATCTTGTCTCATATGTTCTGAAATTATTGAAACATAATTTATGGATTTTTATTTTCTCAATCGTCTTTTCTTATGACTATTTGCAACCATATCTTACTATTGGGAATACTCAGTCATAGCAATTAGAATGTTACTTGATATCTGAGAAACATCTGGAAAACTAGTTTGAAATTTCTAATATCATTTCATAAAATAGCCAAGACTTGGAGAAAGTTCCACAGTTTATGGAACCTTTCATACACAATATTATTGAAATCTCACCTATGTAGACTCGTCATTATTATTATACCCAATGTACAGAAGAAATAAAGAAGGTTCAGAGTGGAAATGATAGAGAACAAACCAGAGCTGCCTAATAGAAATATAATGCAAACCAAAAATGTGTGCCACATATGTGATTTTAAATTTTCTATTAGCTATGTTTTAAAAATTAAAAGAAGCAAGTGACACTTATTTAATCATATATGTTATTTAACAATGTCATCCTTTAAAAATATCATCAATGGAAAATTTATTCAAATATTTTACATTCTTTTCCTCATAACTCTTTAAAATACCCACTTACATCAAGTATTTTCTAGTTACATCAAGTCTCAGTTCAGACCAAACACATTTCTGGTCAATAGCTACATGCGGGTTAGTGGCTTGGCTGATGGCTGTCAAATGGGACAGCTTAGGAGCAGACTCTGGCGCCACACCGCATGAGTTCCAGTGCTATCTTCTTCACTTAGTAGCTTTTCCACCTTGCTCAATTACATTAACCTCTATATTTTTCAATGCCAATCAGTAAAAGTAGGTAGCAAAGCATACTCTGTGGAATGGTATAAGACTATGTAATTTAATATCTATGAAGCACTCAACTCAGTGGCTGCCACTAGTGTATTTATGTGCTCAATAATGTCGATTTGTGCAAATGCTACTCTATTATTATTATTCAATATTATGAAAGTAAGGTCAGAACTTAAACTTCCATGCAGTTTGGCTGATCTAAATTTGGCATTTCCTAATATGCTGCATCTATGGAGGATAAATTCTCAGTAATTTGGAGGGGACAAGGGCAGATGAAAACTCAGATGTCTTCCTTCCTTGTTTAGCTTATTTTATCATGTGAATCTCTAACAATCATTTGCAGTCAGGAAGTTTTGCCCCCCAGAGAACATTTCACAAAGTCTTGAGGCATTTTTGCTTGTCTGAATTGGTGAGTGCTACTGGCATCCAGTGTGTGTAAGCCAGGAATGCTGCTAAGCATCCTTGCAATTCACATGACCCAGAATTACTGGGCCCAAAATATCTACAGTGCCAAGGATGAGCTTTGGTATGTTATATGAGGACTTGTTAAATGAAATCATAAAGTCATTTATCTAAAAATATTTATTGAGAATACTCTTGCACCAAACACTATTTAGAAACTAGATATATGAATTTTGCCAACCCCCACTCCACCAAACATAAATAAAAGCATAAATAAAAGCACTGTATACATACAAGGCTCAGTTCTGGATAAAAAGAGGAACATGAGTGTGACAGGGGTAGGATATGGAAAGGTCTCATTTAAGAGGTGGCATTTCATCAGAACACTTCAAGATGAAATAGACGCAGCTAAACATAGAGATGGGAAAATACTCCATTTAGGGGAAATAGCATGTGAGAAACTCTGAGGTTGGAAATTGAATGATGTATGTCAAGAGCTAAAGACCAGTGTGGTTGGGCCACACCACGCAGCAGGGAGGTTGCTGGGAGACGAGCCTGGAGAGCCCTGTACTCACAGGATCATTGACAATGGTAACTTTTCGTTGGTGTTAACCAACCCATAACTGTGTTGATCTCAGTTGTCATTACGGCCTTGTGCTTTTAGAGGTGTCTAAACGTGTGAACATAATGTAACCTGTGTGTCATAATATGATTTTAAGGAAAAACAATGGATTAGAAAGTTGGGGTACACCTGAAAACTGAGTCCCAAAAGTACTTTTTGCTTTTTTTGCTCTAGATATAAATTGTATTTTTCTCTTTCAAAAAGATATCTCTGTTGAAATTATTTCAGAAGCATGAGTTGTTTCAAGTGCCTTAATTTAATTTTAAAAACAATAAGTGAAGGAAAAATCTATTGCTTACTTTTCAGGAACAAGCACTGTTTTTCCAATTAAATACATGAAGATTAATAAATCTTGATTTCCAACTATGAATGGCTTGTTGTCTAGCAGGATATTTCAATATGAAATGATAAGTAAGATAAAGAGACTACACACAGAGTTCAGTGGGCATGCCGAGAAGCAGCACTGATCCAAATATTTTTGGAGGGGTTTAGTGCATCCTTTATGATAGAGGCTATTTTTAGAGAACCTGTCACTTAACCTAAATCCTTTCTTAAAACTACTATTTACAACTAATGAAGTTGGAAATTAGCAAAGGCGCCAGTTTATGAGAGGGTAGATTTTGCATAGGAAAAAAAAGAATATGCTGCAAAGTGATAGTGAGGATCATTTAGTGATGAAATAATAGATGATTTTAATGTTTGCTTATGTATACTTTCTATTTTTTATATATTTTTGTAATTTGATAATTCTAATTAAAACAGAATGACGAAAGGTGGAAAGGAAAAAAGCTATTAGAATTGACGCAATGGGGTAATTGTAGATGACCTTTCCCATTTAGTTTTAGCAGAAATCATTATTATTTTGGAAGAAGCTTGAGGGTAACAAGTTGAGGAATAAAAGCAAGGCAGGAAGAAGTCTGAAGAAATAATGCCTGCACATTAAGAAGCTGAGATGTACAAGAAAATAAATAAGGAATGTATTGTAGTAGTTAGAAGAAATTCTGGATTAGGCGTGGGCCAGTAGATAATTTTTGAGAGCCTCCTACATCCCAGGCTCTAAGCAAGAATTAGGCTAAGTCTGGTAGCATGGTGAATATTGTGAAGAACATAAAGCAGAATAAAGGACTAGAGAATGACATGGGTGTTATTTTAAGAAGGATGAGTAGGTGAGACTTCTCTAAGGAAGCCGGAATCAGTTCCAAAACTGAAAATGAATAAAATTAGGCAATTTAGCTTCTCTAGACCTCAGTTGCTGTGTATACAATACTTATAGTGTTACAATCAAGAAATAAGGTTGCATATTAAAAATGTCTTTGGTAGTAATTGTAACATAGAATAGATTCTGGATACACGGATTTCCTCCCCTTCCCTTTTCCTTTTGAAGGAGTAGTCTCATGTTTCTAATGTGTCTAATCTTATTGTTTCCCTTGCTCTGATGCTATGCTGTTATTCTTTTATGGCCAACCAAAGATTAAATAAAAGTGTTTTAAGTCTGGAGAGACCTATAACCTTGGCAACTACACTTAACCATGTATGAGCAAAGGAATGTTACTATAAATGAAGACTCCAGAGCAAATTTTCCTGTTCTACAACCAGTCAAACATTCAGTGATCCTTAAATTTTGATATGTTTCTTTGTGCTAGCATAGAGAAATGTTATACTTCCTCACCTTAAATCTAACTGCGTGAATATTTTAGTCTCATTCACCTCGTTTTCTTTCTTCTTTCCATAAAAGCAGAGAAACAAAATAGGCTTCATGGGAAAAGTCTATAAAAACATTACTGGAACCTGATCATTGTAGGACTTGGCAAAATCAAGTGGATAACAGGATTTGTGCCTAAATGGTCTTTTTTTTTTTTTTTTTTTAATTGTCTGTAGGAAAATGGTATGGTACTAATTTTCATCCAGATCAGAGTCAGCGATTGAGGGATATCTGATCTGCAGAAGCCAGGCTAATCCAGGCATTTTTGCCTTAGTACAGCAGAAGATGCTGTGTGATATGATCTCAGACCCATTAAAAACAAAACAAGACAAAATGTAACAACAACAACAACCAACCAACCAATAGACATCAGAAAGGACATCCAGGTCTAGAGAGAAAGAATTTACAAAGCAGTTGTGCAGATGGTCAGGGCCTCAGCCAACGAGCTGGTGCCTAGGGCTTGGCTCTAGTTCTTGGATGGAGCAGTATTTCACTAAGACTCAAGGAGGAAGAAAACTAAGCAGCTGAGACTCAGGGAAAAAAGTTTCATCTCACGAATGAGCCAATTCTAGAACATAGTTTAAGAAGACCACAGATCTTTATTCAATTTAGCTGCTTTCCGACACATCCTATCACAGACACAGAGTAGATTGTTTTTTCATTCTATTTAACAGTGGCTATGGGCTCCTGAGAAATCCAGCTCTCATAGAACCATGTCCCTGGTCTGTTAGCATTGTCACAGGCAAATGTTTGCACACTGCTTAGGTGGATAAGTGGAAGACAGGAACCAGTAACAAGTACATTTATATAATGTCAGCTGAGCTGAGACTTTATGAGGGAGAAGAGTTTATAAACTGCAGACAGAATATCATATGATTGAGAGGTGATTATATTTGTATTTATTACTTTTGACCCCCTTAAGATATGTTTCAGGATATATTATATAAAGGTTATCAATATCAAATTTATGAGAATTTGATATATTCTATAAGCTTCCAGATCTATCCCAAGCGTACTCAAAACAGGGAATTTGCTGCTATCTCCTATATTTTTCCAGTTATTAAAAACAGTGACAAAAATCAGTTCTTCACCATTTGGTTGTTAGTTCTGAAAATTAACACAGAATTACTCATTTGTAATTGAAAGTGTATATTAAGATCAAGAATAGGTGCTGGGACATTTTGGATGTGCAAATAAATTTTCATGAGACCCTAATATCCTGAGTATTTTGATATCATTTCTTTATATTTTGCATCAAATCATCTCTAAAGATTATACATACCTACGGCTAATTCAGAATCAATAGTAAATAATTCCAGAATTACTCAGAGCCTAAAAGACATTTCATATCTATGTTTGTTTCTGTTATCTGAATTACCTTGATTGGCTACTGACTTTATTTAGTCCATTAAATTACATAAATATGGATTTTCTGATTTGCCTAAATTTAGATAAAGTAAAGCAGCAGGAAAAAAATAATGGTGATAGGCACAGTGTTACAGCATGTGTTAACCACTATAAATACAATACAAATATTAACTCATTTAATTTTCCCAACATCTGTATGAGGCGGATAATTTTTAGTTAAAATTTTAAAAAACTTAGGTTCTTTGGCTCAAAAACCTATACTTCTAACCATGACACCAAGAAAGAAATTGGTAAACTAAAGTTTCTTTCTGTCTTCCCTAGTATATCCCACATTTAATTAATGTTGTGTTTCACTACTATATAGATTATAGGAACAACTTCATGTGAGGCAACTGAATTCTTAAAATGCCTATGCATTTTTATTCGAACACGGAAAAGTCAAATTTTTGCTGATTGGTGCTTTTGCAATACCTAAGGACCAAGCCTGACTGGCTCCTTTGCCTGTATAAGTTAAGTGAACAAGTTTGGACAGATGAATAAACAAGTTTGCATGAGACAAGGTCTTTCAAGGAAATGTCTATATGATATGCATAGGGATTTAAGACACGTACGTTCAGTGAGTTGTGAGACTACGTTAATCCTTGCCTGGTACAAGAGAGATTTGATTTAATAAGTGCTGATTTACACTCTGTAAATAGAGTCAACCTCTCCTCCACTGGGGATTCCAAGGTAATGTAGGCCCCAGGCTAATCTGCATATTCAAAATTATCAAGCACATTTCAACTAGAGCAGCAGTCAAGTATTTCCCAAGGAAGATACTTAGCACGAGAAAGGAGGGAATGAAATTAAAAATGTCTCTTTTTCCTTTTTTTTATTATCCAGAAAAAAGAATATTCTCATACTCAAAAGCACTGTTAGATATAGCTATGGTTTTTAACAAAATGCCCTTAAATATTTGTAGGATTTTTTTGCTATGATTCCAATGCCCATAATTAGTAAGAATTTCAAAGAAATAATGTTATTAAAGCATATTTTGATTTATTAAACACTGACTGAAGTCCTATTATGTGGCAGGAACTGTACTAGAAAATAATAATAAACTAATAATCTTAAAGTGAGTAGTAAGATACAGGATGCATCTGTAAATGGTTTGCATTTTGAAAGGTTATGCAGACACAATCTTTCTCTCTCTCTCTCTCTCTCTCTCTCTCTCAATCTCTCTCTCTCTCTCTCTCTTACACCCACACAAACACACACACCTTTAATTTATTACATTGTAGTTTCTCTCACATACATTGTTTCTTTTTCTTGTTTCTGTATGTAGACATAAGCGTTTGTATATTTGCATAAATATAAGTATGTATATGGATTTATGTATATTCACACATTTGTGTATGTATTTTTGTACACACATATAATTGGAGAATGATGCAATAACATGTATGTTATAATTGTTCAATTAAAACCCAAGTCATAAAATGATAAACTCGTCAGTTGTAAGAAAATCAGGAAAGAGAGAGAAAATGAAGAGTTTTCTAGGCAGAATAACAAGGGGCATTGAGAGGAGGGCATTTCTGTTAAGGAGGATGGGATAGACAAGGGTGGCATTCCAGGACATGTGTGTGATTTTGTATGACTGAGCCCCAGGCTTTGAAGCAGGGATTGTGAGCTACGAGAATGGAAATATAGGAAGTGTTAGCATGAAAAGGGTTGGATGCAAAAATAAAATGCCACATATATTATCTAAGAGAGAAATTTTTCAGAGAGCACCAGGCACGGTTCTTCATTTTGGCTAATTATTCTGGAAGCAGTGAAGCACACCAAAAAAGTTGATGAGTCTGAACTACTGCTGAGGAGAGGAGGGATTTGAGAAATATTTAAATGGGTGAGGCACAGGATTTAGTAATTAGGTCGATAAAAGTTTTGAGGTAGAGAAGAGAGCAAAAGATACTTTCTAGCTTTCTACCAGAAAGAGAGAGGGATTTCCCTTTGATTTGAACATTCTGAATTAAGATGCGTGAAGAAAGGGAGTGGATTTTAAATACCTAGTAAATCTCGAAATGAGGTGACCACATGATGTAAAAGTGAAAACAGACATGTATGATCTCACCTTGGCTAAATGTTTAGACTGACATGACTGGGGAAATATACAATTTCCCAAGAGTGATGAAATATATAATTCCCTAAGAGAAATCGTGTTGCATGGGAATTAGACAAAAATCCACGTTGAACTCTTCAGTTATTCCAGTGGAAAGCTGCCTTACAGTAAACTACTTGGCATTTTGCATAATGAGATTCAAAGTTCCTCTGTATTATGGTTTCCTCTAGAACAAACTTAGAATATATCCCTCAGTAGGTATGAATATAGATAAATAGATATAAAACTAGCTGTGCCAATATGTTTAAACTGAGACCGGTTTTACAGAGTTATTAGTTGTGCCTGCTTGGAGACACATTGCAAAGAAATTGAGTACCTGATAGAATGTAATATGTTTATGAATGACTAATTTAAGTTTATTTAAACTTCCCCCAAGTCTATATATATATTTTTTATGTTTCTACACATTGCAATTGTGTGTATCTATTGATGCCGATCAACTTGGAGACAATTTCAAAGAAATATACCAGGATGATTCCCTAGTCTCTGGGGATCAATGGCAGCTTCCCTAAAAGCTTTGTCCTATCGCTTTCTTCACTGGCATGAACAGGAAACTAAGACATTGTGAAGCATCCCGTTTCGCTCTGATTTACATTAAACGCCCAAAGCTAAGTGGGTGATCATGTCTCCAGTGCTCACAGATTTAGCTTTCTGTCTTTTCTCTGGTGAGAGTCTTCAGTTCCAAAGCCTCAGTCCTTTGTCAGCCTCTGGTGTGACTTTCAGCTCTCCTCTCCTGTCTCCTAAATGCCCATTTAGCATTGCATAATTTCCTTAACTACTCTGCAGTTTCCTCCAAGGAGCTTTATCTTGTTTTTAATTTCTTCCTGTTAAGCTCATTAAAAAACATCTTTTAAACCTTATACAATGGAATGGTTTACAAACTTGCATAATTGTGTCATTTTTCTTAAAGCAAGTATTGTTTGAGATTATTATGCCGCAAAGAGATGCGGTAAGATTACACGCAAAGCAAATTAAAAAAATTAAACTAATGTTAAATTATTTTGTTGATTCATATGTGTTTTGTTTTGTATTGTTTTTTTTTTTTTAATCTCAACTCTGGAAAAACAGAGTTCTTATGTAAATGTGAATAGAAACAAGGGCAAGGAACAAAGGAAAAAGCAAGTTGTATGTCTTCGAACCTCGTTGCTTTTTATCAAAACAAAACAGCAGCTACTTGTGACCAACCTCAAAACCTGACTTCGTCCTTGTTGCCCTCTCAGTTGTTTCCTGGCCTCTCTTTTGTTGTTCTTGAGGAAGTCACCCTGTCACATCTCTTACTTTGCCTATCATGTCTTTCCTCCAAAGCCGCTTACAGTGAGCTGTCAATTATTTCTAATTCTAGTACACAAATCTGCAGTTTTTAAAAAATGTTTAAATGCAAAGTTCCTATTAATACAATTTTAGTAGAACAAATGACCTGAAATAATGAATCTTGATTCCAATAAAGCCAGAAAGATATCAAAATTGTTTGAAATCTTTAATAATGAAAATTCAGGTGTTGTGTGAAGATGTGAGTATCATCTCAAAGTGCACTTACTTAAGGAGCTATGTATTTTGCCCAGTCCCTGGGATGCCTTTGGAATATTACTTTAGATTTTTACTTCTAATTATAACTTTCTTCATGTAATACAGCAATGGCGATTATCTCTCTTCTCCACACATTCATGCCTTTGTACTTTAATCAATAGTCAAACTAAGAACACAGTCACCAGGAAGAAATATTTATTGACCTAAACATTAAAAGAGAAAAAGATGATTCAATCTGACACCTGGGAATGAATTCAAAACAACTAATTTGTAATTGATGGGAAGATGGGAAGTACGCCACATAATTAAAGATCCATCAACTATAAGATAAAAAATAAGAAGCAGGCAAAGAAATATCTTTAATGAAAGATGAAACTTAGGATGGGTGACAGGCGCGACTTTCCTTTTGTCAGTGTATGCATAAGTCTCTGTCTCCTAGTTCCCCTCCTGCTGCTCATCCCACATGGTAAACACCTTTGCAGGCTCTTAATTAAAGTAATTTCAGTTTGCTTGACAAACTAGGATACCTCAGTTCAACCAACTAATCTTGGAAATAAATACAAAGTATGAATGAATAGCTCTTTCATTTAAAATATAGAATTGTACTTTTTAACTGTGAAATGGACCCAATAAATCTTGTCCCTAAATTGATGTATGAGCAGAAAGATAATTCCAGAGAAAACGTTACAGAATTCTATATCTTGGGCACTGCATAAATATTTGTTGAGTGAATTAATTACTAAAGTTGCCATATAATCAAAACAATCATGAATGTATATATTGTATGTGTGATGCAACATACATATCTTTATAATACAGTTTTTGAATTACTTAACAGAAGAACTAAATCTATGCTATTTTGATAAATGGACTCAGTAATGGCTTCTCTGGAAAGTATGGATTACCTTGAGAACAGTTTCATGTATGTGCATGTATACATATGTATGTACATGTATACACATATGCAACTCATCTACTGTGCATGTGTGTGTATCCCTTCCAAAAATTACCATGGAAGAAAACTGATACATAATTTAGGCTTATTGTAATATGAAGCAATGCAGCAGGATCACTTCCCTGTTTAAATCTCAGAGGTAGTGATAATTAACAAGGATAAAGCTTACTCTAATCAAAATGAAATAAACTTTGTAATGAAATAGTCTCTGCACCAACCAAGAAATAAAATGAAGTGATAAACAATTTTGGATCCTTGACCAGAGCTAGAATAAGCAGACAGATTTTTAGAATCTAAAAATGTGCCTAAAAATACAAGCAATCTCAAAAAAAGTCCAGGCTAAAAATAAAAAGTGGGAGAATAAATTCCCAGAGACAATACTCACAGTGAAATCTATGTGACAGTAAAATTAATGAAACAAAGATGTTTTTCTTTTGTTCTCTCTCTCTCTCTCTCTCTCTCTCTCTCTCCCTCTCTCTCTCTCTCTCTCTCTCTCTCTCTCTCTCTCTCTGTTATACGTTGAAATATTTTTATGTATTACCTTTTGATTTCCTTTCATAGTTGATGAAAGTGGAGCTTAGTAATATCTCATCCTTTCTCAGCCAAATATAATAGTACCACTTTCTTTCAGTTTCTCTTGGTTATCTTAGCAAATATATATAAATATAATTTTTTTATACCCGCCATTCTCAGACTCCCTCTCTGTCTTTCTGTCCCAACAGCATTCTCACTAAAGCACTAGATTTATTCAAGATTTTTTTATTGTCTAAAAATAACTCATAATTTTCAAAATGCACTTATCAAAATACTACACTTTAACTTTGTAAAATTTTGGTCTTTTGTCCCAAAATGTGTAATAGAACATACTTGGGCTCTCAGAGGTCTAGGATAAAAAGGCAAGCATTTTATTTTCATATTATAACTTCAACTATTAAATATTAGTGATTCTCTTTAGCAAAGTTGTATTTTCCTAAATATTACAGATTTGTGCTTTTGATATGCTGCATGTGCAGCTGCTCAGAATTTATTAGTGAATAGCCTATAGCATTTGACTTCATTTTGGCCGCATTTTAAGTTGCAAACCTGGAGCCCTGGGTATTTCTGTGACAACATGGATTAGCTAATCTCTATAACTCAGGACAATTTGCCATCCCAGACATTTCTTTTTTACTTTTCTAATTAAATACATAGCTCTCTGGATCTGATGAATTCCTATATCTTGATTTATCCTCTTATTTTCCTGGAACACATTCTTCATTACATTTTTTGAAAAGGCCCAAAGGGAGAGAAATTTGCTGAGTCTAAAACTATCTTTATCAGGTTATCACATTTGATTAATACGGTGGCTAGAGTAAGAATTCAAGGTTCAAAATAATTTTATCATCAAATTATAATGACAATGCTCGATATTTTTGTAGAATCAGAGATTACCTTCAAAAATCCATTGACATTTTGATCCATGTCTTCTTTTTTTTTCCCAAACTCACAGTAGTATATCAGTTTTTATTTGTGTATACTTCCTTCCATTTATCCTCTAGCTCACTAATTCCCTCCTTGGATAATTAATCATTTGTTAGAGCCATCATTATTTTTTTTAACTTTAATTATTATATTGTCGATATCTATTTATTGTTTTTGGCTCTATATGAAACATGCCCAGCCACTCTTCATAGTTATTATCTAGTGATATTTTTAATGACCTATTTTACTTCTTAAAGCATATTGAATATATATGTATATATATTTATATATTCTATATGACATGACTCTACAGTAGTTGCTTTATTGACTTGATTTAGCTAGAGAGTTTTATTTGTTTTTTGCTTTTGGATTTTTAAATTATTGTTGTTTTTTAATGTTTTGTTTTTATTTTACTGTGATACTTATTTTCTTTCATTTTTATTATACACACACATATGTAGATAATTTATGTATACAAATATATATATTTATGTATCCTTAAACAAAATATTATTGATTCTTATTATTTATGATTTATAAAAAATAATAGCATACTATATATAATTTTCTGAACCTTGCCTTTTCCCACTTAAAATTATACATCTAAGATTCATTAATATTTTGCCCACATAAATTTAGCTCATAGTTTTCACTTTTGTATTATGTCAGTATGTATGATTACATAACAGTTTATTACCTATGCTCATGGTTTGAAGTTTGTTTTCTTTCTTGTCTGTCTGTCTTTCTTACAAACAATAATTCTATATGGCATTCATGCAGTTGTTCTCATGTATTTTGAAGTTCTAACCCCCAGGACCTCAGAATGTGACCTTATTTAGAAATAGGGTCTTTACAGAGGTGATCTCAAGTTAAAAGAATTAGGGCCCTAATCCAATATGATGTGTCCAAATGGAAAATGGGGAATTTGGACACAGAGAGAGACATGCACAGAGGAAAAATGGTGTGGACATGCAGGTATGCTGGCCATGTAACTTTAGTGATGCATCAACAAGCCAAGGAACACCAAAAATTGTTGGCAAACACCAAAATCTAGAAAAGGCAAGGAAGAATTTTCTCTTAGAGACATCAAGAAAAACACGGCCCTGCCAGATACCTAGATTTCAATCTTCTGGCCACCAGAACTATAAAACAATATAGATATAGATGATATAGATATAGAGATAGAGATAGAGATAGAGATAGAGATAGAGATAGATAGATATAGATATAGATAGATATCTAGAAAGAGAGAGAAAGAAATTTTAAAGAATTGACTTACATGATTATGGGGGCTGACAAAACCAAAATCTACAGTCAGCAGGCAAGCTAGAGACCCAGGGAC
>NW_006432227.1:5868881-5876267 GCF_000325575.1 Pteropus alecto
ATATATATATATATATAGGGAAATAATACATTTCTCAAAGTAATTGTGCCAAATTTAGCACCCATCAGCTGTGCATAAAGTTCCTATTATATCATGTACTTTTAACACTTGATTTTGTCTGACTCAATTTTTGTTAATTTAATAGGTGTAAAATGGTATGAAATTTGCATTTGCTTAATTAAGATCCAGTATATTTCTCTCTGATTATTTGTCTTGTTTTATCTACTGTAAATTGTTTTCACATTCTTGACTAACTTTTCTCATCTGTCTTTTCTTATGGATCTTTTGGCATACTGTGTCAGTACGGGTGCTGAAATTATCCTCTTCCCTTTATTTATAACATGTTTCACTTTCTATTGTCTTTTTATTTATAGAAGTTGTTAATTTGTGTATAGATTCATTTATCAACCTTTTATTTTATTATTTGGTAATCATTGCTGTGTTTTAAAAATCCTTTCCTTACTGAAGATCATTAAAATATTGTTCTACATTTACTTATAAATTAATTTAAAATTTTAGAATTTTTTTTTTTTAAGTTTAGGAATGTTGTGGATAACCAAAAAGACAGAGGCTCGGAGATTTTAACTAGAGTTTTACATGTGTAAAGGAAATAAAAAGAGGCCTTTAAAGGATAAAATTGGAAATTACCATATCTCAATATAATCCTTCCCCCACGTAAGTTAAAGCTGTCTTTGGCAGTAAAGCAATTCGATTAATATACAGATACGACTTAATATTTTGTCACTCCAGAATTATTCTGAAGCACTCAAGCAAAAAGAGAAGAAACTTATGATGTTCATCAGAAGAGAAGGTCTTGTGATAATTGTGGCAGAAACCTGCAAACTTCGGCAGGGCAGAATTTTTCTTCTTTGGGAAATTCCAAAAGCTTATTTGAAAAGAGTATTGATAAGATATTCCATTTAAATATTAAATATCTATTAGTTTGCTAAGGCTACATAAACACATGGAAATATGTATTTGCATATTTTACATACATATACATGTGTAAACATATGCATATATATTTATGTATACGTGCATGTGGATGGGGAGAGGGGTGTTCCCCTAGAGGCTTTTAACAAGTTGGTCTATATTTTATGGCACTTGACTCCATCATTTGCCTTCTTTTGTAGCTTTATGAGCCAAGTATTTACAACTATATTTTTATGGAGCTATAATATTTCTTTACTTAACAATGGAGGAAACTGGCATAAACACGTTATGAGGGTTAACATCATCAGTCATAAGACATGCTGATGTCCTTGATGTGATATATCATATACCGAGACCATGTCCTTAATAAAAATGCTTAACCTCAATCTAATCATGAGAAAATATAAGACAGAGCAAAATTAAAAGACATTTTACAAATTAACAGACCAGTATTATTTAAAGTGCCAAGTTGATTTTTAAAAAGCAAGGAAAGACTGAAGAATAAGGAGATATGATGACCAAATACAAAATGAGATCTCTGGGAGACTTTAATGGAAAAGCTGATGAAGTTCAAAGTCTGGAATTTAGTTCATAGTAAAGTGATTAGAATAGTATTTCTCATAAACTGTTTTATATAAGTGATTGTGAATTGAAAATTAAAAATGAACTTTCTAAATGTTGTACAATTAGGTATGGTGGAGCTTGAGTTTTAACCCACACTATATAACCATTAGATTCTTCATATCTGGTTTTGCAGTCAGGGTTATACTGATCTCGTATAATGAGTTAGGAAACAGTCCTCATTTGTTTTCTCCAGAAGACATTTCATGTGAAGTTATAAACTACCTTCCATAAGCAGACTCATTTTCTGTACACCATATGCTTTAATTTCTTTTCATTGCTTTTTTAATTTCTTTGTCTTCAAATTTGTATCTTGTTTGAACTATCAGTTACATAGAAGTTATTTTTATAATTTTCTTCTAAATTTTCAGGAATATGAGTATTTGGGGATTACTTTTTTGTATTAACCTCTACTTTAATTGTAGCATGGTCAGAGAAGATAGATTCTGATTTATTCAAATTTGTCTTATAACTTAATACTCGATCAAATTGTATTCAATGCATTATGGATGCTTGAAAATAATCTGTATTCTCTAGATGGGGCATGCAGGTTTTATATACACATCATTCAAATCTCCCATATTGTTTGTATTTATTTTGTTAAACAGTCCATGTATTTATAATGTTTTTGGTCCAGTTGCCTGACCATTAATTGAAAAAAAACATTAGCGTGGCTGCATTAAACATATACTCTAGATTTGAAAATAGATGAACATGATACTAAAGATTTTAACAGAAACCAGATTTTATAAAATATTATAAACCAAATGAAAAAATTAGGCATTTATCCTAACATCAATAGTAAGTGCTTTCAATAGAACAGTGATGTCATTGTTTATGCTGTAGAAAGATGCTTCTGTTCCAGTGTAGTAAATCAACATAGTGAAGTGCTGCTTCTATAAGAATTATCTTTTTTAAAGAAAGATTTTTCTTTAAATAGCCTAGATTTGATGATATTTGCTGGTAGAAGCATAGTGAAATAGGTATATATCAAAAGGAAGAGTCAGAGGTTGCCAGGAAAAGAGTCGTATGAAAAATCTTTTATAAGGAGGAAAGTGTATTAAAAGTAAAAAAAAAAAAAGAAAAGAAAAGCTCAACAACTAAAAGACTAGTTTTATGCAGAGAATTACGGGACAGAATGAGAGAAAAGAAGAGCCAATTTATGGAGGGCCAGCCTATATATGTTTTAGTTTTAAGCACAATGGGAGCAAAGAGTTTCGAAGCTCTAAATAATTGTTAATAAGATTGTTTTCCAAAGGGTAATAGAGCTGCAATGTGTATAGAATCTAAGATCTAATTGGACTTTACCAAATATGAGAGTTGGTAGAATAGTTAGGAAGTTACTCATTTATCTAATATATAAATGAGTATATAGTAGCTACTACACTCAAAGAAATACAGTGGGAATATAACGGTGAAAAAAAATCTATGTTTTCTAGTACATGCTCATGGCACATACAAATAAATAAGTAAATAATAGAATGTCTAGCAATGGCAAATGATATGAAGAGTGATTGGGGATGATATTCTCAATAAGGTTATTTTCAGTAAGGTTACTGGTGAAAGCATCTGAGGGGGTCACTGCTGAGTAGTCACCTGAAGGAAGCAAGCGAATGAGCCATCTAAATATCCAGGGACAGGTGTTTCTAGGGGAAGAACCAGCAAAGGCACAGAGAGCCAATAAAACAATTAGCCATGAAATGAGAGTTTCTTTCAACAGTGTGTTACCAAAGATAGAGAGAAAAAAATTACCAAACAAACTAACAAAAAACAATAAAAAATACAGGCTAACAGACTAACTATGTAGTAGAAACTGGGTCATAATGATGCCTCCTAGGAAATGACTTCCCTAACTGAGCAGATATAGGTGCTAGGTGCCTGTATTAGTTCATTAGCACTGCCGTAACAAGGTATCACAGACTGGATGGCTTAAACAACAAAATCTTAGTTCTCACAGTTCTGGTAGCTAGAAGTTCAACATCAAAGTGTCAGCAGGGTTGATTTCTTCCGAGGCCTCTTCTCGGCCTGTAGATGGTTGTCTTCTCTCTGTGCCTGTCTATGTCCAAATCTGCTCTTCTTATAAGGACAGTATCATATTAGATTAAGGGTTACCCTACCCTAATGCTCTCATTTTAACCTTAACTACCTCTTTAAAGGCCCTGTCTTCTAATACAGCCACATTCTGAGGTACTGAGTATAGGTTAACAGTTCAACATATGAAGGTTGAGAGGCATAGACTCCCAAAGACTCGGCCCATAACAGTGCCATTTTCTCAGATTTGGTTAATTATGTTATGATTATATGAGAGCACTGGGGGAAGAGTTTTATGAGAGGGAAATAGCAGGCAAAAGATGAAAAGAGAGATGTAAGAAATTAAGTATTAAAAAAAAAACTCAGAAAAGTTCAAAATGGTGCAAATCTTTCATGGAAGTGAATAAAGGAAAAATACTTTAGGAAAGATATACTCGGGCAAGAGCATGAATGCCTAAGAGATCTGGACTTACTATGTATATTAAGGAGAACTGCTTAAGGTTTATGAGCAAGAAGGTGCCATAATCAGAAGGCTACTTCAGGTCTATTATCTGTCAGTAACACATAGTTTATGATTAGGTGCTAAACATAAACCTCAGTAGCAGAAGAGGTTGTTCACACTAGAAGCACATCTCTGTACACCAGAGGCTTGAATAAATTCTTGGAACAGAGAAGAATTTGTCACAATTTAGTGTTTTTATATTGATAGTGTGAAGGGCATCTTTTTATTTCTCTCATAGACTATCTTTTGTTTCTCCTGTCACAAGTAAAAATTGGATTCCTCCTGATTATAACTGATTTCATGGAATTTTGTAATGTGTTTTCTGGCAGCAGAAAAAAGCTGAGCAGTATATAACTAAATACAACAAAGAAAACAAATATAAATATTATTTATTCTGTAATTTGTTATGATTGCATCAACACACATAGGTATATATTTGCACTCAAAGCTGATCTCTAGTTATTTGTGCAAGTGCAAAAAAGACAACATGATCATTTTTAAAACCAGAATTCCTAATACAATTAGAGGTTGGTGCTCACTACTCATAATATAAATGACTAAATACTCTAAAGTTCCATGTTTTCTGTACCTAGACTTTAATATTACTTATGTTACATGTATTGAACTTATTAACTAGTCAACATCTAATGTAGAGTTTAAGACTTATAATATTTGCTTATAACACATTTATCTTTGAATATTCTAATGAGAAATCCCCTCACCTCTCATCTTCTTTATTCTTCGCAGACACCATCCATCTTCGAGTACTTGAATCCTCCCCGGTTGGCACAGCCATCGGAAGTGTAAAAGCAATAGATGCAGACACTGGGAAAAATGCTGAAGTCGAATACCGAATTATTGATGGTGATGGGACTGATATGTTTGACATCATAACTGAGAAGGACACACAGGAAGGCATCATAACTGTGAAAAAGGTGCACAGCATCAATATAAATAAACATCCAACTGTTTAGAAAATAGAGATTCCAATATGTACTATCCACTTATGCATTATCCATTATCCATTAAAAAATCTCACTATCATGTTTAAGTGAAATTCATAGTGTGCTCGAGTCTGAGGAACATAAAGCCGAAGATCTCCTTGGACATTTTGACCAAATGTTTTGTTGATTAAAACATGAAACTTGAGATTTTACAAAATTTATAAGGCAAATTAATATATGTGTGATTATATTTTTGAGCTATATTAATAAAAGCCCTCCATAATAACATTGTTTTCCTTAAAAAAACAAAAACAAAAACAAAAACAATTAATAGCTAATAATGGCAATATGTCACCACAGTTGGAGGCATAAAAAGTACCATACCATCTATCCAGATGTATGAAGCAATAATTAGAGCTGCAAATAAAAAGAGACAGCATGGATTGGAAGATAATTGAATTGTTCACATTTTCCCTTCTGCTACATAAATTAAACCTTCCCACTAACATACGCTTCTTGATATAGTTTAAAGGTAAAGTTTTTTTGTCGTAAAGTCAGTACCATCATTCTAAGAAAAAAATAAGATGCAGTAAAATTTAGGTCCTAATGAAATATCTTGTGTTCTATATGCATAAAGTCACCACTAGAGCCCTGGTTATCACAAAACTAACCTAAGATTCTATATTAGTCTTCAAAATTTTATAAAGTTTATGTGGTGCCAAGAGTCTGTTAAACTGATGGAAAACATCACAACATAAATTTAAAAAGATAAACGAATTTTTTGCTTAGAAAAAAATAGCAGTAGCCAACACCTTAGCACACACACATGAACACACAAACACACAATTCATCAGCCCAATTTTTTGTAGTGGGTCACAACTTTACATTTTAATCTTTTCCAATTTTTCTAAGATTTCAAGTCTCAATTTTCTATGTTCTGAAATATCATACATTGAATACATAAAAAGTAAAAACTGTATCTTATTGATAAGTAAATAAATTATTTTTATCCTTTTTATTTATTTACAGTTAATGAACAACTCGAGTTAAGAAACTCAATCAGACTTTAAAAATCATACTGTTACTCAGAAGAAACATATAATCTAATTTCCCTAAATCTAATTAATAATTTATTTACTTTTTTTATATAGCCACTTGACTATGAAAGCCGAAGACTTTATACTCTGAAGGTTGAAGCAGAAAATACCCATGTGGATCCACGTTTTTACTACCTAGGACCATTTAAAGATACGACAATTGTGAAAATCTCTATAGAAGATGTGGATGAACCTCCTATTTTCAGCAGATCCTCCTATTTGTTTGAAGTTCATGAAGATATTGAAGTGGGCACAATCATTGGTACTGTAATGGCAAGGGACCCAGATTCTACTTCTAGCCCCATTAGGTAATTATGCCTGTGTTTAAGATGAAAAGAAAAAGTGTTGAAAGTAACAAAATTCTATTTAAAGCATTTAATGCATTGAAAGATAAGAAGGTCTCTCAAAAAGTCGTACGTAAATTTGGTGTTTAAAGTAGTCTCTGTTTGGGACAGGGCATGCACAAGATTCATAGTCTGCTTCACTTCTAATCATGAAACTTGCTTGGTATCATCTGCTTGTCTCTTTAAGATATTTGTACCCATGGTACAGAGAAAGAACACTTTCACCTACAAATTTAAAATATAATCAAATCACTTTATTTGTGCTTTCAGTTTCTTAAATAATATGTGAGTTTGAGAGGCATTTTAACAGTTAAAATGAATATAATTATAACAGTGTTACCATGTGGTAACATTATGGTTTTTGAAACTCTCCTATACTCCTGCCATCAAAGAGGAAAGGGTTTTTTGTTGTTTTGGCTTTATCAAAAATATTAGAAACATTCCAGAAAGATAAGAGTAATTTGGTTTTTTGGTTTTTTTTTTTTTTTTCTTTTGGAGGAAGAGGGGGGAGCTGGGCAAAGAAGGCACAACTATAGCTTTTGCTTTGTTGTGTGAAAGACTCAAAGTTTTCACTATTTCTTGAATTGTATCTATTGTTATATTATTTTAAAGAAATACAGATATCTGTATACAATACTCAGCATCAAAACGACTGCTCATTTTAAACTCTTGGTTCAGCATGTATTTTGGATTTCATTTGTTTCACTTAGCAGGATAATTTTGGTTGCCCCTTATTCCATGTGAACCAGTCAAGTAGGAATTCAAATGGTTGTGCAGTTGCTAATTGCACTCTTCTCTGATATCTAAGTATGTGACACTGAAATCTAGAAAACCTCTAATTTCATGTGCCATGTGACTCTAGCTTGACTTAAAGTTAAAAATTCTATAGGTTCTGCTATATCTTTAATATTTTA
>NW_006432227.1:5876576-5941418 GCF_000325575.1 Pteropus alecto
TATTTTATATATATTAAAGTCACATTGTGTATATATTAAAATTACTATTTGATTTATATAATTTTACCTAAATATTTTCTTATATTCTCATACAATATCACAGGTTACATATTAGCAATAGAAATCTATACGTGGTAATCACGTTTAGTTCCCATCTGCCAGCATCACTTCGCCATAAACGCCCCTTCCCCAATCTATTTATCTTCACTGAAACTGCTACATTCTTTTTTCCCTTTGAAGCTTTTAAATAACCAATATGTACTTTGAATTTTCCTCATTAAATACTTACCCAGAATTTTATTGGCATAGTTCCAACCAACTTTAACAGGCCGTGCTCTGTGTTCCAGATTTTAAAATGGTCATTTTAATAATGAAATATAATATTTTTAAAAAGAGTTCAATTTAAATCTAGTCTCATTGTTAAGTGGCAACAAAAGTATTTCTCCACACAATGAAATAGATTTTGCATCCTCTTACAGACTGATGATTATTTTATGTCAAAATATGGCTGTGGATTTTGAAACAAAAAATAAAATATTTAATCAGAATGCAAGTCTAAGGACCAGAAGGAAATAATTCACTTATGAATAACATGCAATAGAATTAATAACTTCATTGATTATTAGTGACAGAGTCTATACCATGAAAGTTATTGAATACTTGAATTTATGTTGCCTATGTAGAAAATGCAAATGAATTTTCTTGGATGTTACTCTTAATACATTACGGAGGTGACAACAATATATTTTTTCATAGAATTAAAGTATCTTCATTAAAGCCATTTATTTATGAGATGAATAATACCAGGCCTTTATAAATTGTTAATGTCATATATTGTGGGTTTTAATGCAATAATCAAAAGAATTTATTTAAAATGTGTGTTCTGGAAGTGACGTTAAAAAGGAAAATGAAAGTTAACAAACATAAATTGCCAATGGATAATTGAAAAATATAATTATATGAAGTTTGAACAAGAACCAGGGTCTCTGTATCTTCAAGATAATTTCATGTAATCCACTAAATGTTTTCATTGTTTCTTTAAACTAAAATACAAGAAACAGCTAAGACAAAACACACATAAAATGGATTTGACAAACACAATAATGCTTTATATTGATTAGTATATTGAAACTTCATGTCATATTTCTACAAAAATAAGGTACCTATCATTTGCCAAAATGGCAAAGAATCTAGTCACTCAAGGAGTTCTCAGTCTGTTAGGGAAAAAGATTCAATATGAGAAATAATAGTTTTCGAGTGCCTACTAGACTCCAAATAAGATGCTTGGTATTTTCATGTTTGACTTTGAGTTAGAGATGTGAGATGACATGAATTTCTAATGCAACATAGTATATGGCAGAGATGAGAGGTACAAGGTACTTTATGATAGACAGATAGATCCTACTTCAGGTAATCATGGAATACTCCAAGGAAGAGGTAAAATTTATGTTAAGTCTTTCAGAAGTAAAAGAATTTTGTCAGCTTGGGTTAGAATTTGTGAATTATTGCAGATATAGAGGTACAATCTTTTACTTTATTTGTGAATGGTAAGATGTGTCTCTTAATTACAAAACTGAATTTATATTGTGTTAATAGAAAGAACTTGAGTCGGTTAAAGAAATTTATAAATCACTGGTACATTCTTTTTAGAACTGATTTAAAATAAAAATTTAAAATAAGCAGTCCTCAAAAGTAAAATCCCATTAGTTGTATTGACATGTTAAATTGTTCTTCTAATTCAGTTTATTTAAAAGAAGACACAAGGATCATAAATTTCAATTGATTTTTGTAAACTTTATACAAGTTTGGAACACTAAAGAGAAGAGAATTTTATGGCATCTCTTTTTTTTATTTTGTATTATTACTCATAAAACATAATTTTAAATAATATTTCATATGTTTTTTCTCAAAATAAATGGCAATTGTGCTTAAAAAAATATATACCATAACTGAATATTACTCCTGGTCTTATAATTTTAGTTTTGCTTTGTTTTCTCTAATTTTTTAATATGGAGCATTATGTATAACTTGCAGATTTTGCTTGCTAACTCCAGAAGTATAAAACATTGTAAGCCACTACATTTGTGAAGTAGCAGGAACCTATTTTAAACCTCGGCTGACAAATCTCAAAATAATGGGATTTATCGCAAGTGCATCAACCTGATTGATAAACCAAGCATTAGGCTCTAGAATGATGTCCAATACAACACCTTTAATCAATTAGCAGCATAATTGCTTTATCTATATAAATACACTGACTTAATTTGATACAAATATATAAAAACTTCTCTCCCAAACTTTTATATTTTCAAAGCACCTCTGGTTAAAACGTATACAGTTTATAACGATACATTTGATTAAGAAACTGAAACTGCATATATATCATACCAAGAAGCCAGTAAACACCATTGTAATTCGGTTACCTACTACTCTGAGGAAACTAATGTTTCCTATTTTCTCACTAAGAAAAAGACTTTGCTTCTGGGAAGATGTTGTATTAGATACTTTCTGTAATTCCTCAAGGGAATGCTCAGTTACCAGGTAGAGTCAGTTGATAATGTAACCACATATAATGCCAACTATTTTGTGAAAAAAAAATACATCAAGGCTATATAATATGGAAAGAGATAATGATTTAATAACAAATATTCAGAAGACTAAAATTTGAATGCATGCATTCTAGATTAGTATTATATACATTCCTGAAATTATGATATATCCCTACATGTGTGTCTTCACATTTTAACATTTTATCCTGCAAACCATCAATAACACTGCCATGTATTTTTCTTCGCCTTCTATGTTCAGATTTTCCTTGGATCGCCATACTGACCTTGACAGGATCTTTAACATACATTCTGGAAATGGATCCCTTTATACATCAAAGCCACTTGACCGTGAACTATCTCAATGGCACAATCTTACCATTATAGCTGCTGAAATCAGTAAGATGAATTTTATGTGTATAACATTTAACATATATTTTTAGGTTTTATTTTATATTAAAAGTAATTCCTTTTCATTGTATACGTGATTTATAATTTTAATCTAAGTTTTTAAAAAACTTCTCAACACCTATAATTTTTAATACTTTTTATATATAGTAAGTGATAGCTCTAGATAGAGATAAATGTACATTTTACATTAATAAAAAATCTAGAATTGGGTACTAAAGACGTTCTAGTTTGGGAAAAGAGAAATAAATTTGTTTCATGGACACTATGAATAAGAATCTATGCTAAATGTTGGGTGTATATCACTTAATTTTAAAAACATATAGGTACATACTATTACTTTTTACAAACAAGAAAACCAAAGTAATTGTAATAATAGTTAATATTAAACACTCTTTTCCAGATATTAGTCTAAGAATTTTAAATTAATTTTTCCCTACTAATATTTTTGACCTTATTCGACAGAGAAGGAAAGAAGATTCCAAGAGTTTTGGTAACTTGCCCAAAATCACAGTGCCAGAAGTAGTAAAACTGGGATTTGGAACCAGTCATTGTGTTTCTAGATCAAATACTGAATTGTACACATAATTTACCAGATTTCATCCAACTAGTAGCAGGCAGAGCCAGGATTCAAAACCACATCTGTCTCTACTAGTAAAAGTTCTTGCTTGTGTATAGGATTTTCTACATAATTTGCGGAGCCCATTTTAAATTGAAAATGTCAGGCCTTTTGCTAAAAACGATTAAGAAATATTAACATGGCCACAGCAGAGTGTTAAAACAAGATTGTGGTCCTTCTCAGTGTGAAGCCCTGTATAGTTATGCATGCCCATGAAGCCAGCCCTGTCCACATATCCAAACCTGCTCATGGTTTCTGATTCCTGTACTATATATGTGGAGCAGAGTAGCTCTTTAACTGTTTTAAAAAGAAATGTTAATTAGGGACTGAATCATGGTGAAAAACGAAACCTAGAAATTCCAGATCTGAAATACTAAGCTGAATCCACAAACACGTATCAAGGTCAAGGTTATTTGAAGTATCCATTTCAGGATTTGAGAAGCAGATCATTGGGGCTGAATACCAGAGTCTCAGAAAGATGGAACTAGTCTAGACGGATGATCAGCACAAAATTCAAAGCTTCAAGATAAAGTACATTCAGCTTTCTCCTTAAATCAGGCTTTGAAATATGGAATAACATGATGCTCCAAATGGTTCGGTGTTCCTATCCTGAGTTGTAAATGGCTGTGCCTTTTAAGGCTAACAGAAGATATTTTTGTTTTTAGTTTATTTTTTAAAGAAAACTTTTATTTCTCTATCTGTCCCCACATCACCATGATTAGAAGTGCCCAACAGGATTCAATCTGGTCATTTCAGAATCATGGTTGTTTGTTTTCTCTCTTGATTCAAGATCCTTATTCAAGACCAGCGAGCTAGAAACTGTATTTTCCATTTCAGATACTCGGAGAAATTTAACTTCTAAAGCTAGTAGAAGTAATTACGATTCTGTAAAAAGCCAGGCCAATTACATTCTTCTTTTTCAAAACTAAACCTGTTTCTTGCCCTTAAATGAATCAGTCTATGGAGTAGCTGCTGAGAATGTCTGTCTGCCAAACCACAAGCAGTCAGGGGCCCATTTTGCTGTTCCAAGTATTAAAAGGAATGAGGGTAAGAGGAGAATGGCATACAGGAAATAGTTTTTACTAGATTTTAAACACTGGGTTTATGGTAAATGTGTCATACACCAAATACTAAGCAGGCAGGACACAACGACATATAAATACACTTCCTAACCAATATGTTTCCAGGCCCTGCCTCTAACTGTTTAATTCTACATCCTACAGCAGTATATCACACCATATGGCACATGCTACTTCAGATAATTATTTAGTGCATTATACCATGAAAAACTTCTTTTTCTTTTTTAAAAAATATTTTTAAATGCTATGTGAAGAATAAAAAATCTCAAATTAATGACATAGTCAGGGATTATAGGATACATCATTGTAAAAACCAGTAAATTTCTCTAATTACATCTGAAAATTTAACTATAATTATTGCAGTACATTCTGAAGACAGTTGAGCAAAGTTTATGACTGAAAGATTCCATTACCTATACCTAGTTTCTTATTAGTGGAAATTCTTGCCATAAGATAGAAAATATACATCTTTCTAAAGCCTGAAATTTCTAGATAATAATTTAATTTCATCTTCTGGGAGGCATGGAAAGCCTGTGGATACATAGGTACAGATTCCTCTTCTGCTGTACATTTTAAGATCCTTTACCACTGATATATTCTTGCTACAACAGCGTTTGCCTTGATGACCCTGAGAGAGACTCAGGTGATAAATACATGCCAGCTGCTATTCAGTACAATGCTTCCTTGGAATGCTTTATGTTTTTATTTATATGTAGACTGTAGCATCTGCCAGTAAAAAAGATCAGTGCAAGTACTGTTTTTTGAATAGGTGACTCTAGGCCTGATGCTTTACAAAGCACATTAATCCCTGTGGATTTAGCTTTTGATTTGAAGAGCCTTGAGTTATTTGTAAAGAGGCTGGAGAATCTCTACGTATTGTTAGGGAAGAGACTGACAGTGCAATTTTTTAGATGTGAAACATTTCTGTCTCTCTTCACTCTGTGGCATAGTTAGAAAGTAAATTGCTACCCACAAAAGAGCTATTTTTATTTCAAAACTTTATATTGAAAGAAAATATGTTGCTTATGTCCACTAAATATATAAGTAGGTTAAAGAGCATGTTCCAGAAAATATGGAAGAATAATACCTTCCCACTCTTCTACACAGCAGCAAGTAACTTTAGATGATTGATGGTTCATTCGTAGGCAGACACTGTGCCTCCGGATATTAGCAAATGGTCCACAAGTAAGAGAGGTGGCAAAATAGTAGAATGCCATTTTTCTCCTCTCCACTTTTCTCAAAATGTACTTCTCTTCAGACCCACATGAATTGTAGGAAAGCTAGTTTTTATTGTGTGGATGCTTTGTGTGGAGAAAGAGCATACACTCTTAAGTAACGTAAGGAAATGAAGAAGATATGGCTGTCGATAAAGACGATCTTAATAAAAATGCTCAACACATATTGGGTACTTACCAACAAACTGATACTTTGATAAGAAGTTTTCATGCATTAAATTTAATTTTTCAAATAACTATAAGATTAGAAGTTCAATTTTGATGCACATTGAGTAAACTGAGGCATTAGAGAGATGGAGTAAATTGGCCAGTCATATCGTGAATGAGTGACGGATATGGGAATCAAAGCAGCTCTGTGTGACCCCAGGGTCTGAACTTTTTAATCACCTAACACACTAAGAAGTGAAATATATGTAGCAATACGTTAGAAAATATGAAACCAGAACCTGAAAACTGAATTCATACGGGTTAAGAAGACTGAGGTACAACTGAAGTGTTACAGAGGGAAGGCATTTGAAAGTTTCTGTTGAAAAGAAGAAAAGGTAAATAGACTTCAAAATGGATTTAGAATTCTGTCTGCCTGTCTTCATACTACTTCAGCCTTGAAAATGTCTCTGCTGAATAATCAGTTCTTACACATTATTTTTGAAAAGTGCTGATTTCATTATTTTAGTAACATTATAATTACATGGAGAGCAAGGAGGAGAAAGAAATTCTTTTGAGTAGTGACATATTCCCTATTTGCACCTGACAATATTTTTTACCCTTGTATCTAAAAAATTATTTAGATAAAATTAGAAAGTCAGATATATTCCACAAGGGTAAACAATATTACTCATAACCCATGTTGGTAGAGGCCATTTAATAAGATTCCTACTGTCCCTCAGCTCATCTGCTCTTTGTTTGTTTTGCTTTGTTTTTAGCTAATTATCTTCTTTTTCTTTTTATATTCATCTTCAGCTTGTGTTTGCCAAAGTTTACGCAGAATTTTAACTATATCCAAAGATTGAGGTTTTGATATCATGAAGGCTGACGAATATAACCTGAATTTAAGATGTCAAAACACTCTCACATATTAGTACAAGATCCTAGAAAAATCCACAGTGGCTATAATGTAAATATGACTAATACTAGGTTGTTACCCAAGACTAAGCTAAATAGACATTTATATTTTAAAATTCTATTTACAGTTGAAACAATTTTTAAATGCATGTTTTTATGGGAAAACTTTGATGCTCTTGATTTCATCATTTGTAGCAAAAAAAATTATACTTATTATACTGTTAAACTGATTTTGTTATGCAAAATTGAGCCTGGATGGTTGAAATGATACCAGTAACAATTATATTAATGAGACATTTCATTGTAAATTTCTATTCAATTTGTAGAATTAGTAGCTACATATTAAAATTTCCAAAAAGAAAGTTGAGAGTAGCTGTTGGGATACCTTTGTGATAAAAGTGGTCAGCGGTTAGGTTGTAATATAACAAACTACCACTTAGAAGCTAACGATCTTGAGCAAGTTACTAATTTATTTAAAACTACTTTTTCATCTAAAAAAATCAATAAAGATTAAGCAAAATAATGATGTATAACAAAGATTTAATAAATATTTGTTCTTATTTTATGCATTTGTTCTTATTTTATGCATTTGAGTTCACAATACAGTGAACTCAATTACACTGTATTGTGCTTTTAAAAAGATTTTCCAAAATAATAATAGTACTCTAGAGCCCAATAATAACTGAATTCGTGACTACTTAATTAGGCTCTTAGTAATTTTCTTTATTGCATTTGCTCATTATGTTAGTAGAAGAAATGTGATGTTTATTTGTATGTGAGCATTTAATATCCATGAGATGCTTATACAAACTAAATCTGGTAGAAACTCTAAAATTTTCCTTTCTCTTTTCTAGACAACCCCAAAGAGATGACACGTGTGGCTGTTTTTGTGAGAATTTTGGATGTTAATGACAATGCTCCACAATTTGCTGTGTTCTATGATACTTTTGTTTGTGAAAATGCCAGACCAGGACAGGTGAGTACTTGTAGGATTTGAAAGCATGGGAAGATTTTAATGGCGTGATTAAATTTTCTTTTCCCAATCCTAAGAGGAATGAGCAAACAGAGATAAAAACACCCATAAAGTCTTAGCAGTAATAGATCTAAAAACAAACTCTGATGTTTTTAAGATTGAAAATGTTTTAAATTACAGTATAAGAAGTTTCATATTTCTTTTGTAAAGTCCTGACGTAATTATAAGATTTTATTGTTGTCACAAAAGTTAAAGTATAAGAATAAATAACTTTACATTTATAAACTTTCGAAAACAAATAAACAAAAAAAAACAAAGAAAAAACCCCTGCTGTGTCATTAGATAAATATTGATAACTGCTAGAGATATGAGAAATAAAAGTTAGAAAAAACAAACAAATACATGGGATCAGCAAAACATTCCATCAGTATTTCAATATACGCAAACAGATTTTGAAGCAGGGCTGCAGAATTTGCTCTTTACATTTATACGTTTATTTCCTCATTGTAGCAACACATAAAGTACTTAATGACTTAGTGTTCTCCTTTAAATATTCTTTCTATATCAGCTTTATTTATAACTCTTTAAGTCTTTTCCTCAGTGGACTCATTTTGTTGTTTGAAAAGCTCCAGCGTATATGGCTGAAAGAAATGTTCTTAATTGGTTTGAGTGCTATCTTCACAGAATGAAGCCGCCTGTTATAAATAATAATTAGGAATCAAATTTGTTTTATTAAAGAAAGAGGAGCCACCGTAAAACTGTATGGTGTTTTGACATCATTTGATGCTCTTTATAAACATCAATGTCATTGTTACATTTTTATGCAAATTACAATGTGAAATAGCTCAGATTCTTCCTTCTGAAGATTGTAACAGGAATTCAATAGCCTGTCTATTGTTCGAAATGGTAAAACTGTTGCAGTTGGACTCATTTTTTTATTTGAAAATGTTATGGAAATGTTTAATTTGGAATATTTAAGTGACTTAGCTACTTCCGACCTACTTCTTAATGAAACAGTGTGTGCCCTAAAAATACCGTTCCAAATAGTCGTCTGCCTGCCAGGCTCAGCATGATATAAGTTGAAGCTTTTTCTCTAAAAGATAAATTACCCACTTTGCAACTGCTGCATACATTGCTCCCTCTATGATTTTTCTATCTGATTTTCAAGAGATATCTTTTCAGACCATTTGAGTCATTATAAATACTGAATTTCAAAAGTATTCAAAATACACAAAATAAGGGATTCCTTTTTTTTTAACTTTATCTAGCTCAGTAACTTTATATTTTACAGTCTTTTAAAAATTAGTTGACATATTAAAGGAAAATATAATCAAATCAAAGCTGATTTTAATTTTTAAAAAGTAGTTAGCAATTATTTTTAATAAGACCAGTTTGTTAGGTGTCATTTTGGTCTCATCGGCTGAAAAATGGTTGCTTAAACTAACCTGTTATATACTCAATAATGGAATTCTAGGTTATGACATCCTGGCAGGAAAAATCAAAGCAATTTGGTAAAGTCCTTCCCTGAGCCTTTCTCGAAATTCATTTGTTAACTCTGTCTTGTCTTCCCCTCAGGAAGCGAGAGCTTGGTCAGGTCTTCTGGGTGTGCTTTAGTTATTTATAGAGTATTTCAATCTACCCAATACTCCTCCAAATTACGTGTTCTTTAAGAGTAGCATTTAGAACAACTCTATGAGAAATAATTCTATTCATTTGGTGCGTGGACAAAATGAGAAGACAGAAATAAAGCTAATTGCCACCCCCAACTCATTATTTGCCTATTCCCTGCTGTAAAAATAGGAGACTTTCCTCCTTGGAAAGGATGCAACTTACAATAATATAGTATTAATAGTTCCCTCTTGTGCCTGAACTAGGCCACTTGACCCTCCTTTTTTTTTTTTCATCTCGGAGAGAGTCAGGGGACCTTGGGAGATGGAAGAAGAGAGGACTGGCTGGCTTTCTTGTCTTCCATTTTCCCTCACACATGCACCATGCCTTCAGTAAATAAAATGTATTTTAAATTTTTTAATTTCTATGGGAAGGAAATAGCATTTCAGTCTCATAGGAGATTTCCCTGAGTCAGTCTTCTCAGAGAAGACTGCTGCTTATGTTAAACATCCATGGGTATCTAAAGTCCACACACTTCTCAAACCCAAAATATCCCTTTACATATTTTCCTTTGAACAGTGATGTTACTTCCTCAGCAACTGAAGAAGGATTCTTTTTATCAGAATAAAGGGAATTTTTTTTCATCAACAGAAACTATTAGTCTTCCCGCTAAAAAAAAAAAAAAAAAATTAAAACAATAAAACTTAGTGAATGGTTTAACTTTAAACATCTTAAATTCCATTCATCATCCCAAACTCTATTATAATATACTCCCTGAAACACCACTTAAGTTGATTTAAGATTATTCAAGAAAAGCCCAGTGGAAAATATTAACAAATTTTTTAACCGCCAAGGAGATAAAATATAAATGACTTATATGTGTCTATTTTTCATATGCTCAAAATAAATACTGGACATCACTAGTTTATCTTTTTTGCCTAATTGTGGTAACTTCTTTTTTTGGAAATGGGCCAAAATAAATTTGTCTCCAGCAGAAATAAAATAGCGAGTGCTTACATAGAGACACAAAGGTATGGTTTATCTCCTTGTAGCCAACTTCTGATTTCTATTGTAACTCTTTATGGTAATATACCAAATCAAAATACTGTGATTTTTTAATGTATGACTGGAAAAGGAAAGGAAGACTGGATTGAAAAGTAAATGCTGGTTATGAGGAAGTTGGACACTAGAAGCCAAGTTATGTCCTGAAGGAAAAAAGTATATTGTGAAAAGAAGTAAATGCCTCAATCTGCAATAGAGAAGTCTTGGGATCATAAAAATATGTTGTAATGTGATATAGATTTCCGACATGTGATTCTATTTTGTTTGTATTGTTAATATGAGCTTGACTTATTCACTCTATAACATTTAATGAAAATATATCAGTGAACCATTGATTTTGAAATCTACAATGCTACCATTTTTAATTAAAATAATATATTTTAATTGAGAATTGCTACATAAACCTTTAAATGTTCTTACAGATATATATAAAGATGTGGCCATTTTTTCTGAAGTGTAAAAATGAGCAGGAATTGTAAATTGTAATTACAGTTGCAAATGTATATTTATTATGAGACATTGTAGTTTTTCTTTTAAAAGATCATCATCTCTACTTTCACTTTTTATCATTTATATCTCTATATGTTAACGTATTAATCTTAATGATACATATAAACAAGAATTTCCATCAGTCTACTATCTTTCTTGATATGTTATCACATTTATATCATTTTTTCCTCTTCAATTTATTCTAACAAATCACTATTTAAAAATAAAATTTTTAGGCTGCTTGACAAACACATCAGTCGAGAAATGTTTTTGTAATTGAATCAATACCTCTTAAAGGAAATTAGTTAACATTATTTTAACATTTTGTTTAATTTTTTTATATATGTACCGTCTTTTGGGTAAGCCATTAGCCACGAATTCTTGCTTTTATTTAATCTTAAATTACCACTAACATTTCACAATGTAGTTATTATATTTTAAAATGTATTTTTAAAATTTTTCAAAATTAAAAATTTTTTAGCTGCCTATTTCTAGATAATAAACATTTATCTTTGTTTGTTTCAATTATATTTCTTGTATCATTTTGAAATAAATGGTTAGGGTTATTTAATTAAATAAGGAGTGCCTCAAACTTACCGCATTGTTATTTTTATAAGACACTTTAAAAGAAAAATAATTTAATACAGAATAGTTAAAATAATTTGTTTTTTAATTATTTTACATCATGTTTTAAACTTAAATTCCTTTTTAAATCAACAAAATGTCAGTAACAAATATTTTCATTCAAGTATATTTGACCATTTATATAGATATCAGTACACATTTTTAACTATTTCTGAAGCCCCCTTGCAAAATCAAAATATGCAAAAAATATGTAAAATATTATATATATAAGTTAACGACAAAGTAGGTATGTATGCAAAAAAGTACATAGCTATATTACGTATATATTTTATAATATCAATTAATCATATAACATGTTCAAATCAATAATCTGATTATAGTATAAGGTGTTAATATTTTTACTTTGTTACCAGATAGTTTCTTATATTGTTACCAGAAAATAATACAAAGAGTTATAAAATAAAATAACCCTTCTAATATAACCTTTTCTCATAGTATGCATATGTTGAATTTAAAAATACATAATTGTATTGATGGTGCAAATGAAGTGAATTGTTACTGTTAAAGTAGACAATAATGTTTGTCTTTTTTTAAAAAAAAGGTATGTATAGTATTGTCTATAAAATCTTTAGATTTTTTTTGAGTAGTTTTCACTTTTTTGATAAGGAGCAAAGCCTCAATCAAAATAATTTTCTAATTTTTCCTACATTATATAAACTTTTCCAGATCAGTGTTCAAATATATTTGAAATACACTACTCACTTCAAAAGCTATATCTAAATTAACAAAACTATAAAAAATATATTACCATTTATCATTTTGAAGGAATGGGTAATATTTAAGAGAAATTGAGATAGGCAAAAACAGAGACAGAGTAACACACGCAGGGAGAGGGAGAATGAAAGAAATAGGGACTTTGTTAAAATCAAAGTAATAATAAAATAAATGGAATAACTCAAAGATAAATGCAGGTGGAAGAAAATCAATTGCCTTTAAAATTTTTGAAATAAATTAGATATCAAAATTTACATGTTATAAGCAGATTATACCCATGGAATTTTGACAAATATGTATTTTTCTCTTTTCTGCAGCTAATACAGACTATAAGTGCAGTAGATAAAGATGACCCTTTAGGCGGACAGAAATTTTTCTTCAGTTTAGCTGCTGTAAATCCAAACTTCACAGTACAGGATAATGAAGGTAAATTTCAGAACGTGTTCGTTATGATTTAAGGTGACATCAATGAGACATTTTCTTTAAGATAACAATTGCCATTTACTTGATGTATTAATTTATTGATCTTTGTTAAAAATTGTGTTTCTGTCGGATATTTAATGAGATATTATGGCAATTTCTTGCTTGATAGGGTTTACTTTCTTGAATTTTAAAATAATCAAATATGTGAAAGAAATCTCTATATGGATCCTAATTAAAAGATTGAATCTCAAAAAACATTCAAGGAAGGCTGGGAAAAAGCAATTTTCTTAAGAAAAAGGGTAGAACAAAGAAGAAGAGTGAGAAGAAAGAGAAGTAGTATATCAACCCGTGAAGGGACTGTACAAAAAGCATAGTTGCAAAGCCAAGATACACTATTCTCCTGTGTAATATATGAATTTTATAATGTCTCTGTGATCAAAAATACTAAAGTTGCATGTTTTGCATTCTCAAAAAAGATAGAAACATATTTTAGAGAAAAAATATATGAAAATTGTTACTATTTTTAAAAAGTTGAACAGCTTTTTCTTTGAAAATAAGTATGGCAATTATTCTGGTCTAAATAAAAGTATGTAATTAGAGCTTTTCTCTCCTTCGTAAATTGATGTTAAACAATGGCATCAGCTAGTTTTTGTTATAAAGCATACTTGTTTTAGAGCAACTATAGATATTCTTAAAATAAATCTAACTGCTTTGGCATATTTATAGTTCCTTCCTAACAGTTGTGTGTATGCTGGCAGAGCCAGGTTGCTATATCACCTCTAGGTGGCATTCAGAATATCAGAAAGTAGTTTAAGGTAATGGATAGTTTTATATTGAGCCAATTGTTACTTGAGATATATGATGTAGTAGGAACTTTGCACAAATCAGTCAAGGGAAGTGGATCTATAGGTAACACCTATAGATCTAAATTTGAATTTCTGAAATGTCTATGTTTTCTCTCCCTCTGGACACCAAAAATAATTGTGATTGGAAAAATCAACATACAGTTGGCAGTTAAAATACAAAATGTTCAGTTACATTTGAATGTCAAGAAAACAAGCCATCATTTTCATTTGCTGAATCTGGCAACCTAAACACAGAACTTAGACTGGACAGCCTCAGTACTGAATTGACAATAGTCTACCTCTTTCTAATTGCATTTTAATTTGTTTTATGTTCCTAATAAACTGAGCCCTAGATCCCAACCAAACCACCTCTCAATTTTAAAAAGTAATAGAGATTTGAAATAGTACATCTTACACAGCATTTCACAGTTACTGGGAAAACAACTCAAGGCTAGTCTTAATTTTTGACAAACAGTACCATTTTCCTATGTTAGAAAGAGTTTCTGATCCAAAAACTTCATCAAAACAATGTGTATGTCAAAACCACGGTGATCGAGATGAGACAAAATGATTCGAATAGAATGGTTAGTTTAAGATAAATCCTTATTTTGTTCTTCAATATATCAGTTATTGTAGGCAAAATTAAGATTTACGAACTCTTCAAACATTTAAAAAGTATAAGGCAAGGAAATTCTAAAAATACCCACATGCTTATAAATGTTTATTTTAGTGTAGGCTTAAGAATGGAAGAATTATATTGTAATACTTCTTAGAAGATAAGTCAATATTGTAAAATTATCAGGACACTACATTTTATTTTTAAAATCTGGTTATGTACATCTTTTATTTTATTAATCCACTTTCATAGCTTATGTAGTTAATTGATACAGTAGAATTTAACTTCTCACTAATTATTTAAGAAAAGATTATTTTATGTTCAAACAACTATACCTGTGAGAAATTGTCAGTTTTTTCTCTTGTTTAATTTAGAAATTGGCTAACTCATTCTCACCCAGCTCTACAGGACTGACTAAACTAGGCTAAGTGCATTGGACAAATAGAGTAGGAAATTATCATCCAAGTATACAATGATTTTATTTTTTAATATGTATTGATTATAAAGGGCTAGAAGAAATTTTTTTTATTAACCCACAACTCCCATTCACAGATCCTGAGTGAGTTAGATCAAATAAATATCAGTAGCAATCTACTAGGTAGTAAGATGCTGGCCTTTATTAGACCCCTGCTTCTTTCCGTGTGCCTATTATTCATTCCATATCAGCTGTCTTCCACCAATATTTTGAACTATATACATTTATTCATGTTTATGGGTAGAAATCAAAGTTCAGAAATATTAAGTAACTTGCTCACTATAGTTCATATATTGAGACTCATGAAGTTTCTGACTGCATTGATTTTTAAAGTACAATTACAATGAAAATTTACTCAATTACATTGAGTAAATTTGGATAATGTGAATATTGGATTAATGTGTTATATATGTGTGTAGACATGTATGTACATTTTTTCTTGCTAGGCATATTTGTTTTCTGAAAATTTTGAAAAACAGTATGCTATCTATGTAGTCTTGATAAATGATTGACTATTAAAAATTCACCATTTTGAAAATCTAATATATAAGCAATCATATTAGATTCCACAAACTAATTTATCTTATCTATATTTTAATTATATCGTATACATTTTATAGGAAAATTTATATCAATTTTTATATTTTGCATAAACATCGCTTATGTGTATGTTAAAACCACGGTGATCGGGATGAGACAGAGGCACTGTTCCAAGCTATTTGTAATAATTTAAAATTTATTTTAGATAACACAGCCAGAATTTTAACTAGAAAAAATGGATTCAACAGACATGAAATAAGTACCTACCTGTTGCCTGTCGTGATATCAGACAACGATTACCCAATTCAGAGCAGCACGGGCACGCTGACCATCCGAGTGTGCGCTTGCGATAGCCAAGGCAACATGCAGTCCTGCAGCGCGGAAGCGCTGCTGCTCCCTGCGGGCCTCAGCACAGGGGCCTTGATCGCCATTCTCCTCTGCATCATCATTCTGTTGGGTAAGGAATGTCAGAGCAAGTAAGATTATTCCCTAGATTGCTTACTTTGATGTGTTAGTAAATAAGGACTGTTGCTATTAAAATACCTCCTCCCAAACTACCCTTGATGTTTCAGATAGATGTAAATTAACTATGGAATGTCGTTTATATTAAAATATTTTATCTGACTCGATAAAATAAAACCTTCCTTTTATAAATAATGAAATTGAAAGTCAGAAATAGTCAACACATTTTCCAAGGTTATGCAATTTCTGAGTGGCTGAAACAAGGCAAGACACTTTGCAGTTAGTCACTGTATATATAGTTTTTCAGTAAATCTAAAGTTTGTTTCCACCTATTTTATGGCTGGATGGAAGCCTCACTATCTTACTCTTTTCTGAAATAATTTTAAAAAGGTCCTTTACTTGGTTGACTTGTCCTTAAAACAATGATACTTGATTTTATAACCTAGAGCAAATTGCTTTTTAATTGCCTTTGAAATAAGAATCAGGTTAAATTTACTCTCTAGTTGCATTATCTTAAAATTACTGTGAATATTCTTATGACCCTAATCAAAAAAACACTGTATCTAACATTTTAAGAAGCAGTGAAATGAACTTGGATTTTGGAGCTCACCTTTGTAAGTTTTATTACTTTCATTATTAGAAACTTTTTTTTTGTTGAGTAAGATCATTTGGTTGATAAACCATCTGAGGTTTAAAATTTTTATATCAGAAGTTTATATGTGTGTATGAATACATAAATTTAGGGAAAAAATGTCATATTTTCTCCAAAATTGAAACTTTCTTATATGTTGCATTAAAAAAAAGTCTCATTGCACTCTTGCATAATAAGCTTAAAGGCAAGTAATCTGACCATTCTATATTAATAAAAGATAAAACATAACTTAATACTACTTCACAGAATAATTGTCAACTTGAGCTGCTATAACACAGTACCAGAGACACATAGCGTAAACCACAGAAATTTATTTCTCAAAGTTCTGGATGCTGGGAAGTGCAAAATCAAGGCACTGGCCCTTCTGTGTTAGCTGAAGGCATACTTCCTAGTTTGCAAATGGCTGTCTTCTGTTGTTTCCTCACATGGCAGAAAACAACCATCTCCGCTGTGTCCCTTTTTATAAGAGCACCGATTCCATTCATGAAGGCGCTTTCTCAGTGACCAATTATCTCCCAAAGACTTAACCTCCAAATCCCATCAGGCTGAGGATTTAGGTTTTCACATATGAGTTTTGAGGGGATACATTCAATTCCTAACAATAATAAATCCCATATTGTTTAAATGTTTATTCTAAAGAGACTAAATATAGATATTTCTTCATACATATACCTGGTAAGATATTTTACCTCCCTTTCCTCATCTAATTGAATACACATCTGTTTCTCCTAATTGTCATTTTAAAGGATCATGACCAAAATGTATGAGGATCATGAAGGAAGGTGGGAAATTAATATGACCGGGTGGAATTTGATATTAATTTTTTTCTATTTCTTTTGCTGTTACCATTATTGAGATCAAAGTTGCTATTGTTATTGATAACTTGTCATGGAAATAAGGAACTATCCTTTCTGAGTGATACATATTTTTACCTGTTTATAGGATCTATACCTGTTTAAGATGTATCTAGCCAAGGTTCATACGTGGTTTTTGCAGTCAGTTTCATGTAGTAATTTGAATTCACTCTGCTATCATGTGATCCAACAATTATTTTTGATCTCATGCATGATATATATTTCTATGGAAAACTTCTAAACTAATAACATCTAAACAATGTGGTCTCCCCCCTTCACCCCAGTAATTAAAGCCTTTTAACAATGTAAGAAAAAAATATATATCTAAATCCATCAGCAAAGCTATTTAAATAAAAACTCATACTTCATATTTTGTGAAGAATGCTGCCTTTTAAATATTTAATAAGGATGTGAAAAACATGGGCATATTTTTGCCCTTCTTAATTATTATACTTGAACCTGAATTCAATTTGTGTCTATTTGTTAATAAATACCCTATGTCGCTATGTAATGCAAAGTATGATTACTATCTGTATAATCAGGAACAATCTTTAAACACTTAGAAAAATAGATTAAGTCACTGGATTTGAGAAATATCCCACATTGCTTTAAAAATAAACATACTATTTTTAATCTCTAACATCCTAGCGAAATCCTTCAACAAAAATGGTGGAAGTACAAAATTAATCTTAAATACTAACCTGTCTGGGAAAACCTATTGCTTAAACTCTATAGCATTTCTACTCATCATGTAGATGGTGTTTTAGGTGGACCTTTAATGTGTCTTTTTTTTTTTTTTTCCCCTAAGTGATAGTAGTACTGTTTGCAGCTCTGAAAAGACAGCGGAAAAAAGAGCCTCTGATCTTGTCCAAAGAGGACATCAGAGACAACATCGTCAGCTATAACGACGAAGGTGGCGGAGAGGAGGACACCCAGGCCTTTGACATCGGCACCTTGAGGAATCCTGCAGCTATCGAGGAAAAAAAGCTCCGGCGAGATATTATTCCGGAAACTTTATTCATACCTCGGAGGACTCCTACAGCCCCAGATAACACGGATGTGCGGGATTTCATTAACGAAAGGCTAAAAGAGCATGATCTGGATCCCACCGCACCACCCTACGACTCCCTCGCAACCTATGCCTACGAAGGAACCGATTCCATTGCGGAATCTCTGAGTTCGTTAGAATCAGGTACCACCGACGGAGACCAAAACTATGATTACCTCCGGGAATGGGGCCCTCGGTTCAATAAGCTGGCGGAAATGTATGGGGGCGGGGAAAGTGACAAAGACTCATAACCTAGGATACCTATTCTGTCGGAACAAGAGGAAGTAACTTTACCTACGCCGTCTCCACTTCACAATATTTGGTCTTCAGGAGAATTTTCCTGCCACTCAGCACAATTTTTTTCCCTTTTACTTTTAAATTTGTTCATTAATTACATTAATTCTTTCCTGTAGGATGTCTCATGGAATAAATACGACATTTTATTTAATCACTTCCAAGAGCCAAAGCTATGGAAATTCAGTGTTGTCCATTTTAGGAAATAAAGATAATTTCAGAAACACGAACAGGATAGTTCTCCCTTAAGTAACCTCACGAACAAGCCGCTTCTGTTAGATACATGTCTTGCCCTTGCAAATGAAGCTTTTAAAAAAAAAAAAGTGAATAAAAATTTTAAGGTATATCCTGTTCTGTACATTAAATTTTAAAAAATGTACATGTGGTGTTAGTAGATGTGATATGCAACCTGGTATACAAAACGTTTGTGCAATTTCATTTCATCAAATTCTATCTGCTAATGTTTTATATTTATATTTTTGTATTTATTTTTAAAAAATAAACCAGTTTTTACAACTACCTTGTCTCTAGCTTCTTTTTTTTTTCTCTAGGAAGGAAAAGTTTTTTTTTATCCATTAAATATCTTGGTACAAAATTATATTGAATGCAGGTAAGAACACAAAGTCATTGTAATTACTGCTGATGGGTCTAATCAAATGATTTAGGTAAAAATTATTTTTCGATTGAGTTTTGTTATGCTGTGACATGTGAACAACTCATCACATTAAAAGTAACATTAATCTATAGACCACTTAAAAACTTGCCATTTAAGCAAATCTAAAACATGGCCATCCTTATGCTAACTATCCCAAAACACTAGCAATGCAGTAATTTTTTTCTTCATATTTACCAAAATAATATCTGATAGAATAAAACATTTTCTTATTTTTGTATGACATTTTTGCTATTGAGATTTATAGGCAATGAGAATTCAGAAAGATTTCGGACAGAAGTAATCTTTTAATGGAAAATATACTTATTTCCCATGGTGACATTGAAATTGCCTTGTAATGAGAGTAATAATGCTAAATATTCCATTAAGATACAGTATTGTGATTATGTCAGGTTTTCAAAACTGCATTATACATTTATTTATTTATTTATGATAAAGTCTACTTTTCTGTCAATTCAATAGAAAACAAACAAAAAAACCTCCCACGAAACTGGCAGTTAATTTCAGAGTTCCTGAGATTCATGGAGGCCAGCTACCACTAACTGGTCCCTCTTTTCACAAGTTCCAAACATGATTTATTTTAAACGGAGCACTATGTTGGCCCTACACTAAGAAGTTGCATTCCCTGCTGTGTATATTGTAAAGAATACCAAAGATTTGTGCTTTCTAATTAGTGAAAATGCTATGCTTTTGGAGTGAGTCAGAATGCAATACTGACATCCTTAAGGCAGAATTAATTATTTCCATCTTCTTGAATGATTTTCCTTCCTTCGACTTCTATGCTAAAAAGGCAAGCATCCCTCTGACCACAGATATTTTAGTTTTCACGGTAATTAATTATGAAAGAAAAACAACCCATGCGGTCTAGTTAAAATTACAGTCACAAGGTTAAGTGACTCATCAGACCATAGTAAAACCTAGTTTGTTCTACTTCCTATATTCCAAAAACCCTTTTATGTACCCAGAAGGCTAACTGTCAAAAGTTCAAAGTTTAAGGAAACATAAAGGTTTGATCATATATGCTGAACTTGAAGAGAAAACCCTTAATATCCTAGTTGTAGCAAGAAATGGAAAAGATAAAGACGTATATTATGAGCATTTCTCATTACTTATGATTCAAAATGTAAAATATTCATTTGATTGAAAATTAGTTTTTAAATTTCCAGCATTACCGGATATGGTTCCATAGTGTAGCAGTTAGCACTCCGATTTACATGCAGAAGGCCCTGGGTTCGTGCCCTAGGGGACCCATGGTCCGTGGTCTCTGGCCATGCCACCCTCAACAAGCCCAATGTTTGATCTCGGAAGCTAAGCAGGTTTCGGACCTAGTTAGTATTTGTTTGGGAGACCACCTAAGAAGACCAGGTGCTATAGGCATAAATAATAATAATAAATAAAAATAAATAAATACATTTCCAGCATTACCTATCTTCTTAATATAAGATGTCAATAGTTAGAATTCTTACTTGAATATTTTTATCTTCATTCAGATAATTTTTTCAAACTGACATTAACTTGCTCTGTCATTTGTTTTATTTGTCATCCATTTTTATAAATTTTAGAGAACTGTAGCAGAGATCTCTGGCATTATGCAAACCAGTTTTCCAAAAATTCTCTTTAAGGAGATCGATTAGAAGATTTCTTTGGTAATACAAGAATTATATTATATAGAAAACATTTTTAAGAGTACCAAACCAGTCCTTGGTAATAGATACTGTAACATTTTTTATAATGAAGTTGATAATTAATTTCTTAGAGACCTGAAATTAGAAAGTATGCTTATAATGAACTGTTCAAACTCTCAACATCTCCCATGCATGATACTCTTCCAAAGAAATGCCCACAAAAGAGGTTATTTTATGTACTAAAATTTTTTATGTGAAGAGTGGAAAAAAATATCTCTCAAGATCATGTTATTGATTTCATCATACAGCTGTGGAGCTTTTTATTTATTTGTCCATTATTCCTTCATTAATCAAATATTTTGAGCATTTATTATAAAAATTGAAGGATGTTTTAGACCCTAGAGATAAAGTAATAAATCATAGAATTTTTATTTATGTAATTCCTCTATTAGTGAAAATTTTAAAAAATGGCAAAATGGTTATCAAAACACTCAGAATTTATAACAAAACATATAACTTTTACTACTAACTTTCAAATACAAAAAAAAATTGGCAAAATGGTTATCAAAACACTCAGAATTTATAACAAAACATATAACTTTTATTACTGACTTTCAAACACAAAATAAATTATTCTGTTATCTTTGTCATGTTTTAAATATTCAGATAAGTGAAAAAAATTCTAAATCTTTGATCATTAAAAATAGTGATTCAGTTAATCAATTTTCATTGGTTCTATTTTCAACCAAATATCAAAGTTTATATAATGACAAATTCATACTCTTAAGCTGAACTTTTTCGATATATGTCAGGTAGATAATGTCACACAGCTGCAAGAATCTCCAGACATTTTTTGGTAGATTTAAACATATAAACTACGAGTAAATAAATGTCTAGGATAGTGTAAAAAAAAAAAAAAGAAACCCTAAGATTTAGAATTGAAGGTTAGAGATAGCTGCATATCTGGGCTCATATACCAACCTATCTACCTAAGTGCCTCTCTCTCCCTCTCGATATATATATATAGTGCCTTCACTATGCCTCCATCAGCTGTCCCCCGTCCCTGCTGACCATTTATTTTCTGACAGTGGTTTACCATATGTTACAGCTCCCTTGGCTTGTGGACTTCAGCCTGGGCCGGCGTCCTTGGGCAATGCTGCAGCTACTGGTGGCCATAAATGGAATCTCCCTGATTCACATGCTGTCCCTCCAGATCTGTTAGAAGTGCAGCCTATCCCCGAGATTGAAATAAAGTAGACCCTTGGTCTCCTTTTATCTCCCAGCCAGGCAGCTGGACCACCCCCGCTGCTTTGAAAGAGTGCACACTGGCCCACAGAGAGTGTTCAGGTCTCCCACTTAGTCACAGGTCATTCTGCAGGTTGTAAATAGTGTAGGATAGTGGTGTCTAGTCATTTATTTATCTTATTCAGCGTTCACTAGAGAGCCTGCATTTCCCCTTTTCTTCCAAGGTTGTGCTCAAGCCTGACTTTATAGTCATCCTGGACCCTAATTTTGTCTTGTAAATCCCACATCCAAGAACTCAGACTCATTTCCTTTTTAAAAATATACACAGAATCCCACCACTTCTCACCATCCCCATCCCCCTGGCCCAAGACACCAATGCCCTTTTTCTGGATTTAGGAGCATCTCTCTTGTCATTTGTTCCTCTTACATTCTACTATCAGTAAGTTAAAGAAATATTTTTTCTACTCCTTCATTTTACTCAGATCAGATGGCAAAATCTTTACATCCTTTAAGCCTCTGTACCCTTTTGACATCTTCTCCCACTTTTTTTTACCCTGCTCCAGCCACTGACTCTTTGCTGTTCGTTTGTGCCCTCATGTGCCTACACTGACCATTCCCTCATCCTCCACCTTGTGTATTTACCTCCTTCAAGTTCTTTATAAAACATTATTTTTTCAAATTGAAGTCTTCCCTGTCCTCCCTATGTAGAGTTATGATATTTCTTTAGACTTCCGATTGCTCTTACACTGCATTTTTCTCCCTAACACTGCCACTTTTTAATATGTTATATGACTTACTTATTTACTGTTATTATTTTTTTGTCTCCCTCAAATAGAATGTAAATTTCATGAGAGCACAAATTTTGTCAGTTTTGTTCATTTTGATGCCCAATAAACAGAATTATGTCTGTTTAGGTGCTCAGTAGACATTTGTTGGAAGAATTAATAAATACTATGCTATTGAATTTATCACATATTATACTTAATTTTAAATATATGTACATATACATACGCTATATGCGTAAGATATATCCACTTCTTCCTTTAGATAGTGAGTTACTCAAAGTAATAAGATTTGTCTTAGTGATTTCTTTGTTTTTTTTTTCTGAGAAACGTTTTTCTTTCAGACTTCTACAGGATAAATGATAATAATAATTATTTTGGCTAATTATTTTAAGAAAGTAGAGATAAATCTTAAAGGACACACAAATCTGAGAAGGTCAAAACATTGTTTTAAATTAAGTTATATTGCAAATGTGTTTGAAATATTTGCAAAGTGCTAAAGATTATGACAGTGGAAATTGACATGAAATAAATGCTAACAGGCAGAGAATGACTATCTTTTCAGGTTCTGTTTTGAGGTCTGGGTCATGATTTTTGGGACCTTACTAGTGCTGTGAAAAAGACAAATACAGGGAGTATTGATTAGGGAAGATTTTGAGGAAGATTATGATGGAAGGGAATGTTGAAATGGAACAGAAGACCAGTACCCCAAGGAAAACTCTCATTCTTTGCTAACAGGCACTGGAGTTCAATTTTTCAATTTATTTGCTTTTTGTATTCTTTTTTCATTTGTTTGTTTTCCACAGGTCATAATTACTGTGTATACAGAGTTCGATTTTTCTGATTACCTTAAAGAAATTTCAGTTGTTGAAATTGCCAAAACATACCAAGTTACTGATACGCAAAGAGGAAAGCCTTCAAACTTACCTAGGCATGGGCTCTAGAGACAACCTTGTATCAAGAATCCACAACAAAACCAAGAAAAGGAACTGAGAAAATTGATGTGAATGAGCAAAGATGCTTGGAACCAAAGATACATTGATGGTTAAACAATTACACACACACACACACACACACACACACACACACACACACACACACATACAGTCTCGGCCTCCAAAAAAAGCCAGCAAAACCACATATATGTCAAATTTATATATATTTGATATATGTGTGTATATAACTTATTTTAATCCACTCAAACATTTATTATATATATATTACATTGTGTATCCAATTTTCCTGATAATCTCCTTATTTCTTTAAGGCTACAAGTACAGCATTTACCTCCATGCTGAACTCATTATTTCATTCTAAGATGTGGAAACCAACTCAGAAAAAGAAAAGAGAAAAAGAGACTTTTCATAATTCTAATTAGTAAGAGCAAAAATAAACAAAAAATGCAACTAAAGATACTTTGTGCAACCTTATTTTCTACTATTAATATAAATGGGATCATTTTAGCATATGCATAAAGTAGCACAATGGACATTTGACACTAAATTAAAAAGTATATAAAGGAGAGGATTAATGATTAATAAAGGCATATTTGAAACCCAGTAGCCTGTATGTGAAAACCCTTTTCCAGCTGTGGAATTATCCTGAATTTGGAACATGACATTTACAACTCCACAGGAAGGATAGCACAACAACTTCATTCTCCAATTGATCTGAACAAACCTCCTACACGATGTGGAATATTTAGAAGCATTCCTTAGACTCCTTCCACAATCTTTCCCTCTCTGCTTTTATATTCAAGAGGATTTTAAAAAGTGTTTTATCAATGTGTAAAATCCATGCCACTGTATTACAGTTTACATTTATTCCCATTATCTCTGCTACTAATATAACTTAAAATAATTCTCTCCTAAATGATTTTGTAAATGTCATGTATCTGTAAAAAACGCTCAGATTTAGTGATTGATTCTACTTCTGGCATATTCTACTTTTATTATATAAGAGCAGGATCTTAGCATTAAAAAGTCATTTGTTTGAAAATAATATATTATCTTTTTTTCCAGCTTTATTGAGATATAATTGACATATAACATTGTATAAGTTTAAGGTGTACAACATAATGATTTGATACATGTATATATCTTAACTACATAACTTTCAAATTTCTGTGTTTTTAAAGAGTTACAATTCATCGTAGGTAGAATATTACTTCATTCGTAATAACTGAGCATAGAAAATATTCAAAAGGCCATAGGTATTTAAGTAGTTCCAACATATGGAACAACCTCTGGCAGGTCTATGTAATTTAAATTAAAGCAACAATTTGATTTTTAGTCTACATTTGGTTAAACACTTAAACCTGATAGAATGCTAGTTCTAAGCAACACATTGGACACCTAAGTATTACATAAATACTTACTGAGTGATTGATTAATCTTGGCATTCTAATACTTTGTTTTCTAATTTTGGCACTGAGGAAAATGTCAGAATACATGCCTTCCCTATCCTCAACCAAAAAGGCAACATGTTTCATTCATATTTGAAAAAGCATATTCTAGAAATGTCACAGTAACCTTTTAAGATGACAGTCTCTGCCTAGGAATTCTTGACAGCAGCTACGTACAATTATGCCAGCTATATATTGAAACTCTCTTACATCATCTTCCCAAAAGTGAGAGCCTGAGGAGATAGCGTTTAGGTGACTGGGTGGAAGGAAATGCAAACTCGATGCACTCTTTTATAAACGTTATTTTTGAGCCAGAAATAGAAAAAGTAGAATTCAATTTCTGGGTTATTTATTGTCAACTGAATAATTTAAGCTATTTAAAGATAACCATATTGTGTCTCAATTTCTTTATCTGTGAAGCTAAAATCTCAGTGCATTGCTAATACAGAATATTGAACACAATTAACTCTGTACCTTGATGCATTTCTTCGTATATTTTTTAAATTTTGTTGAGAGGTAAGAAAAATAAAGACAAACACAAAGATTATTCTCCAAATCGCCTAAAATGTAATGATGCATCTTTAAAGTGGTAAACATAAGGACATAAAATGTCAATGTTAACAATATTTTTAATGTGTTTTCTTGGAAAATTTATCTATGAAATTATAAGGCTGTGTCTAATTTAGGATAATAATAGTGATTGATGTGACAGAGATGATAATGAAAGCAACTAAAATTTATGAGCCTATCATAAAAAATGCCAACATTTTTAAAAGTGTCTTACATATACTAACACATTTAATTGTCACAATGACTCTGTGAGGTAAGTACTATTATCTCTATTTTACATATGAGGAAACTGCAAATGATGATTAAACAAAACTTCCCGAGGTTCTACTCTTGTTACACAATTGATCTGGCACACATCTTAACCTTAGAGAAGTGACACATCCCTAAGGTTAGTGCTCTTAAACCCAAGCCTACTGTTGGTAAGGATAAAGTAATAAACCTTCCTATCTCCAGGTAGTAATGACAGTGAGAAGATTTCTATGTACAGTGTTGTTATGGAGAATGAACTTTTTAATTAAAAAAATACAGTGCTCTTTGAACCATACACATTTCACTTTAGCGTAGTTATCTGGGCCACCATCTGGGCCAATAAAATCTTAATAATCATTATCTCTAAGCTATTTGCTAGTGGTTTGTCCTCTTGATTGTTCTAATATAAATGGGTCATATTACATAATCCACCCTTGATCGGTTGCCACTGTGGGAGATGGAGAAACGATAAAATAAATAAATAAATAAAAATGGTAAAGGGAGCATTTATCTTGTAAGAGGATGTGAATGACGTTCTCTTTGATTTTAAAGGTGTATAGGTTCTCTGTAAGTACCTGCAAGGCAGTCCTCGGAGTAGGCTGGTGGTTGGTACGGGGGGGTGCAAACAACCAAGGACAATGCAATAAGCAGTATTAGAGCTTGGGGTAAAATATCTGTCCATTTTGGGGAAGCACTTATTGTGTAAAAGTTTGAGGAGCACCTCTTTGAATAAACCATTGTTCCTCTCTGTAAGTCTGGCTGCTCAGGACTGGTAAGCGAGGTGGAAATCCACAAGATTCCATGTTCTAGAGCCCATGACTGAGAGCTTAGGAGGTGAAATGGGTACCTAGATTTAAACCGAAAATGTCTGATGGGCCAAATGGGACGAGCAGCACATACCTGGTTAAGAAGATAATGTGGTAAGATGCAGCAGTGTCTAGTGAAAGTACCGATGGTGGTGGTTGCATCCCTACTAGCTCCAACAAGGGGCAGCATCGGTCCACTAAAATCAATTTGCCTTCATGAATAGGGTCTGTCACCCAGGGGCACATGTCTCCACTTGAAAGCCTTCCAGAATTTTGTTTGGGAGTAAAGAGGGCAATTATTTGCCACTACTTTGGCTAGAGGTAAGGTATCCCTGTGCCTGTAGACCCAATCAGTGAGTGCTGTCACTCTCCTATGGTCTGATATAATATGGGCCCACTCCGCCAGTGGGTGTGGCATCTCTGGAGGAATATTTGTGTCTAGAGCTGTGCCTGTTACCCTAGGAGTTGGTTCATGTGGGGCCTTGGAGCAGACATGTCATTTGGGTGAGGAGGCTGCAATATTATTATAATGTGCTTCTGGCATTTGTTGGTATGTGTGTGTGGAGACATGTGACTGTAATCGGCATATGTTAGTTGGCTATCTTTTTTCAAAATGGAGGCACCATGAGAAGCTTTCCTTGAATCGTGAAATTATCCTTTTGTCGTTGTCCAGACCAGACTGCAAGCCCATTGGCTACCACATAAGAGTCAGTAAAAACGTGTGCCCTCGCGGGTCCCATTTTTATAGCCTATTGTAGAGTCATTAGCACTGCCACCACTTCTGCCAATCGAGCCGAGGCAGGAGAGCTCTCCACACCTAGGGATAGGCTGCTATCGGAGGTGAATGTTTGGTCTAGAACCCCTTGAGTCGCACTTAGTCTAGAGACTCCATGAGGTATTGCCAGTGACTCAGTTCAGAAGTCTGAGCCTGGAGGGACTAAAGGCAGGACTTGCTGCATTGGCTTATTGGTCCAGCCATAGAAGTTTGTAGAGTTTGCCAGTCCTTTGCTTTACTTCTGGTTGACTTAGTCCTGGGTTGGCTTTTCATGGGTGGGGCTTGGGGATCACCAGTGTCTCTCAAGAATTTGGCCCTCATTCTCTGAAGATCTTTCAAATGGTTATGCATTTGGGATCCTTAAAAATATCAGCTAGTCGCTTCACTTCTGTGGCAGTAACAGCCCAGAGACAGTATTAAAAACTCAACAGTCAGTCAGCTCCCTTTTTCCCCTTCAGTTGTATACCAGGTTTTTAAAAAATATTTTAAATTTCAAGACAGGTAAAGTTCTGAGTTTCGGTGTCTAATTCTCTACTATTGCCACTGATCTGACCTCATGCATTGCCACTGGCAACACTCAGTGGGCTGCTTCTCTCTGCAGAGTGTCCCTATCGACCTCACTGGAATGGGGTCAGCCTTCAATGGCGCCAGAATCATTAGGACTGGTCCCTAGGCTCTGAGAACAGAGAACCAGCGCTTCGGCACTTTGGTTTGCCATGGTGTGGAGCAGTTACCAGTGCGCTCCTGTAGTTAGCGAGGAGCTTATTAACCTCCTCCGGCACTTAAGGGATCTGGCACTAGGTCCTCCGGACATTTGTGTTGGGCCGTTATTTCTGTTGGGCCATTATTTCTGTAACATATGCGCCAGGGATGAGACCATGATACTCACAGGGTCAGGAGAGGAAATGCGACAGCAGCAAAGTATGCAGCCACGGGAGGACCTAGGATGCCTGCCCCACTTGCCTTTTTCAGGAAAGGGGAGTCTCTCTCTCCTTCTAAGCCTGAGGCCTTTATGCAGCAGCCCACACTTGGGCGGGGGTTGCCACTCTCGTGTCCGGACCATAAACTACCCCAGTGTGATCCTGCAAAAATCTCAGCCAATTCTCCTAAGCGTCGGCAACTGTGTCCTTGCTTGAAGAAGGGAAACACACCCAAAGCCTAACATCCCCTGGGGGACTTTACCCTCCTCCGCCACGGGGTGCCAGTAGTTGAAAAACATCTATGGCGCCTTAAACTGTCTCCAATAACCAGCGCTCCGGAGTTCAGGAGGATTCTAGTTGTGTTTTTCAAAGCATGCACTTCAGGATGAGAAGCCAAGGTGAAACTTGGCATAGTCAGTACAATGCAGTGAAAAGCAGCAAAACTGAACCAGCAAATGGCAGACTCCTCCCAGGTAGGATTCCCACCTGGGACACAGGAAGCCATTTACACAGTACGGGCATTTCCTTGTGGTCCACTGAAAGCTTGACTCAGTCCATCCTGGCATATGGAGGGCAATATCAATAGATTTATTGATTTTAAAAATAAGATTCTAAAAATAAGGTTCTAAAAATAACTTCTAAAAGATTCTTTGCATTATAGTTTTATATGTTCACTGTGTTTGCTTTGTGTTCTTCAAGAACAACTATATCTCTACTTACAGATAGGTAATACTATTTTTGTAGTATTCTGTTTCTTAGTCATGCTAAAGGTATGGAATGTGTGTGTATGTGTGCGTGTGTGTGTGTGTGTGTGTGTGTGTGTGTGCGCGCGCGCGCACGCGCGTTCTTGCGTTACTCATTGCTCTTATGCTTTTGCGGGGAAAATATGGGGAGAAAATCAGATTCAAGCAAACACCATTTCCTGTCAGAGCCAAAGTTCATTTGTATATCATTCTTTACAACTAAAGAACTAACACATTTTCTGATTGCTCAATAATGCAGAGTGCTAGTAAATATGAATATTAATGAGATTTTTAATGTTTTCTAAATGACAAGCCCTACTGTACCTTTTATTTGTTTGACTTTTAAGTATTATTAAGACTGGCTAGAATAAAATTAAAATCAAATTATTTTGGAAAGCAAAACCATCTTTCCTTAGAACTAAATAAAATTGCTATCATTAGAATATATCAAAAGTAGCAAAAAGGAAAAATAAAATATGTCATATGCAAGTTTATATTTTCATATATTAATCAAAAGATCATGCAGAGACATGACACAATTATTTCCTCTTTGTTTCCAGTCTCAATTTCATCTTTGAATAAGAAGGCTTTGAACTAGATGATTGCTCTTTCAACAACTGTAGTTTTATGCCTAATATCTTTAATTGCTTTTTATTTCCAAAATTACTTTTTGTTCCTGTTTCATGTTTCCAATATTCTCTTTGTTATTCTTCTTTCCAATATTATACACACAAATGCACACACACACACATTACTTCTGATTGTAATTGGTGGTTTACATTCCTCATCGTCTTTCATTATAATTGTCTTCCTCGCATGTCATGTGCTCATTTTCAATGCTGATGGATTTTTGTTCTACTCTTGCTAATAACATCTAACTGCATCTGAAGGAGGAGTGAAGGACCAAGTCCTGTCTTGTGCTCTTTTAATTAGAATTACTATTTTGAAACTTTTGTTGCAACTTACCATGGAAAATATTTTTCATAACATATTTTAATAAAGTAGCATATACTTGTACTTACTAAAAAATGTCTACTGAGTGCCTATAATATAACAGGTGCTAATCTAACCTGACGTTCTGGGTATCAGGATTGAGCAAAGCAAGCCAACGTCTATGTCCTTATGCAGTTAACATTCTACACAAGTTTATACACACACACACACATTTGAAAAATTTAACTTGCAAATATTTTATGAAAAAAGTAATTGCTCATGTGATATATTTGATGTTTCTATTTACTTTCGTTTCACTTAAACACATTCATCTGGGGCCCACTAAAATGGTTTTGTGATCTACAAATAAACTGTGGCTATCAGTCTGAAAAACACCCTTTTGATGAGGGAGGAAGGGCTCGATCTCTTCAATTTATCTTCCACTGGTTTTCCTATAACCCCAAATAATTTCTCATCACCTCTGCTCCAGGCACTATACAACCCATGGCCTGCAATTGTAGCTGACAGGCATCCTACAAATGTGTGTGTTGGAAAGTAGATTGGGGTTAACAAGAGGGAACACAAAGACATACCTGAATTTACACTTTGCCTATACCTAGTTATTCATGTGAGCAGCAGAGAGCTCCTGTTCTTTCTTTGTTGTATGGCATCGGTTGTACTTTCTTTTCCTCAGTGAGCCAAAAAGGCTAAGGCTAAGATCACTCTTAGTAAATTTGCAGAAGAACCAAGGCACAAATAATATAATTTCCCCAGCTCATCCTCTATTATCAATGTGTGGCTTCTTGTCTCCTCCCATTTTGGGAGGTTTTGCTAAATATATACTAAGTATGATTCCCACCCCAATTAACATATATAACATTTTCATCACTGCTGAATGTTTCTCAATGTTATATGTTGTATGTATGTAACATAAGTATTATGTTAGCAATAGGTTTTTCGTGGATATCATTTATCATATTAAGGATATTACCTTCTATACTTAGTTCCTGCAGGTGCTTATTATGATTAGGTTTTAAATTTTGGCGAATGCTATTTCTATATTCATGAAGATAATCATATTGATTTTATTCTTTATTCTATTAATGTAGTAAATTGCACTAATTTATTTTGAATGTTGAACACATTATCTAAATTATTTATAGATGTCAACTCATTTAATCCTCATAACATCTCAGTGAGAGTGGAACCCAAGGTCACTCAGTAAAGTTGTCAAAATAAGATTTGACACTGTGAGTTTAACACCTGAATCTATGCTCTTAATCGCTACTATATTTAATAATAATTTTGTAATTCAGTGACATGCATGTAATCATTTGTTACTCTCATAGAAAATATATACAATAAAATTTTACATTCCAAATATAGTTATATAAGCATTTTGAAATTTTCAAATGGTATAACAATATCCCAAAGGCCAAACTCTTTCTAAAAATCTCCTCTAAATTTGAATATTTGGGGAATTAAGGTGTCTTATCTCTATTACCTTCTTAAGCAAGAAATAACAAATGTCTTTTCTTGGCAGAGATCTCATTCTTGTCAATTTTGCTTAGTATAATGATGAGAGAAACAATAATGTTTAAAGACTCTCTGTTGGTTTGACAAGCATTTAAACATGTGAATACATTTAAATAATCTAACGATGATTATTTTTTTCAATGTGGAAAGTTAAAAATTGTAACAGGTCAGCCCTCTTGAGGAATTTAATTGAATTATTTTGTTCTTCAGACCAGTTATCTATTGCAGTATGTGAACACATTTTTTCCCTTTGATAAAAGTAATGTCAAAAATACCACAAGATTACAGAAAATGTAAAATTGAAATGAGTAACAACATTTGTTTTTTTTTCATATTAAGTTAAATCATTTTTGAGGACTTTTCCTACATCAATCTCGTCCAGTAAAAATATTAATTGAATTAAAATGAAGTTATTTAAATTACTTTCAAAGTACATTTTATAGGTATTTATTTTTATTATAAATAATACTTTATCTTGTGTAGCATGCTATTTCAAAAGTACAATAACATGCATTATTTCATTTGATCTCTAATATTTTCTATAACAGGTAAATCTGGTTTTATATTCATCTTATTAGCCATATTTCATTGGCATCTGCCTTCTACTAATTTTAAAGTGTTTATTCCCCTACTGATTCCCGTCCCAGAATAATTTTTGTCAGCCATTAACCCTTAAGGATGTTTTACATATCAACTGATTTTTAAACATCACTGAGTGCTGGTCTCAGTTTCTGTAAGAATTTTGTTCAAAGGTCATGGTTTTAAAGACAGGATAAAACTGAAATCAGTCAGTTTCTTCCTCCAGTCAAAATCCTGACCCCTTCTGATTTCTGTCATTTCTGTTGTCCTGTCTCCGAGAGGAAGTGCAATGTGTTGGGTCACTCTACTGGTCTCAATCTGACAAATACTACCTCAGTGTTGAGGGGAGGACATCTCTCTTCCTAGTAGGATGCTCAGAGTGGAGCATCGTCCCAAAGTAGGTCAGGGCTCCCACAAAAGAAGCTCTAAGCAACCTGAAATTTAATGTATATATAGGCAGCCATAGACTAATGTGGCAGAGTCCAGAAAGATACCCATAATTCCCATATTTTTCTGCCTTAAAACATGTCTTCTTCAATTACTTAGCTCTGGTGTTTGCTATGAGTCACCATTGCATACCATGACCTTTCGTAAGGTGAGCTGACACTTGTCCTCTTAGATCTAGCCTCGTTTGGGGTCTAGTTTGACATATGCTTAAAAAGAATCAGACTTATGGAAGAATAGAGAATAAAATGGCTAGTTTTACCTGGGGATGGTGAGGATTTCTTAAAGAAAATAATGAGATTCCATCTGAATATAGTACAAGAGTCCTCCCAGCAATCAGAAATAGTAAAGCCTGATGGGAATACAAAAAGGTCCCACCACTGTGGAGGACAGTGTGGCATTTTCTTATAAAACAAATATACTCTTACGATTTGATCCTGCAATCATGGTCTTTTTATTTATCCTAGTGAGTTGAAGACTTATGTCCATGTAAATCCTGCACATGGGTGTTTATAGAAGCTTTATTCGTAATCGCTAAAACTTGGAAGCAACCAAGATTTTTTTTTTTTCAGTAGGTGAATGGATAAACTGTGATATAGCTAGACAATGGAATATTATTCAACACTAAAAAGAAATTATTTATCAACTCATGAAAAGACTTGGAGCAGCCTCATATGCATATTACTAAGTGAAAGAAGCCAATCTGGAAAGGCTACGTACTCTATGATTTCAACTATATGATATTCTAGAAATAGCAAAACCATGGAAACAGTAAAAAGATCAGTGGTTGTCAGGGATTGGGGTGAGGGTGGGAGGGATGAATAGGTGGAGCATAGAGGATTTTTAGAGCAGTGAAATTATTCTGTATGATACTATAATGGTGGACGCATGTTATTATACGCATGCTTTTGCTGTGAACTTTAAACTGCTTTAGAAATTAAAGTCTATGTTTTTAAAAAGAAGTGTTAAAGCTATTTCAGCAAGAGAAAATATCTGAATCAAATATATTATAAGGAGTATATCAGCGTGTGAGATGTCTGATAGACCAAACTCTGATCAGTATCATATCATTGCTGAAAATGTAACATGATAGAGAAAAATATTTTTACCAATACTCTGTAGAATATCATGCTATACATATTAGTCTAAATAAAATTGTCAAAATTTGAATTTTTGACCAAGAAAAAGTGTTAGTTTTATATGGCTCAGTTTAATTTTGGAAAGTTAACACTAATTTGTGGTTTTTTTTAGGAGAGTGAGATACCACAGCAATTTCTCCAGGTTGGTTTTCAGTAAAATGGCTCAGAGGAGCATGAATCCAGTGGACTATTTGTGTTTTGCTGAGAGTTCTTTAGTTTATGTGTCGCTTAAAATTTTTTTTTTTTTGGAGGGGGGGTTTACGGAGGGTATGGAAGACTGGAGTCAGAGATGAAATGCTTGGAAAATTAAAGAGATGGGGAGAGTATAGATAATGGCACTAGGAATCCACTCATCCAGCATTTGGTTTCTTTAATCAATATATATTCAATACATATTTAGAGATGATTTTTCTAAAGAGACATTTACTTATATACTAGGGTGTCTAGATGTCTCAACTGAGAACTATGCGTGGATTCCAGGCATCAGTCAAAGAATTATGAGCTGAAAATCATGAGCTATCTTTTGCTCCATCTAGGATGATATATCGTTCTCTAGAAGCATTGGAGATCCCTGGGAAAATGAGATATGGTTTACACTTTCGAAGTAATTATTTCTGCTGTGAAATAAATTGACTAGATGGGCATGTTAAAGAAGGCAATGGACACAATGGTGGATGCAATAGAATAGGCCAGTCAAGAAATGATAAATATGGAACTAAACGGTGGTAATAGAAAGGGATAGTGAGGGAAATTTTGAAAATATTGAACATAAAGTATTTGGAAAAACACAGTTAAACAGATTAAGGAAACTTGAGTGGATAGCTTAAATGGAGGGAATAGAATTAAAAGAGGAAACAAAGAAGACTTTGAAGTTTTGTGCAGAGTCATAGGCTAACTGTTGCTGCCATTTCCTGAGGAAAAGAAACGAAGAATCAAAGAAAGAAGCACATTTTCAAATAAAAATCTCTTTATTAAAAAAACAGTGTGTAAAAGAGAGTACAATGTTCAAGGTACTGAAAAATAGGTATGAGTTTACAATATAGCTCCACAACAGAGATGTGGAGATGGTTAAAATATTGCAATGAAATAATAAAGTCAGAAGTACATACACTCCATCTCTCTCTTAACATCCAAGAATGGACCAAAAAGGTATTTCACAAATAAGAATAAATCTATAGATGTCACTTGACAAAATACTGAGAGGAACTCTAAAATTCAGAAGTTAACATGTTCGAATCTCAAACCAAAAAACCACTTCCAGAATCTGGACAGCAGATAATCACTACAAAAGTGTAGTAGCATTAGAGAATGCCAAGCTGAGTCAATGCATGCAAGATGCAACATTGAACTTGGACACATTTGTTGTCAAGGCAACTAATGGGGAAAATAGATTTGGAACACTTAGACCATTTGAGTTTCTCCTGCTTCAACTCAGAATTAGCAGTCCTGGCACTTGATCTTGAGCTGGAGCAGTGAGTGTCAGCCCTGAGAATGAAGAGACAGAATAATGCTCTTAGAAATTAATTACACCCAAGAGGGAAAGAACAGCTCATATGCAGAAGAAATAACCCTGGTACATACCTCATAGAAGTTGCTTTGCATTCTATTTCGTTCAACATCAGGGAACAGACCATAGCAAATTAGAACTGAAATAAAATTTAACAACAACAATAATAATAATAATAATATAAACAAGAATCACCAAAAATTAGAAAACATTTTTACAGTGAGACTAAAGCAACAAATTAAACCAATAAAATTAAACAGAATAAAGATATGAAATATGTCAGAATAAATATAATGTAAAAAATCTTCAGAGAGATGTTTTTGAAAACTGTATATATAAAAAGAATCAACCAATGAAGTTGGAGATTAAATTTTTAATTTCAAAATAATGTAGATTTCCATTGTGTGTGGCATAATTTATCAGTTAAAAATAATTGTCTTCTTTTAATGGAGAAAATTTATAAATTTCTTTATAAAATGATTGCCTTTGTCCTATAGTTTCTTAAAGTTTCTTTTCAGTTAGGAGCACGCCTAATGTTTTTAAAATAATATTGATTATATAAGAGAAAAAAATGAACCTTCTTTGTAATACAATATCAAGACACTCAACAAACTTCATGAATTTAACTTTTGTATTAAGACTATGCATGCATAGTTAAAATGAACAAAATCATGTAGTTCATGTGAAAATTGCCCAAAGGTATAAGAATGGAATATTAAGTTTTATATTGGTACATAAATTCGATCTTTGCTTCTTGAGTAGAGTTCACATTCTAACTTACATTTTTGAATGTAATTTTAATATTATTTTCTCTCTCCCTAATTGTAAATTCCTTGAGGATAGACACCATTTTTTTATTTCTGTTTTTTTCACAGAAGTTGTGCATGGGATCTACCATATAGTAGACATTCCAATAATGTTTTATGAATGAATGAATAAAAAAGATTATTTACAAACTTCTTGAAAATACTTCCTTCTATGTGAACAATGCAACATCTACAAATGAGTTTTTAAGAGAGCATTACCTTATTGAGCTAATTTGTTCCTCAAAACCATTTTTCAAGAAATAGTGTGATAAATCAACTGTAACATCAGCTGCAATTTTGCAGTGTTCAGGAAGTAGGCTACTCCAGCATTTTCTAAGAGAAAATTACTTTCTCACACTGTGCTCTTTCTTGTCCCATTCCTTCTGCGTAGGTGAAGATATCAGGGAAGACTGTTCCTCTGGCATTATTAGGAGATCGTATGACACCTAGTGGGCACTCTAAATGCTGTTGAATTATGCTATGAAAATACAAGAGAGAAAGAAATGAGGGTAATGTCAGCAAAGTATGTAAAGCATCCTAAAATGCTTAAAACTATAGCTGAGATGGGGAGAAGGGGCTGGATCTGGGAAGCTTCCTGGAAGTATTCATCAAGATGATTCTCCTGGATGCTTAAAACCAATCTCCCCAATTTTTTAAAACTAACAGGAAACTCAGAATAAGACATGTTATTCCAAATATGCACATGTGTTTTAAGAATAGGATAAATTAATAAAAGAAACATGTTTAGAATTAAGTGGGTAAAATAACCTAATTATAATTTGTAATTTATCTATGGGATTTAATGATATAACAAAATAGAGAAAATGTAAGGTTTTATCTGAATAGATTATATTTTGTATTTCAAAGACTGTTATTGAGTTAGCAATTCTATGTTTATTTAGAGACAAAAATCAAGAATACTCATGCTACACAAGGAATCAGTAAAAGAATAGGAGAATAAAGAAATAAACATTTCACCTAGAACAGATTAGGTTAAATGTAATTCATTCAATAAATGCATATCTGTGCATTTTTATTATTTGTAATGGAATTATTTTTTATGAAAGTTGGTAACCATTCTTTTTCTCTTTCTTGGATTTTATGCGCTAACATTAAATTTAAGGCCTTTAAAAAAATAATACTATGCAGATACTCTATGTGTCTTCGTAACTCAAAGTCACTGCTCATCTATTCATTTTTGGCCTGAAACCATATACAGATGCAAACACGAATAAGAAAGTGGCTCTAACTGAGAGGAGAGATCTTGTGTTCAGTCACTGATGTGTTTGCCGAGTATACATGGTGCCAAGCATCATTTTGGTGGACACTTATGTGCCCCTGAAAGTATCTGACCTACTTGTGATGTGGCCCAATGCTGCAAAGGCAGATGGAATTTCAAGGGCTCAAAAGTGAATATATAAGTCAGCTTTCATGTGGATTTGCTCTGCCTTCAAAATAAGTGTATGCACATTATAGTTTGAGAAGAGTATGTACTTCTAACGTTGCCATCATCAACTAAATTTTAGTTATAAGAATTGGAATCGGTTACTTGATTATAACATTTTAAGTTATAGAATAATATTATATAACTATGTCATAATATGAGTGTCTCACTTTGTTTTCTTGAATTAAAGAAATAAGGAAACACATGAATTAGATACCAAAAAAATATAAAAGTATAATTTATTTGCCTCATTCAATATGAGAGAAAATACAACTGTTTTTGAAGTTGAATTTATTCAGTATGTAATATCTACTGATTTTTTTACCTTGTTAATTATTTATGTTTAGACTTATCCAAGTTACATAATAAATAGCAATGACATGTATCAATAGCATTTTTTTGAGTATATCTAATTACATGAATATATAGGCATAAGAATGATATGTAGATGGAGCCAACAATGAGATAAACCAAACATAAAAAAGGTAAAAATGAGTCCAAGGACAACATTTTACAGTCAATTGTACTCTACACGACAGTCACCTATTATTTTATACTCAAGCTAGAGATTTAAAAGAATTCATAAATCTGTCATAACACTATATACTCTGGACCAATCGTATGCATGTTTATATTAATAAAATGAGGAGACTAATGTTTGTTCGTTCAGCAGCAAGTGCTGAGAACCAGGTACTTTGTTAGCTGCCGAGTACACAAAGCTGAGTCATTTCAAGAAAGTTCTTTCAAGTTTTCATTTCAAGGAAGTCACTGTAGAGTGTAACAGCATTAACAGAACAATGTCCTAAAGAAGCACAGGGAAAAATGACTAAATGTACCTGGAAACTCACAGAAGGTTTCATAAGGAAGACATTAGACCATCTAAAACTGAAAGGAGGAGTTGGGTATTGTGAGTGGATAAATGTGGAAAGACTTCACACATTTGAAAAGGAAGAAGGTAAGAAATACTGATGATTTTTTCATCAACAATTTTCACTCAGGAAGTGACATGTTGATCTTAGCTTAGTGTCCTGCAGGATTAAATTTACCTGATTCATTCATAATAGACCATTTCTTCATTTTCAGCAGCAAGTACTTGCAGAATACCAGCCACTTAGTCATTCAAACTAAATTGTAGGAAGCAATTTAATGCTTCTTCTTCTTTTTCATTTTCCACAAATAGACATACTTCTCACCTAGTTCTATTAGGAAATGTTACAGCATATGGGTAACATGCTCTGAGGATGAAGTCAGATATCCAGGAGTTAGAATGCCAACTTCACTTTTCACTACCTTTTAGACATTTCATATATTATCTATCACTGAAACATACTAAATTTAGGTCTCATCTGCCCTATTGCATTTGTTAATTTTATGTGTTACCTTGGCTAGGTTATGGTGCCCAGTCGTTTGGTCAAACACCAGTCTAGATGTTGCTGTGAAGTTTTTGTTTGTTTATTTTGTTTTGTTTTGTTTTTTTAAAATAATTAACATTTACAATCAGTAGATTCTGAGTAAAACAAATTATCCTTCATAATGTGAGGATAATAAGTCAAAGGCCTTAAGAGCGAAAACTGAAGTTTCCTGAAGGAGAAGGGATTCTGCCAGATGACTATAATATAGAAATTCTGCCTCTGTTTCTAGCCTGCCACCTACCTACAGATTTTAGACTTTCTAGTCCCTACAATCACAGAAGCTAGTTTCTTAAAATAAATCTCTCTCTCCCTTTCTGCCTCTGTCCTCTGTTGTCTCTTGTACCTGTCTCTGTCTTTCTAAATATCCATATATATACATACACACACATACCCTATTGGTTTTGTATCTCTGATATGAGGCAATAAATAAATTGATATAATATGTTTGTTTTTATCATCAATATTATTATTCTGCTGCCTTTCTTCTGCAGACTGGATAGTGGTAATATTCTACAAAGAGATTCCCTGGCCTGCAGTGTCTTCCTCTCCTAATGAGTTCTCTACATAGCTGCTGGAATGCTCTTCCTATGACATAAAGCCCTAATAATAATGATAGCAATAAAAATGACAACAGCATTGATAGCTGAAATTTGACTATAATTAGGCACTATGTTCATCACCTAACTTTTATTTTTGTATTTAAACATGGCAATCCCATAAAACATAAATATATACATTTATATACATAAATATATATTTATATATTCATATTTCAAATATGGAAACCAAGCCTTATAGCTCACAAGTACCTTGTCCAAGGTGAAACAGTTATTACAGTAGAGAAGCAGGATTCAAACCAAGTTTTTCCTTACTCTGTTGCCCACAATTAAACCATACTTCAAATCTCCTTTCCAACTTAACATTTAAAAGGTTTTCTCCAGCTAAGCTACCTGGCCTATGCCCTTCACCTTCCTTTTCCCCAATAATACTTTTGCTCACTCTGCCTGAAAAATCCATGCAGTTTAAGATATCTGATATTTTTGTGTGTGCCTTTTTCCTGTTTCCTACTTGGCCTATTTGTTTCCAGCACTGTAGGATTCTTATTAAAAGCAACTCTCTGAGAAAGCTCCCCTGACAACCAATCCAGCTAAAGACAGAGAGCATTCTCCTCCTCTTCTGTGTTATCGAAGTAACACACGCACCTCTATTAGAGCATTTATTATATTCTGCTTTGGCTATTTTGCTTGCTTCTTTAGAATCTGGAATATATAAAGTCAAAACAGGACATGCCTTATTTTTTTTCTTTCTATTCAATTACCTAGCTGAAAATATGACACATAGAATAAATATTTGATAAATGACTGCATGAACAAAGTGAATTTGGGAACAAATGGTATACAATTTTTTTAAAAGTCTCTCTTTTTAAAATGCCAGTAATGTAGTGATTAAAATAAAATATCAATTAATTTTTTAGCATATAGGCTAAGGATATTGATAATAAGAACTAGTTTATGCAAAGTGAGATAAAATATGTTTTCTTGATTGAATTACATCTGAAGGGTTTATATTTTTCTGAATTTACAGATTTGGTAAAAAAAGAAAGGAGCTATTTCATAACTTAAATTGATTAGACATTTTAGAACTTTTGAAATCCACAAGATAATTATACAAATTTCTACATAGCTTTATATCTCTGACCCAAGAGTCAAAAGAAGAAAAATGAAAATTTCTAACTTTAGGCAAAACTAAGAATCTCATTGATTGCTATGAGTCATTTATATTATATAAGCATACAATTCTGATACTAATGAACTACTTTATGTATGCCTAATGATTCCAAAATATGGAAATGTGTTTGTGCAAATGCAAAGACTCCATAGAAGTTCTAAAAGAAAGTATGAAACACAGTTTGTTATCAAACAGAAAGTCAGCATGTACGGTCTCACAATTTTGCTTCTTTCTTCCTGTGTTGCAAAGTAAAACCCTCTTATATGTGATAAAACACAGAATTTTTAGTATAAATATGCATTGTAATTTGAGATTCTGCAGAAAAATAAACTACTAAGTTTCCTTTAACTCCAAATGATTTGTTGAAACATATGTTCATGGGACAACTAATAATAAAGGAAAGCTCTATGAGGTATTATCAAGAATATATTTTTTATAAAGAAGTTTTAATTTAAAAATCCCAGATTCAGTCTCTGATTCTTTCCTTTAGTATTTTTAACCTTAAGGACACAATTTGTTCTTAATATGCCTCTGTATTCCATCTGTAATATGAAGATGAGAATAATTGTTTTCAAATCTTACAAAGCAGACATGAATGTCAAATATATTAATCCCTATCAAAGTGCTTTGAAAATAATAAAATACTACATTAAATTGCTAATGTTATTAACATTGTTATTTTTATGATTTTTGACAAAATGAGATTATCTCAGAGTATAAAGTGAAGTAAGTATAGAGGATGAAAAAAATTGTGAGAAGAACATTTAATGAATGTTCCTGGGAAATGTGTATTATTTTTGCTTGGGTTTTGAAATATATACTATGCTAGATTTTAAAACAGTATTGTGAAATGTATGCTTGGAGGAAAAACTTTTTTTTTTTTTGGAAGGAAAATAAGTCATACCTTCCTCAGATTGGCTGGTTTAATCCAAACATCACTAAATGAATCTACAGAAAGCCGAGGCTGAGGCAGTACATTTAAATGGAGTCCTGATAAACTAAGAAGACTGAGAGAGAGAAAGTACAAGCCAATTGTGTTGGAGAAAGGCAAGGACTCAACCTGAGTCTTCCTGTCAACTTCAGACACAAGATATGGGATTCAATTTTATATCACAGATGATTCTTGAAGCCAACGAATGAACAGAGAAACAACTGTCCGTGATCTTTACATTCAGGCTTTTAAAGTAGAGACCTGTTTTTAAAAGTGAGAAAATAATGAAAGAAATAATGCCTTCAAGTAATCTTCTGCCCATTTCCCCACACTTGTTCTTCAGATAATAAATTCTAAAAACAGTCCAAGCACCTTTGGGGTACATGAGGCTCATGGTATGTGTTGGCAGCGGCTCCTCCTGTACCATGGAGTAACTGTCATCTTGTTACACACCACAGATGTCTGAGAAAGGATGATGTGATTCACAGCTGGATAATCTGAAGAAGCAGGATGCCATAAACTGAACTGAACTGTGGGTACCTCCTCCTATGCATGTGTTGAGCCCCTAATCCCCAATACGATGGCATTTGGAGATGGGGCTCTTGAGAAGTAATTTGGTTTATGCGAGATCACAAGAGTGAAGTCCTCATGGAGGGATTAGAGTCCTTCTAAGAAGAGGCCAGAAAGCTTGTTCTTAATCTCTGCCAATGTGAGAACACAGCAAAAAGGTGACTGTCCATAAGGCCGAAGGAGGACCCTCACCGGAACCCAACCATGCTGGCCTCCAGAACAGTGAGAAATAAATGTCTGTCGTTTAAGCCACCCACTCTATGGTATTTTGTTACAGCAGCCCGAACTGAGACATCGGTCATCCAACAAAGTGGTCCTAGACCAGATCCAGGATTCAGAAATTTTAGAGTAGTGACTCTGACCAGAGGTTTCAGAATCAGAGGTCGTCTCCTCACTGGTCTCTTTTCCTTAAAGTTTCTGTGTAAGAAACAGAGGTGTCACTCTTAAATTGGTTTGTTCAGCTACAATTCTAACTCATTAGGAACATGATTCTGTGTATGAGTGTAAATAACGGACCAGGTAAAGCAAAACATAGCAAAATGGGAACAAAGGTAGAATGATTAAAATGAGACTTTTGGCTGCATCATACAGTCTGTTTTTTGTCTTTATTTCATTCAGCAATTTAAAGAATATGTCATAACAAAATGAAGGACAGAGTTATGTAAAAAACATTAATTGTGGCAATATTTTTAAAGAGAACAATTAGAAATAACAATGTTTGAAGAGAACAAAATTGTTAACTAATTTTATAGAAAAATTTTCAAGTGGAATACTATACAACTATTAATTTGTATTATGGAAAAATTGCATGAAAAGGGATATATGTAAATTACATGTATATGTATATATATATATATAAAAGTTTACATGTATATATTTATATATATAAACACATATATGTGTTATAGACTAAATGCAACTATAAAATAACACTGTCTACAATTATTTCTGTATGATTTTTTTGTGTAATTTATTTTCCCAAACTCCCTCTGATTTCAATATCTTTACAATAAGAATCTGGTACTTGCATAATAAAAAAAGTTATTTTTAGAAATAAAGTTATGTGAGGAGAGGCTCTACATGACTATGAACTATATCATCTAAAGGAAAGTCAGTTTCACTTGATGTTTATGGTAAGGAATTTCTGCATTACATAAACGTTGAAATTATACATTGCTTATATGTTGTTATATATCTAATTAGGATACAGGAAATTGTGTTTACAGTAGCTTCCTTAACAAATACTCCTATAGAAAAAATTAAGTCATTTCTATTACTATTTTAAAATAAATCACAACTTAAGAATTCCATAATTTTTATTTTGCTGAAAGTCTCAGGAGTTTAGTGATTATAAAATGATACATGAATAGATCCGGTATTTAAATAAAATGAAAAATAAGGCTCAGCTCTTAATTATATTGTAGAGGCTGCGATGTACACATTAGGTTAATAGTAATACATATTAAGATATGAAGATTATATGATGATAAAGAAGACAGAGGGGATGAGAAAGAAAGCGAATCCTTCAGTCTCTAGCATTCAGCCTAGACCTCCTTTCTCTGATTTTTTAAAAACTGTTACATGGTACTATATAACTACTAGTACATTTCGCTGCATTTTATTTGTTTATTTTATTATTTTTATTATTGTCCGCTTTCTCCACCTCAGTGTAAGCTGGAAAAAGGAAAGGATCTTGTCTCTAGTCCAGACTGAATTCTCGCTCTGCAGCACATCATCTGACACGCTGGAAGTCATTCATCAAGATATTAAAAAGTTAATTATTGAGAAAGAATAATCAAGTAAAAATGGAGGGAGAGATGAGAAATAAGAGAAAAGAAAAAAGTTAAAAATTTTGACATTAGTTTTTAAGTAGAATTACTGTCTAATGAGTTGGCTTGTTTTATTTTCTCCTTTGTCTTTCATCTAAAGAAGTGTTTTTGTTCTGTGTAGATGTAGATATTTGAGATATCTGTAAAAATATTCAGGGGTTATTAATAAAGTCTCTTAAAGTCAAATCGAGACAGCAGAAAGTGAAAGAAAATCTAATATTTTGTAATTTTGTACCATATAGATAATATAATTAGTTATTTTAGCAACATAGAAATCAATTCACCTAAAATTAGAAAATTATATCAATATTTTCAGGTGAAACACTAAATACTTTTGTATTTAACCTCCTATTGAGAAACAAGAGAGAAAAGAGCAAGACAACATAAGGATCAATTAATTACTAATTAAAAAAAACAAGTACACTTAGAGTAACAAGAGTGTTAAGTGGAATTTATTGAATGTTATAGATTGCTGTGTAAGGGAAAAAATACTTCAGCCAAATGTTAAAATAAAAAAGTACCATAAATTTGTCATCAGAACCTATTAAGAAACACAAAACAAATATTTTTCTGATTGTACCGTAAGTTAAAGTAAAAACATAGAAGTTACAAAGTGTTGGCCATGGAAGAAAGAAACATGAAGTCAGAAGAGCTTTCAATTAGTCATGAGCTGCCAAAAGGTCTTGCTTGATTGGGACAATGGATTTGTTTCACTTGGGTCTGTATGTTAGGTAATAGGAATTACTGCTTGAGATATTGTACACTGTGCCAATTCCAATACACCAAGAGCGGAGTGGCTGTAAATTTCAGAAAATCTATTCTGGGGCACCATGGGAAAAAGTTACAATAAGGCTGATGAAGGTTAAACAGACCATATATTTTAGCTGAGACTACAAATCTATAGCAAACTCAAGCCAATAAAAACAGGTAATATCTCCAATTGAAAAGAGAAAAAAGCCTGTTTAGGATCATTGTAAAAGATAAAATCTTTTTAAAAAGTGATGAAATCTGTGACTTAATGAGAATTTATTTTCTGTGACATTTATTGTATCTGAATCAGTTTCATTCTGTATATATTCCTTAATGTTTATATTTAACTGTCTGTAACCATATTTTACTATTTGAAATAAAATAAAGGCTCCTTGAAAAGTGACTGAGCTTAGTACTTCCTTGATTTTCAACATCTATACCATTAACTTGCAAGTAAGTAGTCACGAAATATATCAGTGGTTATAAACGGTTTCAAATGAAAACAATATTATTAACTAATTAAATAAAAAGTCATTAGGGATGAAGAAACCTGCCTCAGATGTCCTGGCAATAAAGAAGTAGCAAGAGCATGTAAAAAATAAAAAGCACATGATAAGAAACTTGCTACAGAGAAGATACCGATTACTATTATGTGTTAATTGGCACGTGTAATGTTAAAGAGGAATTAACTTTCTCTACTTCATTTGATTTCATATTTTGATTTGGGATGCCACCTCTACTTTTTCTCTATTAGTTGATTCTCAAATATTTTGATTTATGTGTGTTCTTGAAGGCAATCCTCCATGGTATTTTTTCATGTCTTGTGATAATTTTTGCTCCTGATTATATCTTCAAGTATGATATGCCTTGGAGTCTCCCTTCGGGGGCAGAGGACAGATGATGAGTCTGAGAAAGATAATGTTTGCATCTGGGAAAAAAGTTAGGCAGGTTTGCTAGTAACTCCCCCCTCATAAATGGGGGTTTTCTTAAGCTAGGAGTTCCTCACCCGTTCCACAGATCCACTCTATGTGCAGTATACAACTGGGCCCACTTCTAGTTTCCACCAGTGGAGCTTGGGGATTGGGAGCTCAAGTGGAAGCCAATGAAAATATAAAATCATGCTGCCCACTGTTCAGTGAATAGTAAGCTCCTTTATATGTGGCTCAGGAATCTCAAGTCCTCTGCCAGAATCTGTGAAACTGTGGCAAATTCATTTTGCCAGTCCTTACATTTGTAATCACAAATTCTTTTCGTTATTACTCATTTTGAGGAATGGCACAAGAACATATACAGAGTATATTTATGACTTGCAAATCCAATAATAAAAAGCAGAAGTAATAACCTTTTGAATGTGAATAGAAGAATACGTTTATTTTAAATATTTCAAGAATTTCCTCTTTGAGTAAAAAAAGTCCTTGTTTTAAATAAGTAGTTATTTTGGATATACAAGCTAATATACAGAATCTACGTTTGCTGGGACAATGTTTGTCAATGGCCGAAGATGAATAGACTTCTATTTTTGTAAGAAGGTGAGGGGTGTTCATAGTGAACCTAAACTCAGATCAAACAGCGATCATTCTGAAGAGCTTGCTGTTTGAGATAACATCTTAAAACAAACAAACAAAAATTCTCTTTTATTTACACATTTTGAACAAGCAACCAGGAAGACTTCCCAGTGTTGGTCAAAACGGTTGTTGAGTATTGATCATTACCATTTCCTCTGTCTCCAGTCAATTTATCATGAGGTGAATATTCAGATCATGAAAATCTCTTGCTTAATTGTATGTCACCTACAACTCCTAACATAGGTGTTGCAAATAATAAAATCTCCAACCTCTCTATTTTTTCAGAACCTGATATTGAGTGATTAATCCTAATGGCACATTTTGGGGGTAGGGAGAAAATCCTCAAGATTACTCAATGGCCAACTAAAATGTTGCATCAATATTTTTTACTATTTCTTTTGTCTCATTGAACTGTTTTTTTTTTTAATTTTATGATTCATCTATTAAAAGATACTAGGAATATTTTATACTAAAAGAACCATATTTATAATTAAAAAATATAAATTCTTATGCAAAGTTTAAATTCACAGTGGTTTATGATAAGCAGCAGCTCATGTCTTGTATATTCTAGTAGGACTCACTGATTCTTTTTGTTCATCACAGTATCTGTCTAGTCTAGTCTCTGTGATTCATATTAAATGAACCTAGAATACTATATACACTTTTTTATAATCATGGTTCCCCTTGATTTTTCATAATTAAACAATCAAATGATTACCCTCTAATTTATCTTCACACATTAATCTTACTTCAGTAAATAATCAAAGAAGTCTTCTATTTATATAAATACAAATATATGTGGTAGTCATCAACTCATTTTTCTACAGTGAATCTAAATGAAGATTCTATTACAAAATTTTCAACTCTGTTTAACTCATCTTGTGTATTTAAATTTGTTTCTCAACCTTAAATATATTCCTTTCCTCTCCAACCAAAATGAGGTAAATGTCAGATTTGGATTTGATTTAAATTTACACCAGCCTCTTTCATTTCAAATGCACACATCTCATCTGTGACTGCTTATCAGTGAGATGACTGAAAGCAATTGCTTTAAGTGCCTACCTCAATATATCTACATCCATCTGTAGAACTTCAGTGCCACACTCAGATATATTACTATGTTCCACGCTTCTGTAATTCTCTCTATGGAGAATATAAGTCTCATAAGACATACACTTGGCATTTGTCTTGAATCACTGTATTAACCTAATCATGTTGCCTTTCCCTCACAAGATTGGATGAAGAAATTATAGTCAAGTGTCAAAAACTGAAGTCTTGGGAAAAAAATAATGAAATACTGAGTATTTGTTACACAAATGAAAGCTAATATACATTCTGAAGAAAAGATGATGTTTGAGCAGTATTTATTCCCTTAATCTTAATTTTTTTATCTACTAATCACCTTTCTTGTTCTTCAAGTGCAGCTGACCCAATATAATTTATATATTTAATTTTTATCTATGAAAATATAAGACAAAGAGAATGAACAAAATAAATAATCACCAAAATTCTCTTAGAATAACAAATCAATCTCACTGTGTGAAACATGAATATAAATGTCAAAAATAATTTTCGTCTTACCAATATTATGGATTAATATTATCACAGCAATCTGGCAGCGTTTTTGTCTAAGGTAACTGTACCAAATTTAAATATGTCAAATTCCTCTTTATACACAGACATTTCCACCATATAACACTCTCGGTGACCTGTGAAATAATTATAGATTCTGATGAAAACTAGAAATAAGTAAAATTACTTATTTTAAAAAACAATTTGGCTCTTTTTCTTAATAAATCCCAATTCTCTGCTATGAAAATGTTGCCTAATAGTCTAAAAAGATGATACAAATACTTTTGTGCTATAGAATGTCATTATCTATTGTTTTAGTAGGAATTGTATTAGCTTACTATCCACTACAGCAAAGAAAATACTAATCAATTTCATATTTAAAGAGTACTTTCACAAGTTTCCTCCTTTAAAATTGTATGTGAGTGAATTAGTGTAAACATATGTCACCAAATCTTCCTGTAAATCAGTTCCAAGTAAGGTGGCATTTACTGTTGTTACATGTTGAACTATTTCCAGACACGATCTATCATCAAACTATCATTAAGCCATATCTTGGCTTTGATGTCTTAGCTAAAATGACATTTCTTATTGTTATTTACCTCAAGGTAGCGGGACCAGGGCACACTGGCAGCCAGGCAAAGGGAGGTGGAGAATCCAGCCATTCTGCACATGTGCAAGCTCAGGAGCGCTTCTGCCTTGTGCTCCGCAAAGGGGTCAAAGAACCTTCCTTTTTCTGAGGGAGCGCCTTGTCTGCTGTCCTGCATCCAGCTTCTCGAGCTTGGGAGAGGCTAATAGACAAGCCTTTAGTCCCAGTTTGGGGGTTAGGATGGACCCACAAGTGAGGGTCAGATGGGTGCAGCAGTTTCAATTCATGTGCACTGAACTTGCTCCTCCATTCTTCCAGCTGCTCAGTATTCTCATCAGTAAAATGCAGAAAAGTTATTCTCAGTCACCTGTCCTGTATCATTCTGCTTCTTAACCTTCAATAGTGTACCTGCAGCAGCCCTAATGGAAATGGAGATTCACAAAGCACTATGTCTCCTGGTAGCTCTTTGTTCTTATGAAATGGGGAAGCAACATGTGCAGCGACCCTGGCCTGCGACAGGTATGACTGCTCAGATTTCAGGCCCCTCAGGTGTGGGAACGTAGGTTATGCCATCAGGTAAGCCATTAAGGTCAGAGGAAGTAATAGCTGCACATGAGGGGGGGATTTGAATAAAGAGTATGGGAAGGCAAGGATAAGTATCGGTTACAGTACTGAGGCCAACCTTAGGAAATTTCTCCCACTCTTCTAAATTCCTCTCCAGAAGAAAGGCCCACAGGAACCATGAAGGAACTTCTCCCTGAACCTGTGTGGAAGACTAAGCAACATGGACAATAGAGACCAGGATAATGCACTGCTCAGCCCCCCTGCTTTGGGATGCGAAATGACTGCTGACCTTCTGTTTCTGCAACTATGTTTGGGTCATGGTCATACTTCCTATCAATTGTCATGACTGTGAATGGCAGGGTACTAAAGTCAGCTTATTACAAAAAGAAACAGGACACCTTTTTAGGATTATAGTCCATCTGTTTACCCAAAGAAAAGTAACTTTCTTCTATCTTCATGACAGGAGGTAGTTTTACAGCTTGGGGCAAGGAGTGGTAGAAGTTAGGTCCTACCCTCCCTCAAGGACTGAGAGATAGGAGCGATACTTTTCTTCATAATTACATTTCAAAAGGATGGCTCCTAGCTCCTTGAGAAAGACAGTCTTGGGATGTAAAACTGACAGGAGGCTATTTAAAAATTCATATCTCAAAAGAACAAAGAAATTACATTTTTTAAAGTGAATGCTCTAGGAACAGGAAATGATCTTACCACGGTCCTCTGTGGTTAGGCATTTGGATTCTATATGGGCCAGATTGAGAGAGACATCAAGGACCTGGAAGCAAGAAGTAAACTGTCTGAAGTTCAGTCCAGCTGAGAGGAATGTCAACGCCATCTTGGTTACCCCTTAGGACACCTCTACCCTTCTCTTGCTCCCCTCTACTCTCCCACCAGCAAGTCTCTTGAGTGGACATCTCTCCTTGGAGTCTCTCTTTCTAGATGGACCCAAACTAACACAAAACAATATTATGTGTATCTACCTCATGAATAAACTATGTAACTCACTTAAAATGTTATCTGCCATGCAATATGTGAGAATATCAGAAAGCTGGTTGGCACATTAATGCTTTGTTCAAATAGAAACTTGCTCCAAACTGACATAGTCACTGTTCTGAGGCACAACCTAGGTGAACACAGAATGCTGGATTCCAGTTGCCACCAGCCACCTTGTCTTGGAAACCACGGTTAGAACAAAGGTCAGTAGTTTTGAGTATTATTACTTCTGACACTATTCTTATCATGTCAATTGCAGTATTCTCCTTGTCTTCCAACTTTATTCTACTTATTTTCTAAATACAAACACTCACACACAAACACACACAAATATGTTTAAACATCCTCTTTTAAAAGAGTCAGTATGTATTCCCTGAAAGTTTCTGTAAGATTTAAATAATGGTGATTCTTTATGGTAAATAATAGTGATTCTTTATATTTATGGTAAATGTAACATTTACCATAAAAGCAGATGTTACACAAAACTATATATATGTATATATACACTTTATTGGTTATGCATTACCATATGAGCAATATAGGCATGAAAAATTATAACTTCTCTCAATATTTGTATCATTTTGCAGATTTTATTTTTAGGAACTTAATTTAACCCACCATGATATTAATGATGACTTATAATAACTGCTAAAACTTTTAGTCAATCATTGGTATGCTTTCAATTATTTGAATATATGGGGCATGAATAATTGATTTTTGAGTTCTCATTTTAATATTTTTCATTATTCAGCCTGCAGAAGTTCCCTACTTCCATCCTCGACACACACACACACACACAACACACACACACACACACACACGAGGAACAGAGCCATTTCTATGATACTTTCTTTTTCCTCTCACTGTAATATGTAGTGTTAAGGGAAACTTGAAAGGAACTCATTTTATTTCCGGTTCTAGTATGCCAGTAACCGGGCTAGCAATCTCATGTATGTCATTTAATAGTACTCTCAAGTGGTTGGCATTACCATCCATGTTTGTAAAGAAATGAAAAACTAAATCTGAGTGACGTCAGAAGCATGGCAGAGTGAGAGATGTCCCAGGATCTCTCCCCTTGAAATAACAATAAGTTGAACATCTAAAACTCAAAAAAACACCCAACCTGAACACAAGCACGTCTGAGCGAGTGATCTGTGCATAAGAACTTCCAGAAAAATCCAAGATCAGAGTTGAGTCCTGGGCTGACATGGGTCCCCTGGCCATCGGATGTCCTTTGGTCATCAGGAGCCCAGATTTCTTCATTCTGCCCTCTAATGGATGAATGTCAGCTTGGCAAAGGCACTTGAGGATGATTATCTCAACAGATAAGCAGAACTTTCCACTAGCAGCACTGGAAATCTGTGACAATATATGCCCGGGGCTAAGGCAGCTGTGTCCAACGAAAAGATCTTCTGTTAAGAAGTAAACAAATTTATGAACACACGATACTGTCCTGTCAGGCAGGTCTAGATCTTAAGACTATTTCATTAAGCACAGTGCCATTGAGAATGCAGGACAAATGTCCCCAGGAAGAAGGTAAAGAGGCCTCTTCTGACAAGGTCAGAGAGGTGATGAGACCGAAGGAACAGGAAGCAGTTAACTGTAGAAAATTCATCTGACCATTCTCTGTGCTTTTTGAATGTTGGACTTGAAAGTCAATTGGTTCAGTAACTCATGAGGATTTGAAAATTTGCAGTGGGACAGACTCATTGGTACTTATGTGAGATCAGATGGTGTGTGGGGGGGCCTGAAATTGGGGATGGAAAGCTGAAAAGGGTGGGCTGACTGATTTCCACTGATTAGAAATGCCAAAGTAAATAAATAAATAAAATTGAGTACTTGTCCAATAAAAAACAAAACTAAACTAAATTAAATCTGAAGAGAAGCAAAATAACTTGCTCAGGTTCTCAATTAGACAATTGTTAAGCCAGAAATGATGTGCAGGCCTGTCTTACTCCAAAGGTCATGACTTTCCTCTCTAACATCTATCTCTATTTCCATTATACTATTAAAGCCATCAACCAATGAATGCATATGAACTTGGCAGTGTATATTACAGTGACATGTTTATATATTTATTAGCATTAAAATAAGCTAATGGTTATTGCTATGTTACTGAGATATATGTTGCATAGTCTTAATGGTTATTGCAATATTAATAAAATATTAAGAGAATTTTTGTAGTGGTAATTGCTGTTTTAAGAAGATACATGAAGAAGTTTAAAGGCTACAAAAAATAAATATGCTGAAGGAAAATACTGTCATAATGCATATTCTACGAGTAGCACTGCTTGAATGGTTATGGATTATGGAAGTAATTTCACTAGAAAGCTTTAATGTCTGTCTGTTAAATGTAAAGTTACAATGATATACTTCAAGAGAAATACGCTTTAATGATCTCCCTATCTTCAGACTTGCCCTGCTTCAGTCTATCTATGAGAATCCTCTAAAGTATAGCTCTGATTGTATTAAATCAGTTTTTGGAGTTCCGTTAGTTCATTTCCTTCAGCACTGACAGGAGAATAAAGACCATTTCTACAACCTGATATAAGCCATTCATGACCTAACTCTCATCTAAATTTCTACTTTCCAAACTTACCTTGTTTCTTTTTAAAATAACTTTTATTTACTTGTTCTTCGTAAATCCTAGTTACATATTATCTCTTCTCTTAAATTGTCTGTGTCTATCTCAAAATGTCCTATCCATATTTGATCTGTTCAAATTATATAGCTTGTTAACACATTGTTCCTAGTTTATGTCATCAATAAACTTATGTTAGAAATATTTCTAAGTATTATATGAGGTAGTGTTTTTTCAGCATACATTTTATAATTGTGTATTGCTTAGATACAGGAGTACGACTGACTTTCCTATAATCAATATATAATCCCTTCCATTAGGGGACTCATTTGTCTCGGAGTTTGGCCAATTCATCTCTGTGGATGAAAAAGTTACTAAATATGATAGCAGGGTTTGAGGAATAGAAGAGGGTTGTCTCATAAAGTTTCTAATTGTTCGTTTTCCTGGATCATTCTCACAGGTTTTATAGACATCAAATTAAATCTGAAGGGGAAAAAAATCATATTTCTGTGTCTTTCTATTTGTATAACATCTTCTGTATTTCTCTGGACTAATTGTACTGAAAAATCATCATTATCATCATCATCGTTACTTGGTGTTCTTAATAGAAATACTTCTACTTTAATGTTTCACGAGACTTGAATATTCCAATCGCATTTTATTATGTTTTTAAAAATTATTTTTAATAAGGAGAAAAATTTATATAAACTTATTTCTACAAAATTACTTCATAATGTGTTATTGTGTCTGAGAAGTAAATAGTCAGTGAAGATTTATAATGGGATAGATTGAGGACTTCATTTAAAGAATGAAAATAGTTTGTACATATTCTCACCATACACAATTTTTTATATAGTTTATATATACATATATATGTATGGGTTGGGTTGTCATCTCTTCTCCAATGTTATCTCTTTTTATATGTGGAACAATTACATAGATATACATATTTATATGCACAGGTATAAACACAAGGGGACATAAATATGCATATGCATATACATGTAATATATAAATATATATGACATACATATATACCATTAATACAAAATCAACATTTCTTAATCTATTTTGGCAACTGATATCAATCCTCAAGTAAAATGACAGGTCGACTGTGAAACAATCTAACATAATAACATGACTCATCAAATTGATTGCTGGTCAATTTTAAAAAGCCATCTCTTTTAGCAGTTTATGTCACTAAATTGTTCAATTTGTTTATTTCAATTTGTTCATTTGAACACTTTTATATGGATGTTTTATAAAATTTAGAAAAATCATAAACAAAGTTCTAATTACCATTATGACAAAATAGAAGACATTAGTTTTGTAACTGTAAAAATATATTTCACACTATTCTAAAACAAATCTCCATGTTATATATCTGAATTATACTATTTGGGAATTATTAAAAAATAAAACAAACCTCAATAAGCAAAATATAATACCAAAATATATCAATTAGCAAATTCTACATATATATAAGCAAAATGCTTTGAGTGTTAACATATTTAATTTTAAATATTTCTGGTTCATATTTAAAATACTCTAAGTAAAAATGTATACAGTATCTAAATATAGAGCATATTTTTTGATAATTTACAAGAAATATTTTTACATTTTTTCTCTTAAAATCACATGAACTAAACATAAAGCATCATTCAGAACTTAATGAGGATAAACAACATTTTTCTTCTCCCTTAGACTATTTATCTACACTGTTCTCAAATAAAATATTCAGGAATCTAAGAACTGTCCTCTGATTTTGGCTCAGAAACATAGGCTGTCAGGATGAAAGAGGATTCAGGTTTTAGCAAAACTGGCACTGTATTTGAAGATTAGCCATTACCTTCAAATACATGCCAACAGCAGCAGCTGGCCTTTAAAAGTCTCACATGCTCATTTCATTTCTGCTCATTGATTTATTTAAAATGAGTGAGAAAGAATAAACAATAAGGAAAGGAGGACACAAGTGTCTTTATGTTGTTTTCACAGTATCAGAGTCAACAAATTCAGCTGTTTTTGTCATTCAAGGATAAGTGAATTAAAACATGATAGGAAATATTTTGAGCCATATCTCAGAAACCTCAGATAACAGACTGCATATATCATGTACTACATGAATGTGAGTGTATATATAAATATATACACATATGTATGTGTACATGCATATATATATATATATCATAAGGAGCTACAGTTAATTTGAAAAGTAAAGGTGTTGTATTAAATGCATGACTTACCACCTCCCTTAAATATATACCAAGATTAATACAGCTTAACTATTAGAACAGATGCTGATATATAACTATAATAGTTGGCTGTCAAAGTGATTTTAATACCCTACATATTTTTTAAGGCACTGAGGAATTAAATGCTTTCACTAAAATTATTTCTTCCTACCCCATATGCTTTCTTCATTATAAGATTCTTCATTCACTCAGATGGTCAGCAGCAATGGTTTATAATGGGTAAAGATCCATTTATTTCATACAATATGACAACTGGTCAACACATTAAAATAAAAATTATGTGTCTTAGAGTACCACCAGGATTTTAAAGGAATTAAAAAAATTCTTGTTATTTCAGGATTTGTAAAAAGAGTTAGAAATGTTTAGGTTGGGAAGTAGAATTTGTGTTCACAGTATTGATGTAGTGTGCAGTGAAGGAGGGCTTGCTTTGAGTCTCATCTCCCGAGGGTTTAAAACTTCAACAGAAGGAGTGGATAAAAAGGAAGAGCTTTTGATTCACTGTTAGATAAAATCATTCTAGCATTACTAACTATCCAAACAAGGATTGGAGGTCTTGGGATATAGGCTCTAGAGGCATTCAAGGACAGGGCTGGGGACTGTGCTGGGGCTTTAAGAAGCACCTAAGTAGCTAAATGTGTATAGGTGACACTCTATCAAAAATAGGTACCATGCTGTTCCTAAAGATGAGAAGGCTTTATAAGAGTGAGAGTTCACCCCATTTTTTAAAAACCTACACAATTTATTTCCATCTCTCTTTTACTTAGTGATGTTTGACATTATACTTCCAAATGACATAGTTTAATTTGCCATAAAAGTTATTCCAAATGGCAATGTGTTGTCTTAAGAATTAGAGAATATGGAAATTCAAGAAAATATCTGCAGTGTTTTTAACAAATCTGTGAGTTGAATAAATTTTGGAATCATTAAAAATAAAGTGAGAAAAGTTCCTCCTCTCACAGGATTTATCATTATGGGAACATCTGGTATTTGGAATACAGATATTAAAATAAATTTCATGAAATTTTACAATACTATTCATATTGTATAATTGATCTTTTTAAGCAGATCTTTTTTCAAATTAGCCATTCTTGTTTTTCCTTCAAAATACATATTTTATATGACCAAAACATTTTATATTACATTACATTTTATATTACAAAACATTTTATATTACAAAACATTTAATTTTATATTACATTAAAATATACTAGTAGAATTACTACTTTATGTTCTTTTAAAGAAAATGAAAAGTAACTTCATGGTGTATAGAAATTATTTGGAGAAATCCAAAAGATATATCATGTATGCCTAAGAGGGAAATATAATAAACAAAATATCTCTACCAGATAAAATCTTTTTTTTCTTTCTTAGAGAAGCAACTGTGTGGTTGTTGTGTAACTGTGCCCTTTGGAAAACAAAACACATAATTAGTAGTCATTAAGACAGTAAGGTTATTCTGTGCACATCCCAATTTTCTCCATGCTCCCATGCAAAAGAATTCTTGACTAATAACAAGATCAGTAACAATGCTATATTTTGAGGAGCATGAAAAACTGTGCCCTGTCATAATTTAGAGTGGATTTTCTTCAAAGTTCTTAATTACAGGTCACTTCAGTTGTGCGACAGATGGTAGAATGGTAAAATGGATAACAAGACACAAAGACAGGTGGCTGAGGAAATTTTTTCTGAAATAATGTCAGCCTTGGCATTTTGATGACATTGAGACTCACAGGGCGAGATCATGGGTGCTGATCTTCTTAAATCGTTTAAGAATTAATAATTGCCTTAAGTGAAACCATCAACTGTTTTAATTATCACTTTGAAAAAAACATGCTAAAAGTTCATCAAGTTGTCTTTTGTAAACAAAATAATATTCCTCGTGGCCTTTAAGAGTTTATTTAGGAATGAAAAACTTACATTATAAGTCTAGTCAACCAAAAATAAATAATTAAAATGCAATATATTTGGAGAAATCAATTTTGTATTAGCCAGGAAGTTTTAAAATACATCAACATATACCGACATATTTTTTAAAAATTCAAGGAAAAAAAACATTTCATGATCTCTTTTAAGTCCACTTCTGTTGGCATGACTATCCTAAGAGATAAAAGGAAGAGGACAGAGGGTAGAATGTCCTGCTAACCTTGAACCAAAGTACCTTCTGAGAAGTACCCTCTGAGAACCAAGGACCAAAGTACCCTCTGAGAACTGCCTACAGGCCCTTTTAAATGCTAGAACTGGGTGTCAAGCTTCCTGGAGCTAAAGCAGAAACATGGCAAAACACTCCTGTTGGAATTATTCAATAAATATTCATTCTATAAACATTTACATAAATCTCACATTTTTCTTACTTGCTGCAGTGATTAAATTTAAGTTACATGTACTAACTGTGTCTAAAACTTTGAGAACAAACTATTGTTTGGCATGATTTAGGAAATTCGTAATGCTCTGAATTCCACTGGAACAACACTAAACTCTTCGGCATAGGAGTAATGTATAAATGCAGCTTTAGAGAATAAGGAGTGCTTTTGTGTCTTAGAAATAAAATTGTAGAGTCTTCGATGTATGCTTTTACTTAAAACTGTGACTCTCTTTTGAAAGCAATGAGTAAGATTACTTTTTTTTTTTCAGGCGAGGCAACCCTTGGTTGACCACACAGATTGCAAGGACCTTGTCAGTTTACAATCCCTTATTTTTTTTATTTTTGATGCCTATAGCACCCGGTCTTCCTAGGTGGTCTCCCATCCAAGTACTAACCAGACCCGACTCTTACTTTTTAATAATAATAACAACAATAATAATGTGTTTATAAGTTCATGATAAAAGCACTCAAGAGTTATTTGGATATTATATATCTAAAGGTGGTGCATTTGGGCATAAAGACGTAAGCAAATTAGAAGGACCAAATAAATACCTTTATAGAACACACAAAAAAATCTTCATTTCTCATCTAGATGTACATTAAATTAATTAACAATGACATTATTTTATTTTCATTCTTGAATAATACTCATTTAAGAAAAACACAAGACAAAAGAAGAGGAAAGCCTTTTTTCTTTATTTATTTAGAAAGAAATAGTGCCAATTCCTCACAGTTTATTGCAAACATCTTTTACATAGGATATTTAATAAACTTTGTAAGAACCAATTAAAGCAAAAAAAAACTATCTTGGTAAAGTGCAATTGCTCTTTTATAATAAAATAGATGATACTAATTTTTTTAAAATTAAAAATAATGCAAATTTTATTGAATGTATTAGAATGTGACTAACTTAAAACAGTGTCCTAGCATTAAAATTTTGGAAAAACTCAAGAAGGTATGATATTAATTTTGCAGATGTCTCAGAGTTTCTATTTTATTTAAGGTATTATAAAATTTCTAATAAATTAAAAGTATTCAATAATGCAAACACAACTTTTGAAAAAGAATCACTAGTTATTTTTCAAAATTAAAATTAAAATTTTAATAGATTAGATTTTCTTATTACTCTATTAACCTATCCAGGAAATCCCTATTACAAAAAAAAAAAAAAAGTCATATAAAAACCATAGAAATAATAATACTAAATATAGTTGTTATGTTGCCTAGGAGAAATATTCAGCTGGTCTGTGTTGATAAAGATATACTGTTTATTTGTGTCAGTATCTATTATGATTGACTTGTGCCTCTTCTTGGATGGCTAAATACATTTAATATCTCTGCTGAATTTGGCTAACTGTTACCATAAAATGGTAGAGATGGTTTGATCTGTATTTTGTGTTGAATTTAATGTGTAGGCTCCCATCTCCTGCTGGTCCAAGAAGATTGTCCCCAGACTGTGAGTGTCTTTTTACTATGATCCTCTAGGGGCACAATTCTCTCTATTGCATAAGGAAAATGTACACTTAAGTCAGAAGAGGTGCTTCACGAAAGGACACCGTATTTCATGTGATAGAAGCCACTATTTATCTCGTGCCTATGAGAAGACGACATGAGTAAAGTCATTGTATTTTGAAGTTGAGAACCGGAAACAGTCCTTTCTCCCAGTTGAAGCGTGTTCTCTCTGCCACCCAGAGAAAAAGCTCATTAGTAGAGCTCACCTGGGTTTTCTTCAAAATGTAGCTTAAGTAGACCTTTAAAATTTGGGCAAACATTTGATTGAGATGCCATGATTGCAAATCATCGCCTATGGCAAAACAATTTAATTTGCAAAATTTTCAAAGCATTCATCCTCTTTACCCTTGTAACAATTCATTAATATCCCTGGTGGTAGAGAAGCTCCGTCGTTTCTGCAGCAAATTTTTTTTAGGCAAATGTATCCAAATTTCCTTGATAAATTGAGTTTGTTTATGTTGGCTTTTTAAATAATAAAGAATAACAAATGTGCTATGAATTGAACTGTATTCCCTCAAAAAAAGATATTTTGAAACTTTAACCCCAAGTACCTCTCAGAACACGATCTTATTTTGCAATAGGGTTGTTGGTGATGTAACTGGTTAAGATGAGGTCATACTAAAGTAAAGCAGGCCCTTAATCTAGTATGACTAGTGTCTTATAAGAATATGGCCTTGCGAAGAAGACAAACACTGTCAGAATGCCTTATGATGAGAAATTCAGAGACAGGAGTTATGCAGCCGCAAGCCAAGAAATACCAAAGATGGCTGGAAAACCACAAGAAACCAAAAGAGGCAATGAAGGAAATCATAGAGATTTCAAAGGGAGCACAGCCCTGCAGACACCTTCATTTCATGCTTCCACCTCCAAAACTGTGAAGCAATACATTTATGCTGTTTTAAGCCACGTAATTTGTGGTGCTTTGTTACGGCAACTCTAGGAAACTAATATACCTGACTAAGAAGATGTTCATTTAATTAAAATCAGTGTTAAGCTATTATATTTTATGTGAGTTATAATCCTAGAAAAACCGCTTTTCATATTGGTTCCTGTTTCATAATAATAAAAGCACATAAGTAGAATATAGAATACAGATCTCCTTTTTTTTATGATGTTCATATGTTAATATAATATTTAAAATGCTTAAATTCATGTTCTTACACAAAAAGAAATTACAAAAACAGAACACAATCCTCTTTAAAATGTTTCAGATTGTTATGTGCTTTGTCAAGAAGCCTTTCCTCCTATGCTAATTCTTAGACTGATATAAAGAGAAGATACATTAGACATATCTGAAATTGTTTATCTATAATGTATTTCTATTAACAGTCAATAACAACATTGGCATTTGTTCAATGTAGCTTGTTCCTTGATCTTTTAAATAAATTGCCCATTACTTATAAGGTCTTTATTAAATTTTTGTTTACTATGTGATTGAATTAGAATATGAACGCAAGCAAAACAAGAATAACAATAATAAGCAGTAATAAAATTGTGCTCAATGTGTTTGCTTTTATAAAATACAGAAGGAAGATTCAGATGGAGGAATTATCTGTCTTTTGAGTAATAGAAGATTGCTTGGGATGTAGAGAACTTAGTCTAATAAATTTTGTTTTGCCTCTGATTTTACCATGTAGTTATATAAACAAATACCCTTGGAGAGAGAAAGAGTGCACATCATTGAACCATTCTAGTATTTTCATGTCAAGAATGCTTGCAGGTTAAGAAATATCAAATACGAAGTCAATAATAACATCATTCTTAGTTTGTAAATGTAAGGAAATTTAACTCTAAATTTGGCTCAGGAAATAACTTTTGTTCATAAAATAACTTTCCAGAAAGTGCTACGGCAGTGCCTCGTAGTGGAATAATCTTGTTAATTTAGATTAGATATGAATGGAGCTCTGAAAAAGCCATATATATCTAAGGTTCTATTGATGATGCATCAGTTGTTGGGTGTATTAAGCTCTACAGATACTGAAAGATTTCCACTGTAAAGTTAGGCAAATGAAATGATGTCATACAAGTTTTGAGAGAAGTATGAATGTTAGAACAGATTTGTCTCTATTTCAGTAGGAAATGTATCCTATTGAAGTAAACTTGCATTATTTTATGAACAATCTCAGAGATTGATATCTGCTTGGCATTTAAGTAAATTGAACTGATTTCTCCTTTTTACCTCAGTCAAAAATATATTTAGACCTCATAGAAGGGGAAAGAACCTAAAGGGTTGGAGAGGAAACATATATGATGAATAAATTATTGCCCATAATAAAAGTTAACAAGTTAGAGTCTTGATAATTAAAAATCTTTGCAACAATTTACCAAGAAAGAATTAATTTTCATAATACCTTTAGGTCCAAGGGACGTAATAAAATGAAAATATACAGATCTTTATTTTTTTTTTTTTAAGTTTCAGTTAAATTTACTTGTCACCATTGATGGAGTGCTATCATTAAGGTAGATGAAAGCTCTCATACTGCCTGGCTTGGAGGGCCATTTTGTATTGTACTTTATCACACACTCTTGCACGTCTCTCAAGTTATAATTTTGCTCTCTGTTCTGTTCCTCTTTATATTTAAACTGTGGGGCATTTTTTACAGTTTCCGATCAACCAAATTTTCTCCTTCTTGCTTTTGAGAATAGATATATATTTTATATTTTTATTATTTCTTAATGACATTTTATAAATATATTGGTTTGATATACAAAGAAGAGGTGCTATGTACTCAGTTCACCATCTTGAAACTAATAATTCCTAGAAAATTTTAATGCAAGCATTTGATAAATGCCATAAACTATGACTGCGTGAATTGGGAATAATGGGTTCTAAAACCAGTTTTGATATACTTCCTGACCCTATTATATCAGAGGCATCTTGTCTCTAGTTCTATCCCTTGGTATTTTAAAAAAGTCCAATGCAATCAACAGAGGTGTGTTCTGAAGTGCAAAGTGATGTACTTGAATTTCATATTCCTTTTAATGTTCATGAATTTAATCTTGGGCCAGAAAGAGAGAAGTTACTGATCAAGAAGAGTTTATTCTTTTTATAGCTAGTTGCTTTTCAGAGGATCTTGACCTTTTATGCCCAATTTAAGGCTGATATATTTTGTATTTTTGAACAAACAAAACAAAACAAAACAATTACTATATTTAATTAAATAAGATCAGTTGCCCTAATATATATCTAAGGCAGAGGACGTGAAACTGACCAAATTTTAAGAAGATGATTTGCTATTCATGTCAGAATACATTTGTAGGTCAGCTTTGAACAATAACTTGTCTGCTTGGGTAACTAGAATCTTATATTTTAACTAGTGAATACACCTGACAAATCAGGAAGCAGAGAAGAACCTTGTACCTTAATACTTTTCACATCTATTATCTTTCTTTCTGTGTTTGAGACTAGGCAAGTTGATGAAAACAGATTTCCCTTTGTATAATAATTTCTATGGTTCTAGAAGTAGGAAGACTCCCCATCTAACAATATCCGAGGAAGCAACTCCAGTTTTCTTTTAGAATCACAGTGTAAAAGTTAATATTAACTGGACTTTAGTGTAGTTCTTTTAAAGATATCTAACAAGGAACCACTGAAATCTGTTTGGGGAAACTGACCCAAACATTCTAGATGTGTAATTCATAATTCAGAAACAGAGCTGCTGCAAAAGATTTCTAGATATGAGTTGACACTGAGATTTGTTCCAGTACCATGATACACTTGAGTGGCTAATCAATAGGATGGCCATATAATTTATCGTTCAAACCTGCACATTTTGGAGCAAATGGGAGCATTATTAATTCTTAGGAAAACAATCATAATGGAAATGTCTTGTGAAAGTTAAGTGTATGGTCATCCAACTTACAACTTCTTGAATTCAGCCAATAATTAGAAGGCACTAATGAGTTTTTTATTTCAACAGACAGAGCCATGAGGTCTTGAAGAAATATACATCAGATCAAGAGTTTCAGGTTAAAGTAATTTTGTGCAATATGATCTACTGGTACACTGTAGGTTCTACTCAATATAGATTGACTTATCAAACTTTGTTACTCAGAATAGACATGGCCAATGCTACCCCTTAGTTTTTCTTAGATCTATTTGGTTGGATTCAATAGTTTAAAAACTGTGTGTGTGTGATCACATGTATGTTAGTAGGTACATTGACAACATTGCACAGAGGTTTTCTTGTTTTGAAGCTACTTGACTAATAAGAAAACAAAACCCCAGACTTGGCTCTTCTTAATTCTAAGATACAATTAATTTAACTAATTGACCTATGCAGTAAACATACATAAAAATTTCTTAGTAAATATTTTGTTATGGTGCCAAAGTATTTGGGATGTTTTGTTAGAAAATTAATATGTTATAAACATACTATGAAACAATGTAAAAATAAATACTGATTTGCTAAACTTGATTTTATTATATCATTTATATTTAAGCAAGTGACAACTAATGAATGAATGACGAATATTTTTTTCCAGATGTTATACGTATATACAGATTCTAATACATACTAAATACAAATTATAGATAAATCTATTTTTTACTTCTACTACCCTTTGCCAAAGTTTTATTTAAAAAAGCCACACCAAAAAAGTTGGTTAAAATTCTATGATATTTTACATAGATTAGATATCACTGAATTATGGGGCCAGGAGGCTCAGTCTTAGGTACAATTAAGATTTAGCATTGCTTTTAGTCTAAAGTAATTATAATTTAATAGGCTGACTGACAGAAAAAGAACCCACATGAAACTATCTTTACCTCCTTTTATAGTGTAAAAATTACTACTTCTGTCAGAGCCCATTTTAAAAAGACAGAGGGTCGACCTAACAGTTACTGTTTTTATTTTGTAATTACATAAAATATATTTTATTTTAAGAGGTAAATATAGAATATATTTACAATATTTATAGCCTAACATTTTCTCCAGTTATCTCAGTTAACCTATAATTGTCTAACCAAAATGCTTGAGATGAAATCAATTAGTATCAAATGCAGATTGATCAACATTTACAAATTAAGTGGGTATTCTGATGGGCAAATTTCTATTAAAGTTACTTAATCAAATTTTTCATATTTTATCTTCATTATTTTAAAAAGAAGGCTTATGTATAACATCTTCATAAGCTTAGGTATTTTAAAATTTAATTATGCATTTTCCTTCTTTATAGCTTGTATTATGGTCTAATTAAGTTTGTTCAGAAAAACTATAATCATTTAATAAATGCCGAAGGTTTTAGTTTATCCTTCACATAAGTACGTTAAGTTAAAAAGTGATTCTTTTTTCTTGTTATTTTCTTTATAACAATGTGAAAACTGTACTCTGAAACAAGGTAAAAAATTAGAATAAGATAGATTTCAGGCTGAAATGGATTGTAAATCAACTTCTGTACTGTGAATATTTTATAGCAGGCATTCACAAACTAAAAAATCTGACATTTATATAGAAATGCATGCATAATTTTCCTCTTATATGTCATATCCCTGAGATGAAGGTAATTTTAAAATGCAAGGTCAAAGAAATGATTACCTCTAACAAATAATAATAGAAGTTAAAGACAGGTATCAGAAAGCAATTTGGCATTTCCCTATTCTGTAGAGCATTTAATATCTAATGTACACTTCTTGATAGGACTAGGAAGGGCGAGGTAGGAAATCCTTGCTGTGACATGAAGATAACGGCATAAAATCGTTCCATTGATTTAATGGCTGTTATTGCTCCCTGGCCAAAACACAGTTGGAGCTGTTCTTGTGGGATCACAGTATGTCCTATATCTGAAAAATGGTATGACCAGGACACCC
>NW_006432227.1:5941450-5945906 GCF_000325575.1 Pteropus alecto
TTGTCAACAGCATCTGGGTTGCTCTGTGAAAGAATGATGGGTAACAGATGTTCTGGGAAATGCTGCCATCTGCCCTTTCTCAGAATACATCCCCTGTGAAACAATGCATTTGAATGGATGTCACAGAGATACCTTTTTGAAGAACTTAACCATTCTCAATATTTCAATTTTACTTGTGGTCATCACAAAAGCGAACAATCTTATGTATAAATACAGTCAGGTTAAGTAAGCGAACAGGTCCTTGAAAAAGTATTTAAGTGTAGTCATCTAGTTTGGAAAGAGAATGGTTGATGACTCCCCAGTGGCATGCTGGAAAAAAAAATCCATCAGGAGTTCAGGAACTCCACTTGTGCATACCTATCGGGTGATGTAATGCAAGTATATTATTTAATTAGCGATTTGCTTAAATTCTACAGTGCTTTTATAAAAAGGTAAAATTATTTGATGTGCAATTATTGCTCTGCAATAACATAAATGTAATAAGAAAAACACATAATTCAATAAAATGAGAGTTGCATTCACCTGTTGTGTAAATATAACCACTGTCAGCAATGTATCAATGTGTTGAAGTCACGAGTGCATTGATCGGTATCCGTGATCAAGGCTCTCAACAGTGAAGAACATTTAGCCACTTTCCTAATCCTTTTCTCCCCAGTATAAATTGTTTATTTAGCAAAAGTTTCTTTCTTCTGTAGAGATGGTGATACGTTTCGAGCTTACTGGACCTGGAACCTGATACACAATTAAAAAAACTCCTCAGAATTCAACCATATTTTAAAAAAAAAATTCTACCAAATAGTTTTATGAATTGAATTATTAATAAGAACATTATTCTTAAACATACGATAAGTACAAAAAAGCATTTATAAAATTTTCCTCCTTTTGTGGGTTTAAGTCATATTTCAAATCTTAGTGTATATGTGTGATTATAACACTTATTAAAAATAGCATAATAGAGGTTCATCTTAACAAGCATTTAACAACACATATGACAATAGTGATATAGACTTTCCTAGTTTATTCTACCTTATTAATATGAAATTTTTATAATGACTATCTTAAGGAATTTTAAGAACTAAATACCTTTTAAATGCTAAATGATACTTTATGTTGTACATTTTATCACATTTAACTATTTCAAATTTCTCCTACATGTTTGTTAGAGATGATAATATTATGATAACCAGAATATTAAGTTCATGTAGGTAATTTAAACTTAATAGTCTTTCTGAATAAGAATAAATATATATTTATTTGGGGTTGAACATGTTTTGTGAGAAGGCTAGACTAGTCTAAGGATAGAATCATCTACCCTCAGATTTACACAGAACCCTCAGATGGCAGTTGAAATCTTGATTAAAAAAAAAAAATCACACACACACACACACACACACACACACACACCTGCACACACAATAGCCAGACCATATGTAAAAACATGCATTTGAACCTCTGAAACCTAGCCCTAGCCAATTCTCTTTCATTTTGGAAACCCATAAAGAATTACTTATCTTCTTAGCTTTTATCTTTTAATCTCATTTTATCTTCACCATCATCTTTGAAAAAAATCTGAGAATAGCCAAATTTAATCAGGGCAGATTAAAAGGAAGGGATTAGGCATGCTGTTCTCTCCCTTCAGCTAAAGTTTAAAAGAATATAAAGCACCAGAGAATTACGGATTGATTTACATCTTCGTAATTTCATCCAATTCAATTTAGCAAACGCTTACTGAGAAACTAACGAATACTGCTGTGTGCTGAAGACATAAATACAAAGATGCAATTCTTGTTCACAAAAGTAAGGCAGTGAGGCAATCTTATATAGAAGTCCATTGTGGGTGCCCTAAAAATTAAGATAGATGAGTTTATATGTCAAATTAACTTCAGTTTGTTTTTGTTCGCTTGTTTGCTTGCTTGTTTACTTGCTTGTTTACTTTTATGAGCAACAGAGCTAGGAACTCATGATTATTCATTTGTCCATGAAAAATAAATACAGTTAGTTAATTTTCTTATTTTATCTCAGCCCAGAGATGAAAACAGACTTATTTTAAAAGATAAAATGTATCATGAAAACTACATGTACTGATGCCAAAGATAAAGAAAAATTAGAACATAGAGTTATTATACATAAAGTATGGTTCATAAATAAAGAGATCAGATTCCATTATAACTTATGTCTTTGTGATCTTTATAATTTGGCCAGCAACAGCATATGTGATGATAATAGCCTTTCAAATGGGCTTAATTATACAATGCTGATTGCATATATAAATGATCGTTTTATGTATAAAATTACAGTCCACATTAGAGGTCAAGGATGGACACTCTTTTATTTGAGATTGCATGCAAGGTATAAGAGATCAATTGCAATTGTTCCTGCATTCTTCGCCTTTCTTTCTTATATCCATGTTTTAATTAATTAATTAATTAATTTACTACATTACTTTATAATTTCTCTCACTAGAGAGCCTGAATCAATTTCCCAAATCTGAATTCTGAGTTTAGTCATGTAACTCACTTAGGCCAATTGAATGGATATGTGATGCATGAAGAGAATTGAAAACAAGGGCTAGTGTAGTTTGGTTTTCTCTCTTGTTTCTCTTGGAATGACATAGAGATGTGCCCACACTTGCCTGCTGGAGCAAAGCTATTTTAGGTCATCTGAAAGCCACATAATCCATAGACATATGAGTAAGCCCTATCGAGATCAGCAGACCAAAGATACATGAGCTAACCCAATTTAAATCAATGAAGTTCCCTAGATGTGTGAGTTAAATAAATGTTTAAAGATACATGCCACTGAGGTTTTGAGATTATTTTCTTCTTGTATGACTGGCAGTAGAAAATTCATACAAAAGTGTGCAAGATTACTTTTGTTTGCTTGCTGTTTGTTGTTTCTAGTCAGCATAATTTTTAAAAATGTCATCTGAATAAATGTCATTAGAAAGGCATGCATCTTTCAATTAACTGAAGAGTCAATCATACACTATTGCTGTTTGCTTGACCCAAATCACTCATTTATGTTATTTGCTTGAATTTTGTACGCTTTTATCTTTATAGCCTTGATCTTTGAGGGTATTTATACAATGTTTATTCTTTGGAAAATAGTAAAACATTTGACACAAACTTCAATTTCACAAATCTAGTTATCTATAAACTTAAGTCTATGGGTTATCTGACAAATAAAATATTTTAATAAATATTCAAATACAATTCATGTTGTTAATCTTTAATGTAAGATTTTCTAATTGTCGAGAATAATATCAGAGAAAACCCAGAGAATTCACAATATAACATTTTAAATAGTAAAAGAAGAAATTATAGGGGGAAAAAAAGGAAGGCAAACCTGCTTCTGGTTATAATAATAATGAACCATGTGTTTATGATTAAATTTTGTTTTCAGCAATTGAATAAAAATCTAGTTCTGAAGTTGATTAATTTAATTTATTATACTTTTCTTCTCTAATATAATGAAAGAGTTAGGTAACTTTATTGATCTCTACTGAAGATAATAAAAATTATTTTCTTTCATTAATATTTGGAACATTTCCCACTTCTAAATGTTATGTTAGACAATAGTATATCAGGCTAATAGACTTATAAACATATTGCACAAATAACTTTCTAATCACTTGAATGGTATGAAGCCCACCACAAATAGCTCTTTTTTTAAATTTTTTAAAATTTTATTAAATATATTGGGGTGATATTGGTTAATAAAATTAGATAGGTTTCAAGTGAATGGTTCAATAATACATCATATTGTATTGTGTGTTCATCATTCAAAGTCAGTTATTTTACCTTTATATACCCCCTGCCCCTTTTCCTCTGGTAACAACCATACTGCTGTCTGTGTCTGAGTTTTTGTTTGTTTGCCTATCTTATTTGTTGCTTTCAGTTTTATACTTTACTTAGGAGTGAAACCATATGGTTCTCGACTTTTTCCAACTGACTTTTTTCACTTAGCATATTTTCAAGATCCATCCATGTTGTTGCAAATAGCTTCTTTGTTGAGTCTTTTCTTAAATTGTTATAAACTCCGTTGATTCCTTTTTCATTCTTGTTTTCCTTTATCTTTCCTTCTTTCATTTGAAATTTACATTTATATACTGAATGCATGCCATATGTTTAAACTTTTACAATACCAAGTTTTAAATGTCCCCTACTTACAAGGAGGTTAAGTCTGGTTTAGTCTAGGAGGTAGACTTTTAAACAAATTAACTTATTTAAGCCTTATCTAAGTCATTTATTTTACAGTTAGACCAAACTATCTTGCACTACTATTTATTCCCCAAAATGGATGCCTGCTCCTCACTCAGTTATACACTTGATTTTCAACTCATCAAGATGTGCTTTAAATCTCTGTACGTCTAGCCATTAAAATTCAACTGTTCGATTAATTCCAAAGCTCTAGAACTGTGTATGCAAGAGGTCCCTTGTAGGATGTAGCTCTGGAG
>NW_006432227.1:5945945-5967113 GCF_000325575.1 Pteropus alecto
TATGCCTTGTCTTCTGCTGTCTAGTGTGAGATTTTTACCAAAGCTACAGGAACACAGTCCACCTGGAAAAGTATCTTCTGGGTTGTGGAAGAGTTAGTGTCTGTGGGGACAACTCTCAAACAATTGGGAAAGGGAGCTAGTGGATAAATATTAAAATTCACCTGTGCTACAGTTGTACAATCCTAGGAAACATTTTGTATGCCTGTCAGAAAGTCTAGGAGGATCCAAACCTGTGCTACCAACAGCAGCTATATAGTAAAAATAGTCTCCTAAATTGTATATTAAACTTCATTCACAGTATCTTAGTGACCTCAACAAATATGTAGTTCTCTTTACAATGTACATTGATATAAGAATATATAGTATAGTAACTTGAAATCATTTATTTAGAAATAACAAAATTCTAGAGCTAATATTGCCTCAGTATCATATAAACCAATGTTCTATTACTATAATATACTCCTCTATCCAAAAGAAATACAATTCTCTTAACTTTCCACTATTTCTCATCATTTGAATCTTTTTTTCTGTGTTAGGACAAAAGAGAAGGGCAAAATTATTTTTAGTGACATGAATAGAATCACATATCAATTTTTCATATTTGCGGTTTACAGAGAACACAAGATAATGAGTTTTACTTAGAATGTAAGCAATCAAAGAGAGACAGAATTGATATTTGGCCTTCTGAGTATGCATATCAACTATGCCAAACAGACTTGCTATTTAAAACTTTCCGTAGACAAAGGAAATAATTCTGGATATTCTTAAAGTAAACACAAATCACACTCAAAAAATAAAGCTTACGTTATGGAGACAGTGAAGTAAATCAACATTGTATAGCCTTTAGAAATATGCACTGGGAAATCACAATAGCCTTATTTGAAGAAACAGTTAAATTCATGATAATGTCTTTGATCTTCTTTTGCATTCCACATTCTACTTTGTAAGTGAGGCAGTGAGGGAATAAAAAAGAACCATAAAGGAAATAAAAAGAAATAGAATATAATGTAATTCTAGAAAAGTTATGTCAGTGGGTCACATATGTAAGTGCTGTCAGTGTCCACACCTGCTCTGATGGAGACTCACTCTCCAACCTGTTGAGCCTGGATGTGGCATCGTAATTGTCAGTGTAGTACTCCACACAGCCATCTTTATTACTTAAGATTAGATAAACCTTATTTATCACTCTGAGTTTCAAGTTCCTTGTTCCCTCTCTTTTAAAGAACAAATGTCTTGTTAAATGACACCTTTTCTATGTCAAAACAAGAATATTTGGAATATTTTTTCCTTTTTTTTTTGTATAGATAAAATAGTATTCTTCTAATAGTCCTGAGAATATATAGAAATACATTTTCCATATCATTTCTGGTATGGCTAGCTTCCGAATGAAGAAGATTTTGCAGTTATTAAAGGGGTTTACAGGACAACTCAGCAGTCAAGATGACATTCTTAGACAGGGCTCCTTTCCTGTGTCTCGTCATAGAAAGTTAACCTTATAAAATTACTTCTCTGTAAATCTAAGAAAGTCCCTGGAGATCATTAGTGTTTGATTGTTTGTTTTGGTTTGTTTAATTTCTTTTTCCAATTACATTACTAATCCATTTTAAGAATTCCTTAACAATCCCTTTTGCAAACTCTTGGAGCCACAGATGTTTTCAGAATACAGATTGGTTTTGGATTTTAACATATTAATAAGTAGCATATACATCATAAACACATTAAGACCCTGGTGATCAAATTTTTTCTATTGCTGAGAACATATGAACAGTCACATCTTGTGGGCTAAATAATTAATATATGTCGCCTCATGTCCACACAGGAATAGTTTTGCTGCCAAATGAATTCGTACAAAATTTTCAACAACAATAACAGCAACAACACCAACAAATATTTTTTGGTTTTTAAAGCTTTTAGGGTTTTGGAAATCTAATAGAATATTGAGAAATGTATTATTAAAAATGAGATTTAAGTTTTATTAAACTCCCTCTTTTCTTATTATTTAAAGTGTTGTTAATCATTCCAACTTAAATACACTCTGTAATCCAAATATATAAGCAATTTAAATTTCTTTATGACTTTTACTTTATACATTTAAAAAAAATTGAAATCTAGACAAAGGTGTCAAGACATTTTTCTCATCCTCATAGAATGTAACAGGTCAAAGTTTATCATTTTTTCCCTAGTATAATGTATCTGAAGTAGATTTTTACTTGAATTCTATGTCAAGTAATACAATTTAATAAGATCATCTGAGAATTTTGTCTTATGCTAAATTATATCCTTTTTTTTTTTTTAAACATAGATGCAACAAATAAATATATTGCCAAGAATAAAGGTGATATTGAACTAAAGAACCAATATTTTGGCAAAGCATCATTACCCATAGGAGTCTCATTAATGCTTTGGCACAAAAATTGGGTAAACAACATGTGGTTTAGCAAATCTATTTAGGCCCCAGGGGAGGACTTTAGCATAGGGAGAACAATATGGAACATCAGCTTTTACTGTGTTTCCCAAATGGTCATTGCTATTTTATGGAGATGAGGACACAGGTAGTGTTACAGAGTTTCCCAAGAAACATAATCTCAATTGTGCAGGTATTTGATGATATCGGACACTTTAATATCGACGCCAGTAACATTATCCCTTCCACACGCATATATACAAAGCAGATTTTATAAAGAATTTTTCACATTTAAGAAAAGATTTTTTAACATTTTCTTTTTATAAATTCACTCTAAAACTTAACTTCATAATTAACATCTAATTTTTTTTTCCTGGTGGCAATGTCGCATGCCAATGTGCAGAAGCACACATGTCATATACTTTTCTTATTGGAAATGAATAAAGGCACCCTCTAAATGACTGAATTAGAAGGCTCCACAGAAAAAAATCAGCCATCGCTTTCCTGCATGGCTGAAAAATGCTGTGGGAGCTTTGCAAAAGTGAATCTTTTAAGTAAAATCTCTGTTTGAGTGTTGTGTGTACAAATACGTAATATAGGAGTCAAGTGAGTAATACCGTTTGTGATGAATTTGCACAGCACTAACTTCAAATTACTTTAAAAGAAGTTGAAAGTGTCATCACTACAATGTTTTGCTATATTTCTCTTAATCTATAGCTTTTGTCTTTTTTGCCTACCCCATTCCATTTTAATGTTGAAATAAATGAAGACCACCTAAATGAGAGCAGAGTCTATTAACAAAGAGCTTGCTGTAGCAGAGTCAGCCATCACTTGAGTTTGGCAGAGACTCAAAGGGAGGCAGGGGAGTTGGAAAGTTTTATAGGGAAAAAAAGGAAAAGAGTTCTGTTATATTCTGAATGAAAAGTGTTGTCTCAAGGAAGTTGGAGGAGGGCTAACTAGAAGCAGGACATGTTTTATGATAGGTTTAGGAGGCATATTTGAATTTCTTTTATGAGTCTTGAGTTGAGAATAGGGCAAACGTGAGAAAGAGTGAAGGGAAGCTGGCAGTTATTGACTGTAAACTGATGATTTTGGAATTCTGAACTGATTGCTTCAGAGGCTGTGGTCTGGCTTCCTGGGCTGTTTGTCGCCAAGACTGTGGGTCAGAGTTGTTATTGTAACATAATATCTGGCCATTGCCCACTTGTCTATTTATCCTCTTATTAGGTATTTAATCATACCAGTGGCTGCCGATAGCAAAAATAACTCAAAAGAGTATAGGATTTTAGGAGTACAGCCACCATCTCCATCCCAATCTGTTTTGAGAATCACTCTTTTAATCTTTTCCACTCGCTTAAATTCTAGAAAATAATAGAATAAGAAAATAACTGGTTTTGAGTTTAGCTTCTGATATTCTAGATTAAGGTTTGTTTCTTCAAGAACCCAAGAATGCCACTAGAAGGTTTATTCTCCAGATTTCAATGTTTTCTGAAAAGGGACAACTGTGTATCTCGGCAGAGGGACCAAGGTGCCCTGAAAATTACCCTCATCTGGCAGTTTTTCTTCATTGCAATGATCATTCTATAGACCAAGAATCTAAGGAAAAGAGAATGTATGTATTTTGCTTAAAGCCACAAAATTTGTAATTTTAAAATTTAACTACCTCAGATCATTCTATCTTTTACTGTAGCTAGAAGGCAAGTGATATTTGTAATTTTTGAACTTACTTTTATTACTTCAAGTTTGTTACTTCACAGTAAGAAGCATACAGAAACCCTTGAGGATTACTCACACAAACTAATTTTAGCTAAAGCATTACTGGTTTATAAAAAAAATAGTTTTGTGCTTTCAAAAGCAATGACATATTATTTTATTTGTAATTTATTTTAGATGTCATTTGCATAACCAAATATATTGAACAGTATGGAAAATGAAGTGCTATAGAATCTGGGAGTAAACCATGCCTCCTTTATTTGTTATTTCCTTACCACATAGAATATTTTATATCATAAATATTCAATAAATAAATGGCATGTAAATGAACATTCGGAAACCACTGTTTCATTGACATTCAAGGATTCTTAAGCAACACTCCCAACTCACACATACACATACACACATACACACACACACACGCACACACTCATACATCTGCATGAATTATTTAGGGCTAATTTAATCTATTGGTAAAACTTGAATTTGATAAGAGAAAGTACATAGTTTCTAGATTAATAAAATTGATTTTTTTTGAAAATTTTATTTATTTATTTTATTTTTTAGGCCAGGCAACCCTTGGTTGACCTCACAGATTGCAAGGACCTTGTCAGTTTACAATCCCTTATATTTATTTTTTATGCCTACAGCATCTGGTCTTCCTAGGTGGTCTCTCATCCAAGTACTAACCAGGCCGGATATTGCTTAGCTTCTGAGATCAGATGGAATCGGGCACGTTCAGGGTGGCATGGCCGTAGACTGCAAATTTTAATAATCTAATTTTAATATTAATCCTTTCTGAACTTTCTTTTCCTTTTTGGTTATCTGTTTTCTCTACTTAATCTTAATTTGTTGAATCTATTATTTCTGCATCTATTTTTTTTTTTTTTTTGCATTCTCTCTTTCATTCAACATTTTGACAACTGATCATGGATCAGACCCTATGTCAAATGATATAAATAAAAAGAATGACTGCAACCTTTAACCACATAGAGGTTCACCATTTCTGTATTAAAATTTCCTTTTGAAATATAATTTAAAAAACAAACAAACAAAACCTTCTCATATACCCATAGGATTCCATGTTTTTTCACAAAATCTTGTCCTAATCAGAGCACTCAAACTTGTGGTTGTTTTAGTGACTGTTGTTATTTTTGTCTATTTATTAACATTGCATACTCGAAGTAACAAAAATAAGCTCAACACTTACAATCATCCCTTGCCTTCAGAAAATGGGTTACAGTTCTGTCACACAAATATATTTTGAGCTGAAAGGCCTAAGTACAAATAAAAAGTCCTCTCAAATATTTCACCAAAAAATATTTCTTAATTATTGTGTTGATTTTAACGTATGTTCACAAATTCTTTGCTAGTCTTCCCTCCAGGAGGTGGGTTTAATTGTCTTTCCTTTGAGTGCAGATTGGACTTAGTAAATGCCTTCTAATGAACAGCATAGGTAAAATTAAAAACAAATGTGTTTTATACTAGATAAATCTGGCAGACACCACTGTAACCAAAAGATCAAGGTTAATAACAACAGTGATAAGTACATGAACATCATCTACCTCTTGAGATAATGCAGTGAGTAGGGTACTTCACCTAAATAGCATTGTCTCTAAGATTCACAACATCATTCTGATCATAAGAAAATATCAGACAAACCCAAAATGAAAGACATAGGAAATAGCTGACCAATACCTTCAAAAATTTCAAAAGCATGAAATAAAAAGAAAGAGAGAGAAATGTCACAGATATAAGATTTCTAAGGAGATGTGACAACTAAATGCACATGCTAATGTCAAGTTTCAGTTTTTAAATTATCTTACTTCTGTTTTGGTCAAAATATCAATGAGGAAATATAAGAACCCCTCTAACGTCTGACAAAGCAGGAATCACTGGAATTCCTGATAGGCTGATACTTTCCATTTTGCCTTCCTGTGGATGAAGGAACACTTATTTATTGGGTGTCTAAACACTGGGAATCTGAACCCACCTTGATTAATAACAAATGTGTGATGATATATTCTTTTAACATTTTTAGAATTCAGATTCCTTATCTGAATATGTATTTATGGTTATTTAAATTAAAGGGATACCGATTCTGCCGAAGATAATTTTATAAATCAGTTGTATTGCTTAAAAAAATTAATGAGACTTTTTCAAAATTGCTAGGTATGAATGGATATTGCAAACAAATTACATTTTTATGCAATAGCATAAAATGATTACAAAATATAATTTTAGTACCATATATAATAACAAAAAAAGAGTACCTAGAAAAAAAATAAAATCTCCATGAACTGGGTAATAAATTTTATTCAATACCTAAATAAATAAATAAATACGTACAACAGCATTTTTCATGAAACTTGACAATCTGATTCTAAAAGTTCTATAAAGAGCAAAAGCAAAGACTTGCTCAAATATTTTTGAATAATAAGAATTAGGTGAGTGAATTTGCCCTGTCAAGAGTTCAAAATTATTATGGTAATTGGGAAGTTTGAGTAATAGTAAAGGGGAAAATAAATAAACCTAGTGTACAGAGTATAGGCCTGAGAAGGAGATCTACGTTGATGAAAATGTTAATATGTGACAGATGTTGCATTTAAGGTAAGTACAAAATGGTGGATTCTACAGTAATAGGAAACAAAAATATTGACTATCCACATACACAAATTATAATTGATTGTTATCACACATCATGGACAAAAAATAATCCCAGAAAAATTAAAGACATAATATAAAAAAACACATCAAAAAAACTTAGAAGAAAATATAAAACAATATTTTTATGACCCTGAATTCAAGCAAGTATTTTAAAACTTAGGATATAAAAACACTAAATATACAAAAAAATTTTGATAGATAACAATTCTAAAATTAAATTTTTTTTTGACCAAATGATACAGTAAATAGAATAAAAACACATGCCACAGAGAGCAGAAGACACTCGCTGAACAACATGTAATCAGGAAAGAACTGGCTTTCAGAATATATGAAGAATCTTATAAATCAATAAGAAGAAAATAATGTGATAGAAAAAAAGCAAATTATGTAAATGAGTATTTCATGGAAGTCTTATATTGGTTCAATTAAACATTTGACTAGTTGAACGTATGAAAACATGTTCAACTTCATCTTAATAAAGAAAATCAAAACTAAGATCATAATGAGATACTATTGTATCAATCCTATTGCTGGCGAGAATTTGGAACAAAAAGAGAAACTTATGAACAACTGGTGTGGAGACGAAAAGCTATAACACCTTCAGGCAATATGCTGTGGTGGTGAACATCCTACAATCTGAGGTACCATTCCTAAGTGTATGGGAGCACTCGTAGACATTATAAGGCTTTTTACAGCAGCACTGTCCCCCCAAACAACAGGATATTTTGGGGCAGAGAGATGGGATGGATTTTAACTACCACATCATTGTAGATGGATAGTAGAAACTAACGTTGTGGAGAAAAAAATATAGATCACAGAAAAACACATTTAGCATACTACTTGAATAAGTGAGGAGAATCCATCGCAACACATTTGCACTGAAATAAAGGTCACTTAGCAATAGAAAAGTTTATTTTTGTACAGAGTCCAAGGTGAGTTGAACAGTGCATTAGATCATCTCTTTTCCCAGCTGTTTTAAATTATAGATTCACCTCTTGAAATGTGTTCATTAATGCCACAAAAAGGGAAAAGACACACAGATAGCTTACCACCTGCTCTTTTGTACTTGGATCTGGAAGGGACACATGTCCTCCAGCTATTGGTCAGAAACAGTCAAAGAGGAGGAGTAAATGTGGGTGAACATCTGGCTGTTTGGGAAATAATAAAGGGATTTGTCTTAACAGCATTTTTACAAGATCAACAACAATGATAATCCATGTTTAGGGATAACCAGATATGTGACAAAATGATACAAATCAAGAGAAAAATTAAAAAATAGTACCTACATTAAGTGAAAAACAGAACAATAGAATCAGGAAGGAGAAGAAAGAGAGCTTTAGAAATGTTTTATATTAGAATTCACGTTATTGGGTCAGGATATTTATTTTGTTATAAATAATTCTAATATAACTTACATTTTAATTTCACACTTCCTCTCTTATGGCTGAAAAGTTTTATAATAAAAATAAAGAATAGCCATAATGCGGATAATTTTAATTTCTTGAGAAATGGACTTTCCTTCATTAGAAGAAATACACAAGAAAAGTACTTAGGCCACATTAAGGCCTGAAATGACTCTTTAGTTGAAACCTATAAATTTCTTCTGTGTTATAAATTTTTAATGCCTTTTTCTTGACTGAGTCTCTCCCTTCTTCTCCTGAGTTATTAAACATATTAAATAGCACAAAATTAAACTTTATGTTACCCCTAAGTAATGGCAAATCAGTTCTAAGATTGATTTTGATAATCTACAAAAGTTGAAATTTAAAATATTTTATTCATGCCCTAAAAATTAGCTGAACTGAAGCTACATACATAAAAATGTCCAGAAATTCAAAGCTGCAGCCAAATCTGGCCTTCAGGAGAATCCAAAGAAAATTGCATTCTCATAGTTTTCCCCATCTAAACTTTATTTCAGAGCCACAAGGCACAAAATGGAGCCTTGTGACTTGTCAATAACTTCCTTCTAAGCAATTCGCTTCCTTTCTTCTTATCCTATAAGCTATTTACAGATAATACTTTGGTGAAGTCAATCCCTGGTGACCTTCTGCTCCTGGGGAAGACAAATATTCTTCCATTGTGGTACACTAAAGTCATATTTTGCACAGCCAATGTAATCTTTTAGAGTTTTTCCTGAGGTTTTGAAACTCACTGGAACCTGCCTTGCATGATAACTAGCTTGTGAAATAGGGGGAATGACAGGAATGTACTTCACGTTAGAACTTCTGTCAGAACATGAAGCATAAAATATGAATGGAGAGAAGGTTTCTGCAGGCTTTTACCTGCCGGCAGAGTTTTCTCAGTCTCTGACACTCACCCTGTGGTCCTAAGTGACACCATCTGTGTGAAAAGTGAAGATTCCCAGGTCAGAACTGCAGCGATGTGCCTCTGAGAGGATTTTATGCTGTCTTGTGGAATGGAGAGAATTGCAGTTTTTTGAATGAGGGTCCGTGGAGATTCCTAAAATCTCTATGGGCACTGTCCTCGGTATCTGAGAAACCATGGAAACAAACCACAACAAAAATGAAAGAATTAATTTTGGATATTCTTTCAAGTAGGTGAAAAATAAAATGTTATTGGATAATTAATTTTAGGAAAGACATAATGATCAAAGAATTGCTTCTAACGTTGTCTCTTTAAAGTAAATGGCCTTGCATTATCTATTTCTGTACAAACTGGTATATGTCATACATACTGCTCTTTCTGGCATTAAAAGAAAAAACAACCATTAAAGATATCTGGGAAAATATAATGATTTTTAAAAATCATAAAAATGTATATAAATAAAACAGCAAATCATATATTCTATTTTTGGTGTTTAGGGAAAGTGCATCATAGTTTTCTAAACTAAGAAATAATCAGTTCCTTGCAATTAATAGACAAAGTGGTTTTGAGCAAGGCAAGTTTTTCTTGGACTATTGCCTCAAATTTGGTGTACCTTGCATATTTTAAAAGCCCTCTGCCTGTTGGGCTTTTAATCGATGTTTCTTTAATGGACTACATAGTTTAAAAAATTATTAATCAATTAGTAAATAAAAAAAGATTCAATGTCAGAAGAGAAGAAGCAACTCAGGATAAGAAATTCAATGCCCCTGTTAAGTTTTATAGTTTTTGTTTTTTTTTTCTATTCATAGGAATGAATAAAATGAAATGAAAGTTTACAGTTTTAATATTAAATTTAATATAACATAGAAAATGAGAAATTTAAATTTTAAAGTTACAATATAACATAGAAAATGAGAAATTTAAATTTTAAAGTTACATAATTATAGTTTTTCTATATTAATAAAAATTTTATAAAATAATTTCACTATAATTATAAAAAATTTATATTTTGACAAACTAATCATATATTAGTTATTTTTAGTAAATACTCAATTTAATTACCCACAGAGTATCCTGAATATTAAGAATATCTCCTGTTAATGCTAGATACATGTTTGTATGTGTTCAAGGAAAAATTTAATGAGAAGCTGAAATTATTTTATATACCTTCTGTACCCATAAATACTTACTTTTGAATTGAAATTTCAGGCAATAAAACTAATCTCAAATCCTTTAATGTCAGGTTGTAGGTCAATCTATCACAGTTGAGTAAACTAATACATTTTTAAGAAAAATGAAAGAGTTATAACATTAGCAGACCACTTAGTTTGGATTTGTTCAATATCATCAGACATATATACATACAGCCACAGAAAAACTCGTATAATTCTAAAACTATATCTTCCACGGCAGTTACTGAACATGAGACTTGCTACCTTCTATTCATGTGACAAAGGCCTCTGGGAAGACACTGATTTCTACAAATTATTAATTTAATTATTAATCTGGGGCTGTTAGTGGAAATGTTTCTGAAAGGTACTTTGGATTTTTTAACCCAATATATAATTATATTTTTCATTGTTAGACTCTACACTCATTATCAGTTTTAGAATTTATTTTTGCATTAAATCACAATGCACGTAATTAACTTATCTATAATTTTATTAATGCCAAACTACAGATTATTTTAGTCTTTAGATTTCAATAAATATGTGATATTGAACTAAAGCTATAGCATGTTCCATTTAGTGATACTTCACTAAAACAGAGGTCTGGAAATTTTTCTGTAAGATTTCAGTTAGTATTTTATTCCTTGAGGTCTGCGTGTGGTCTCTGTAGCTGCTACTTAACTCTTTTATAGACAAAAGCAATATAGACGATATGTACATGATGAGCATAGCTGTACTCCAACATTTATTTATAAAAACAGATAACTCACTGAGTTCGACCCTCAGGTCATAATATTCTAACCTCTGCACTAAAATTCAAGTTTCAGAGATAAAAAACCTTGGCATTTTAGCTTTTTATAAGCCCTTCAAAGCAAATATTTGTATGGAATCATTTCTATATCTTAATCCCACACATTTAAGGAAGTGTATTTTATTAATTTTATCTTCTAATGATCATTTTTCTGTTTTCAAGAAGAATCAAAAATATAATGAATCTTATTTAATTCTGAAGTATTATAAACAAGCTTTTGTTTTATGTATTTATGATCTGGCTATGATTTCAAGAAAATGTTTTATTAATATTATTATATTTTAACTGTCTCAAAGTTACATAGTAATAAGGAAACATATAATACCATAAGATGTGTACCAGAGTTACTTTGACTATTTAAAACCATTATGCATGGAAGAGGCAACTACCAACTGCATACTTTGGAAAAAGATCAGAGGCTCATTGATGAGGAAAAGGAGCCATGGAATAAAATACTGTAAGCAGAGTAGGTAGGTGTACGTATGAAATGAGATGCTGGTTCCAAGAATATTCTTCTTTCACTTAGATGACTTTCGGAAGATTTTGTTTTAAAAAAACTTCAAACAAGAGGAGGAAAACATCAAGTTATGACTTTAAGCATGTTCTAATAAATGGACTCATGTAGTTTTCTTTCATAATGAAACTCAAAGGCAACAAGCTACATAGATAGACTGAAAGTAAAATAAAACCAAGGATAAGCTAAAATTTTAAGAAAGACTCTCACCTAAAAGTTAGAGATGAAGACAGATTTGTAAAATGTGGGCTGTAACAAAATAAATACAGAAAGAAGAAAATTAAAACCAGTAATATCATTCTTACAAAAGGTTTTGTAGTAATAAAGCAAAATTGAGATGTAATTATAAAATTTGATAATTAGAGAATACAAAAGTTTCTCAAAATTGAAAAAGAATTTACCAAAATAAATATTCAGTGGATTTTTTTTTTTTTTTTGCTATAAAACAGTAGTACAGAAAATGAAAATAAAATTGAGGAAAGAAAAACACAAAATAAAAGAAGATAGAAAATAAAAAATAACATTTAAGAAAATTAGAAAGTCTTCCAAAAATTTTAATATTCAGGAAATAGATGTTCCAGAAATAAAACCAAAAAACTTACAAAAAAGAAATTTTTGGTGAAAATTTTCAAGTAAAAAAAAATCCTAGAGATGAAAAAAATAACTTTCTAGGGTAGAAGCTGGATGAAGGTTAAATAGATAAAATTAGGTCTAAGAAAGGTTCATGTCAAATGAATGGGATTTACTGGAGAAACTTACAAGCAAAGGCCAACAACATCATATGCACAGTCCCTGTTCTCCCGTTCAACAAGGACATCTCAGAGTATGCCTAGGGACACACAGTGGATTTGTGTACCAGTTAGAAACACTATCCTCCAGTTCCTTACCTTTTTTATGAACAGTGCATTATTTTGATATTTAGAGCAATGTAGACATGGAGAAAATTCTATATTTCCAGAGCAAAAGAACCTTACTGAAAGGATCAAGGATCAAGAATTAGGATTGTCTTTGACTTTTCAAAGGTAACACTGAAATCTAGAAGTCAGTTCAACAGTGCATTTAATGTCGTTAACATTATTTCCAATATCTTACTTTATACTCAAACCATCTAGCAAGTGTAAGGATAGAATTTAAAAAAAAAAAATTTTGTTTTCAATCACAAAGTGAGAAAACTTTCACTAACTAAAAATGATAGAGTTAGAAATATGAGGCAGATCATCACTACAGAAGCTAAAAAAAACTAATCTCCAGGTTTATGAAGAAAGAAAATCTTGTTCTTAGAAATGGACCTGTCCACAATGAAACAGATCATAAACTCTGGGAAAAAACCTTCAAGAAGAAAAACTAATAGGATCTCTGAAGTTTTTAATTGTCGTGAGAGTGGATATATATGGCATGTGTGAGGTTGGATTAGTGATTGTAAAAGTGGAAATTCTCCAGTTTCAGGGAGGTGATATCTCCAGGCGCCAGCCCCCGGGGAGAAGCACAACATTCCAAGATGCAGATGATAAAACTGTCTACTAGGCCTTGTTTGATCTGAGAGTTCCCCGGAAGCGCAACATTTATCTTTGTACAAAATGTTAACGGCTAACTTCTGCTTCTTGTAATCTGCTTATTCAAGGATGTAGTAGGAGGCTTTATAAGCTGTCTCTTCTGGAAGCTCGGAGCTGATTTCCTTTAACCCTGCGTGGTAGAGAATCAGTCGCCAGTCGGCTAATAAAGGCTCATAATTAATCTCAATTGGCTCCGTGGGTCTCAGAATCATTTGCTCCATAACATGATATGCATAGAAATAAACAAATAAAAGGCAAATATTATACAGGGAAAACAAAAGTATGTATGTACAGAAAAGAAAAACTAGTTATGAATGGAAACATGCTGGATTACATTTAGTCATAAAATGTTAAAAATAAATATCGAGTTATAAATATTGAGAGAATGAGAGAATGGCAAGAGTGTACACATGTGGTGTATATGGAGACACAAGAGAACCAAATATTAATTTCCATATTGGCAACTCAATACACAATGTTTAAATTTGAAAAATCCAAAAGTTGTTGTTTGGATATTTAAAGAGATGATCATAAATATACAAAGTTTTAGATAAACGATTTGGAAATAATTGTCGCTATGGGATTAAGTATGGAATTAGCAAAGAAAAACTATCTTTCCCCTAAAATGATTTGATTAAAAATAATATAAAAGCAATTTAAAAAGTTGAAAAAATTGTAATGGATAGATAGGAAATTCATGTTAAAGAGACTTTCATCATGACAGGTAAGATTTTTATGCCTCTGGAGTGTGGAACATATCCAAGATTTCAAGTGAAAAAGAGATTTTTTTCCAAATAGCAAAAAAAAAAAAAAAATCCTCAGTCTTTTTCTAGTTTTTAAATGTCACACTTTTATTTCCATTGCATTAAGAAGTTCTTGATTTTCATGCATTCTTTTGTTAAAATATAAAGATATGTTTGTTTATGCTTACATTTCACAAGAAGAAAACAGAAAATGTGGTCATGTAAAGTTGGCATAAATACAATTGTATAGATGAATAATTTACAGTTTTTGGCTTTAGGGCTCCTTAAAAGTTATTGAGTAACCCTAGAAAACTAAGAAGCTCCTTTTATGTGCCAATGTTTGTCATTCTAGAAATTGTATCTGAGCTATTGTTAAAATATTTATACAATAATTTGTTTGAGAAAACAATGATAAACCATTACATGTTATCATAAATATTTTACAAAACTATTTTTTAACAAAATGTAAAGCAATTAATGGGAAGAGTGGCTTTATTTTACATTTTCAAAAATCTCTACTATTTAGCTTAATAGAAGGCAGCTTCATTCCTATATTTGTTTCTGCATTTAAACAGTTACAATATGTAGTTCGAGTAGCATATAGAAGAAAATCGGGCTTCACACAGATGTATTTGTGTGAAGGGAAATGTATTTTAATAGCCTTTTCAGGTAACTATGGATATTTTCTTTGATATTACACCAATATTTGGCAAGGCAGTTTCTTAAAGGTTAGTTGTAATGTGGAATCTAAAAGCACATCAGACTTTTTTTTTTTTACTTTGTTACATTAAAATCTAATATCCTATCTTACACTTTGAAAATAACTTGTATTCATGTAGGATTTTGTAATAGCATGCATTGTTTGTTTAGAAAATGTTTACTGCATTGTGAAGATTTCCCAAGATTTGACACATTTTATTATGAGTATCTAAAATCAAATTTTTTATTTCTCTGCTGATTTCATTAGAAAGCCTATAAGTGTTGGGAAGCTGTCAAATTCACAGCGACAGATAGGATTTTTCCAAATTTACAATTTTCTCTTGAGAGCTTGAATTTCATAATTGGCATCAAATAGTATAAGTTGATTTCCTTTAAGTGACAGCCTCATTTCATGAATTTTTGAGAAAATCTGCCAAGTAACCAAGACTAAATAGCCATAAATTTTCTATTATATATCATTTCAACTAAGAATGCTCTTTCTTGAAATATGTTGCTAGTTGAGCTTGCAACTCACACAATTAGCTTTCCTTGAGACAGCTGTTGTGTCTCAAGAGGCAGAAGAAGTATGTTATGCAAACTTCCTCATTCTTTCACACACAATATTGAAAGGCAGTGTATTCAGTGTCAAGATTAAATAAAATTAGTTATTTTTAATACTTCATCAAGAATCTTTTTAACTGAAATATATACATATTTCATACATATATGTATGTATATATATATATGTATGTGTGTATATATATATATATATATACACACACACACATATACATATATTTAACTGTGAGTGTATAGTGGTGAAGAATGTAATGTCTACCAGTCCATTTCGGTGATACATTGAGAAATGCTGATATAAACCATACAAAATTGCTGATTAGTGTTTCTAATTGCTTTTTAAGTTAACCATGTATAGTTTCCCATGACAGCTTTTAAATAATTACGTATTCTAGACTAAATACATCAGAGGACTTATTTTTAGAAATGCATGCATTTGTTTCTACCAATAGAACATACTTTATTCTAAAAAAAAAAAAAAAACTGAACATGTAAAATAACATTTTATTAGCTTGGAGAAGAAATATTTTATGACCTTTATTAATAATCAGCACACATATAAAGAAAAGATTCTCATTTCTTTTATAATATATATCAGAAAACATACATATATTCACAGCAAATTATCAACTGTATATTTTCATAAGGAGTTTCTGTGAAGAATTTTACTGAAAGGATAATTTATGATGATAAAAGGTAACTTCAAATTTTATCTCTTGCCTACTACAGGTAATGTGAAAATCTCAAATACTTTGGCCATTTGTTATTTTGAGATCCTTCAACAGTTCTTTTTATTTTGCGGTGGATTAGTTCCTAGCGAAGAGTAATTGAGAGGCAAGTTGAAGGGTACATAAATACATTGTTAAATCTTTGAATGACTAAGAATACTTAAAAGAACCTTTATTTATTTTGTTGTGCATTATAATTTTTTTACAGGTATTGAATTTAAGAGTACAAGGTAAAATTTTTAAAGAATTCTGAGTTAACATGTTTTGTTTTGTTTTGTTTTCTGTTTTGGGGATGCAGCAAAAGTTATGCTCAGAAACTGAGTTTGTATTTGCCAGCAATTTATTTAGCAGAAGATGGTGTGAAAATTAAAATAATTTCACAAGCCAATTGCATACATGATAATAATCTCCTAATAAACCAAAAAAGAAATGACATACTCTAAACAAATGACAGATTATTCACTCTATTGTTCCAGGCAAGGGTAAATGAAAGAATAGAATCCAAATCTGATGATTGCCAACTGCCAGCAAAAAAGTCCCCATTGCTAGGGCATTGTTGCTAGAGAATGAAGTGTTGGTGAGTAGGGTGATCTCTTTCACAGGGTGCTTCATGGTTTTTTGCCCCTGCCAACCATAACAGTCTTGGCCATGCAGAAGCTAAATCCCTCAAAGGTTTTCTGAGAGTTTTTAAGTTAGTAAAGAGTAGCTTTTCCTAAACTGAAACTCTCAAATAGTCCACACACTCTCAGTATTTATAGTCTGAATGGCCCCTTGTCCTCGTTGCTTCTCCACATGTTCTTCTTGATAATCACCTGCAGAGCCCCTCAGCAGCTGGGCTCCTGACTTCTTATCAAGGACAATGGATGTAAAATGATGACATCTTGGCATGAGTGGCCTTTTTCCCCTCTATGTTATAAACAAGTGGTTTGAAACAACTTCACTTAAGTTCTAAATGAGTGAATTTAAAATCATATTAAACCAATACATAACATATATATTACATATATTGATTAGATTTCTAAATGACCTTTGGAAGATAAAGAATTATAGTCTATTTCAAAGAGAAAGCATACTTAAAATTGTTTTCTCTACTCTAATTTAAGTGAAAATTTTAAATGTTTTCTTTTTCACAATTGAAAATGCATATTGGTTGTTTTGTTGTTTGCTAAATCCAGTTGTTTTTGACAGAAAATCAAATGTCATATATTTAAAACAATTTCTTTAAAATGAATACCGATAGTGTTTACTTGAAATTTTTACAAATTAGTATACTTCTACTCCAGATGAAAATATAACTATAAATTTTCTTAATTTTTCAGTTCAAGTGTAGAATAGCAGAAGATATTTCTATTAAAATTAACGACTGCTGTAATATCTTCCAGATTACTATCTAACTCTTGTAAAAGAAACAACTTCATGGATAATATTTAAGCTGTAACAGTTTCAATTTTCTCCCAGCTGGACAACAACTTGTCTCAACAGCTGCTCCATCTTTGCCTAGGGGCCAAAAAAGACCTGGATTTCCAAAAAGAGACAAACTAGCTAAGGGCAATGAATTGATGATGCACTTATTTGATTTTGGACAGTTATTCATTTACTTATTTGAACAAGCAGCTTTTAATTCATGTTTTGTCGTAAAAAGTTTAGAAGTTTTTTTTTTTTCTTCAAAAGCATTAATCTGATAGAGATTTAATATTGTGATTTAGTACCGGATAACTAGGAAATTATATATTGGAAATTTTTACACATGAATTATGAGCCAGCTTGACTTTTTAGGAGATCAAAAATATATTTTGTGATATTTTTAAGATGCTTTAATCTTGCTCTGGCCTGTATCTTTTCAAAATGTCCTAGTATTGATACAGTATCATACTTTTAGAGTTATGACTTGGACTAAGGTGATGTCTAGGGCCAATGAGATGTGGAGAATTAGAGTGAAATTAGGGAAGTCTAACTGGCAGAAATGATAAAAGGTCTCTTTAAAATCTGAAAAACAAAGCAAGAAAAGACCTTTGTATTTCGCTTAACATCCTCTCAAATGAGCTATTTCACAATAATACGATTCAGTAAAAATATACACATCATTCATCCCCCTGTACATTCCCTCCTGATGAAGTCACAGCCCTAAGACAGTAAGTATTCTTTTTCCCCTGCTGTGCTCTAAAAATAGATGAGATTCCACCCAAATGCAGAGATGTGGTCAGAAGAACAGAGCTACAGTTCTTGCGTCAATAGGCTGGGAATGTTCCAAATGAGCCCATGATTAGATGTCAGAAAATTGGTTACGCCTATGGGAAGGATGGTCAGATTCTGTTTCTTAATCTAAGTCTGAATGCAAGTTTACAATATTTTTGTAATTATAAGTCAATGTTAATAAAGAAAATAAACATATTGAATTTGTATTGTAAATCAAGTAATACTATGTAGATAGGAGAAATAGTTCTTATTCAGGAGAGATGAGAGAAGGGAAGTCAGAAAATAAGTAAATGAATTTTTAAAAAATTGAATTTTTGATTGAAATGTAATTTAAAATTTTTAAATTGAAAAGTCTATTGACACCATTAATTAGATACAACCTCATTTTAGTGTGTGACCCCTTGGTTACCCTCACACATACACCTGGGCACCTAGATAGAACAAGAAAGGAGATAATGACACGAGTTTTAATAGAGAAGAAAACTTTGGATGAGATAGGTGCTTTTGTAAATTATGGGTGTGAGTTATAAGTTTGACGACTTTCAATGGTGTCTCAGAACTCCTGAGAACCAGGGCTGGTCCAATGAAATTTATGGTGAAGAGGCTTCCTCAGGAAAATCACCCTTTAGCATAGAAAAGGCTAAAAAGGAGATTATCAAAACAGTGGAGCAAAGAAGTTTGGTCCATAATAGAGGCTATAAAGAAGTATAGATGAGATTTTTTTTTTTTGAATGGAAATCAGAAAGAATAAACTTGCTTTTGCCTTGGGGCATACAAAAGTGATAATTCTCACTCCCTCCCCCAAAAGTGACAATTATTACTGCAGCATCTGTGGTTAGTGCTAAAAGCTTATATCAGCAGTGTACAGCTCCTAAATATTTCTTTTCAAAATGCTGGCATCTGGGTCCTTCCTCATGTTCTCCATGATACCCAGAACCAAAGATTAATTGTCATGGAAACCATAGTGAAACCACATATTTTAGATAGATAAATATATAGTTTGATAGATAATCACACTTGTAATGAATATTTGTGTTTGGATATTTTAGGGGTGGATGCTAAGGGGTTTTGTACAAAGCCTCTGGTCCTGAATTTTTTAACATTTAAATTTTAAAGAAGTTTTAGATTTCCCCTAGGCTTATTAGTTTTTTGGCTTTTCTTGTTGTTGTTGTTGTTGTTGGGGAGGGTAGGGAGGAGGGACAATACATTTGAGAAAATTTTGATAAGTTAAAGAAATTTTTAATGGGTCTGATTTGTTCACAGAAGAATAAAGTACCCAGCACTTCTGAGGAAACACAACAGAACAGGACAATCAGGTTCCCAGAGGCTGATCTAACCACTTACACTTAAGCCATAACCTGGGGAGAGAACAAAGGTTATTTTGGAAGAGGAGATATGGTCATAACTGAGACACATGCTTGATGTGTGAGGACATGGCTTGACAGCATTCACACACAGAGAATGAGTTTCGAAGGTGGGAATGTGTCAGATCAGGAGTCATTACAGTGAGACCAGGGGGGCCAGGTAGAAAGATTATAATTGTGCTACAGTTTCAGTTGTATGTGTCACAAGGATAGCTTAAGTTTCATCTCAAAAGAATCCTTTTAGGCTCTAAAACATAGCATTAAAAAATTGCTTTCAAAAGTAAGATTTAGAGAAAGGATAAAATTACAAGGTTGGGTCTTGGTCTTCTATAAAGGAGGGTTTCCCTTAATGCATAAAGAGTAAATTCTTAAAATGAACATAACTTTTTCATTGCCAGTTTGCACTTTATGTTAAGCTAAATGACAATGGTAATTGTAGGTGGAGACAAGAATAGAATGCGTGCATTTCATGGAGTGTATTAAATAGGAGGGCCAACTCATTTAAACCAGTTATTTTGGGAGTGAGAAGAGATGCTATTAATAATTAGGTTGGACAATGGAGATAAATTGGGATGTGTGGACACATTATCATTAAGGCAATTTTTGCATGCATCAGCTGGAATGCTCATGACATGGACAGCACAATTAATCTATTTATTTAAGACTTGAGTTCTGAGTCATTTGGACCTTTTAACACTGCCAGAGCTGTGGAGATAACTGCTTCCCTGGCATTTATCACTTACTGATTGTCTTCCTGGGTACATCTCCATAGGTCTTTTTAACAAGATTGTGAATTTCTTGAAAGAAGAGATTATGCTTAGTGCTGTGTATGACATAGAAATCTATCTATTAAAAGCAAAATCAGAAGAAAAATTAGAAATAGAAAAAGTAAAGATCGCTAATTTTTTGAAATTGAAGTTAAATCTCAAATTCTTCTTTTACTCTTTCCAATTTGGGGTAATAAAAAAAAAATATGGTATCAAAATAAAATGTCGAAATGACAGAAAAAAATACCAGCTTAAATTGCATAAAAAATCTCTAAATTGTCTTTTTACAAAATTTCTTTGTCAATATTTATTATGAGCATCTCTTTCAACAATTAAATAATTTAATTTCACCTGAATTTTTATCAATATAAAATAAAAATAAGAATTAGTAAGCTAACAAATAAAGTAAAATATGCAAAAATGAATTTCTCACAAATATTTCAATCACATCACAAGCATTTAATTTTTTCAAACATAGCAAAGAAATATATGTCAAAATACAGGAACAAAATTTACCAGATGTCCTACAGCCTCAAGCAACACAGATATTGGTCAAAACTTGAAAATTCACAGATGTAAGACAGTCTGTTATCCTGCTTCAAGCACTATTTTCTTTTCGGTAAAGCCACTGAAGTGTATGACATCTGATAAATTCATTTATATTTTAATTTTATACTTTTGATTAAACGAAGACTTTCAATTTATAGTATGTAAACATAATTTTACTAATTCTATTTATATCATTTTATCCATAGGGATATGAAAGAAGTAAAATATTTCAGAGGCTAAGACACATAGAACTGTGGATGCTTTCAGCTAAATAAGTTTATTAATTCATTTCTTTAATCAACTTTGTTTTAAACAGTGCATTTTATAAAATACAACAAAACACATGAATGAACTTTTAAAGTCAAATTTATTGTTATTTTTAATTAACGT